>NC_082341.1:24071753-24375632 GCF_027477595.1 Haemorhous mexicanus | reverse complement strand
ATAATTTAATGTGAGATGCAGCTTTCCAACTACAGCAGACTTTCCTTTAAGGACAGAGGAGTTCATTACTCATCACAGAACCACAGGATCAGGGAATGGGTAAGGCTGGAAGTGACCACAGTGGGCATATGGCTCAATCTCTCTGCTCTAGCAGGGTCATGCTAGAACACAAGGCACAGGATTGTGTACAGACGGTTCTGTACAGGATTGTGTGCTGAATATCTCCAATAAGGGAGACTCCACAACATTTCTGGGAAACCTATTCCAGTGCACGGTCACCTGCGCAGTAAAGAAGTTCTTCCTCATCTTCAGGTGGAACTTCCTGTGCAAGAGTTTCTGCCCATTGCCTCTTCTCCTCTTGCCTGGCACCAGAGAAGAGCCTGGTCCATCCTCTTGACACCCTCCCTTCCCATACTGGTGGACATGGATGAGGTCTCAACTGTCTCTTGTCGTGGCTGAACAGACTCAGTTCCCTCAGCCTTTCCTCATAAGAGAAAGGCTCCTGTCCCTTAATCATCTTTGCTGCCTGCTGCTCAATCCCCCCCAGCAGCTCAACGTCCCCTTTCTACCGAGGAGCCCAGAACTAAACACAGCACTCCAGGTGTGGCCACACTAGGGCTGAGTAGGGGGCAAGGATCACCTTTCTTGACCTGCTGTTGATGCTTTTCCTAGTGAACAACAGGATGCCACTGGCCTCCTTGGCCACAAGGGTGCTGCAGGATCATGGACGGCTTCTTGCTCACCAGGATTCCCAGGTCCTTCTCCATAGAGCTGAAGTACAACAATGTAACTCAGTTAGTTAGACTCTTTGACTGAAGTAGATTCGGCTTATTATGAAAGAAAAGGTTTAAAAGCATGGGAGCTAGCAGCTACTGCTCACCATCAGATGTTTCCTTTATGCAACAGGAGAATCACCTGCTCCTTTAAGGTATGGTTAGCACCATACCTGCCAACTCCCCACTTTTCTCCTGCTCTGAATGTGTTATGACTTATTTGAGGACTTGTTACTTTACTTGATTTCATTTGAAACTATGTGTTGAGAAACATTAAAATTAAAATTAATAAAGTTTTTTCTTCAAATGAGAGAACTTCAGTACAGATCAACTTTGGATCAGTTTCATGACTGAGAACATGTATTTTATTGTGTGCAAGGGATACATTCCATGGACTAGTATTATTCCAGAGCATCTAGGCAGTCCATGTGTAATGGAATGCTACAGCAAGAGCTCTTCAAGCAAAATATATATTGAAGCTCTCATTGGTCACAAGAAATAGTAGGTTGGAGAAGAGCATTTATTAAAGCAGGTCTGCAATATAGATGCAGATCCAGGAGGGTAATGCTCTCCCAAGTGGAGACAGAAGGTCCTTACAGGGACTCCTCAGTGCTTTGGAGAACCTGCACCTCTGATTCTTCCTTTTGCCTTTCCTCTACTTCCTAGTAAAAACTGAAAAAAACTTCTTTAGAAAGGCTGCTACAGAAAGTATTGAAAAATGGCAGCTTCATTATCAAAACCAGGCAAATTGAACCAGATAGGCAAAAGCTGCAGAGAGTACCAAGCACCCAATAACATGAGCTGAATCAATCTCTTCCCATAAGCTGAGAGAAGACTGAGGAAAGGCCTTTGCAGAGGTTACACAAATATGCTCCTACACAAAAAGCACTTACTCATGCAAGATGAGTGGTTTGGTAGATAACAAGACATTACCATACATAATTATCACTTGCATGCTCAAGTGCCTATTTGTTTAGGCAGTCATTACACACACAGAAATAATTTGCCTACATGCAACTGAAATCCTGTTATCTTTGCTCTTATTTGTGGAGCATTTCAGATATTTATTTGCTTAAATTGTTGTGAGGAATCCTAAACAAACATTCACTATTTTGTAAGAAGCATAAGATTAAAGTACCAATTTTCTTTTGAATGATTTCCCTTAAGACTCTGAATGGCTTATAATTTCTAAGATGCCTCAGCTGATGCATGTCAGAAAACATTAAAAAAACCACAAAACAAAACAACAACCCCTAACTCCCAGTATTCTGTCACATAACTGAAGGGATGAAGGATCATGACATTATAAACTGATCAGAAAATTACTACAGGAGCATGTAGTGGTAATTCACAAGCAGGAGTGGCTTTAAACTGAGAGAAGGTAGATTTAGAAAAGATATTAGTAAGAAATTCTTCACTCTGAGGGTGGTAAAACCATGGAAAAGGTTGTCCAGGGAAGTTTTGGATCCCAAATCCCTGTAAGTATTCAAGAAAAGTTTTGATGGGGCTTTGAGCAACCTGGTCTAATGAAGTGTGAAATGCTCATCATTCTATGACAATTAGGAAACAAACTTCTCCAGGATGTGATTGGAGTAAATGGAATTTTTGGACTACAGCTGTCTATTTAATATGTTCTGCAGGGTTTACAAATACAATAGTGCTCCAATATAAAAATACTACTTCAGTCAGTCTTTTAATTTGGCATCACAATTATTTAGTTGTTCTACAGTACAGCTAGGAAGAAAACAGCTATTTAAATTCAAGGCAGAGTTGAGCCAGTGAAGCAAGGCAAGTTAGACATCTTTTTAGCCACTAGCAGAGTGACACTCAATATCCTTCTAGTTCCCAATGGGGTCAAAACTTCCACACGAGAGCCCACTGCACTTGCACAAGGTCCACAGCTTGTGCTGCTCTTACCCACCTGACAGTGGAAACTGGTATTTTTGTTTAGAGCAGCTAAGGAACATATTCTGCTCCTTAAGTGGCCTCTGCTAGCCTTGCTTACACCATTAGTATCTGTATAAAGTGGTTCTAGAATTAGAAATACTGTTATGACTTTCATGGGCAGTGAGCACCTAAGGTTTAAGATTTGGTGAGGAAACAGAGCACTGCTTTCTACTCACAGGTCTGGAGTATCTTTTCTTTATGGGGAATTAATTTTGCTGCATTACTGCACTGATCAGCTCTGTTTCTCATCCCTTTTTGTCCTTTGGTTGATCTATTAGATCTCGAGTATTTTTAAACTATTTTGGAGAATCAAGTTATGTGACTACCAAGACTTTCTCTTTAAGTTCCATACTTTGCAACCATATCTAGAACACATATCTAGATAATGTTGACTGAAAAAAGTAATTTTACCATAAAATGGTGTTCAGTGATGCAAAGTAAGCCATCAGATTCTGCACACTCCAAATGGGCTTGCCTTGCCCAGATGCTGAGCACCTTAATCTGTTAGCTATGCTTTCAGTGCTTTGCTTATAAAACCAAAATAGTCCAGGTGTTTCTACTCTAAATAGACACTAGCAGCTTTGTTAGCCATCAATGAATCTCAAGGGTGCTTTATCCTGATGCTATTGGATTTTTCTCAATTGGCAGTAAAATTGATGGGTTTCTGATGAAATAGACTTGGGCCATTTTTTTGAAAGCTTATAGAAGCAGACAGCCACCGGGAACTGTTTCCCAGAGACATTAGAATTTTTTATCTTAAACAGTTCAGTGGAAACTATTAATCTCAGTAGCTTTTTCCCACTGCTGGCTACAGTGTGATCATGAACTCTGCAAACAGTCAGTTACAATTGCCTTGCCAAATTATGTTTTGACATTTGAACTGCTTCATTGCTTGAACTTCTCTCTTCTTTGTCTCACAAGTGATAGAGTGAATCTGAGAGTGAACTCTGGGAAAGTGCACTTCAGATGAAACAGCTGCTGAGAGCACAATTAACCTAACGCTTTTACTCGAGGTTGCATTTGTTACAGAGTGGTGGACACAATGAAAAACCATTTCTTCATATAGGTTTCAAGCCAGGCACCTTTAGAAAGCTAGAAAAGCCAGATGATGACTTGCAGGAATCCATGCTTCAGCATAGAATGGGGAAGAACTGAAAAAACCACACTGTATCACAGCCCATGCTGATAAACAAGCAAGAAGTAATTTGCTCAAGTAGAGCATTGTCTACAAGAGTGTTAGTCAGAGGTAGGTGCAACAAGTTGATGAAGTTATGCTCTCACAGGAGCCTGTGGGAAGTCTTAAATTTGGATTTGTAATTGCTGATATTGACTGGACTGAATTGTGAATTGCAGCTGTAACTGTCTTAACTGTAAAGCTCTTCATGATGAGACTTTTCCATACTTGACAGAACACCAAATATTGTGAAAATTTGTATCTTTTGAAGTAGGAACTCTTAAATTACAGTTTTCCTTTGATGCATGCTGAGAAAAAATTACAGCAGAAGAAACAGCAAAATTGTTTACACGAACACTTAAGTACTACTAAAAATTACTATGGAGATGCAAAACATTGCTTCCTTCATATGAGCTCAGGGGGCCACACATACCATTCTTCAGAAAAATAAAAACATTCCATTTACCAGCTCTGCAAGGTCAGCAACAGACCATACTGTCCAATACTGGCACAAAACCTACAACAATTAATTTTCAGCACAGTATATAAATGAGCTGATCTAAATACAAACTGATTTCAAATATTCCTATTTGAACATTAGCCACTGTGTTCCTCAGGATTTATAGGGGTGTTTTGCTATGAGCTCCGTAGCAAAAGAACACACATGGTCTTTCACATGTAGAACATCCTCCAACACACTTAGAGATTTTAAAAAAACCAAAACTATTTCTTTCCAACTCTAAGCACTTTTAAAATGAAAAATTCACCCATAAAAGCTGATGCACTTTACTAAAAGTATTTAATTCTAGTAAAATAATAAAACATTGAAAGAGATGTTTTGAGGTCATCAAATACATAATTTCTGACATTTCTGCAAACCAGAATTCAGCTATTTTATGTTTCAAACAGTTGTTTTTTCTACAAGTCAGACTATAATTACAACTTAGGAAAAAGGGAAAAAGGTCAAGCTTTACATAAGGCAACAATTTTTTGACCCCAACTCATTTTTTCCTGCCTCTCAGTTCTGGAAACCCTTATGCATCTCTGCCTCCAAAGTGAGAAAAGGAATAAAAAAAAAGCAAATTTCCCTCTTTAAGAGGAGGTCTGTTCTGCTTCCTTTAATGTCACCATGGAAATGCTTACCCTTCACCAGTCTGTATCCATTTTCTACTTGCACCAGTGGCTCTGCTCCTCTAATTTATCCCTTCCCCTATCCAGGTTCCTGGTCAACAAGCCCCTGCCACAACCCCTGGATTTCCCATGGCCTTAATTTTCCTTTGATTTAGTTCCTTCTGGCTTACAAAGTATCCAGGACTTTATAATTACTCTCAGGTTTAAGAAGAGCCAGAGTCCACATGTTTTGTAGCTGATGGCTGGCAGGGTAAGCACAAAGCAGATTTTGAAGGAGATGATGATAGAGGACAGTGAAAACCTGCAGCATACCAGGAACACCAAATCAAAGCAAGGCCACATTTATTGCTCTGTCTTGACTGACAACAGAGGAAATAACCTTCCCTTTGAGTTTTCCCCAGAATAATTCATCAGCTTCTTGCTTTGCTGATGTGTTTATAGACACTACATAGAGCTGAGTCAGCCATGGTCCCACTGCTAATCTTGGGGATTACTCATGGGTTTTGAAATCAGCAACAGAAGATTCTCTTATGTATCATGAACTTTTCCTTCACACATTAAGCAATTAACAATCATCTAATTAGGCCCCAAACCACAGTGGACTCACAGCCATCATTGATTAGAGCAAATGAAATCACATCTTTTCTTTGCTTGCTGAGGGCATGTATGTCTCACTGCAGGCACACCTCTGCATGCCTGAATTATTGTGGGGTGTATGTTCCTATGCCACATTTTATTTTTTTTATTAATACCTACTTCAGGTTAAAAAAGGAAAATTTTCAGCTAAAAACAACAAAGACTTTGTGAAAGGGCAGCAAACAGAATGTCCTAAATTAAGCCTCACTAGCGAGCTTCAGTTGAACTTTTCATCCTATATTCAGTTTTCACCTTTACTGTTTTTACTGGAATATTAAGACATGAAAGCATACGAAATTAACATCCTTCAGTCTTATTGAGGAATGCACAAATTATGCTTAAGGAGCCCAGAAAAAATGTCTGGTTTGAGGATAGTCTTTTTTCCCGAATCACAGATAATTCAACTTATTTTCTAAAAGATGGGAGCTCTCCACTTCTGAATTTTATTGTGTTTATTCCCTGTGACATTTTAAATGGGCCTGAACAAGTGATTTGTGCCTTATGTGCCTTAATTTACTGCATCCATAGAACTTGTACCAAATACTGTCAGTAATATTCCACCAGCGCACTACTTGGACACACTGCAGACATTAATCAGGTTATAAAGCTGGAAACCACTCGTCAGGCTACACCAGAACATCATGAACACCGAAAGTGTGAGTCCAGATTTTGTATGATTTCTGTTTACAACAGATTCTAGAGTCAGAACTGACATCAGCTACTAGTCACCTGAATCTAGTCCAGACTGCAAGTTATGAAATTTGGCAACAATTCATTTGTCCTAAAATTCATACTGTCTTCTGCTGATAGAGAGGGAAGCAGTACGCCCAGGAGGGGAAAAAAATATGGAAAGGAAACAAAAATAAAACAGGGTTAAGGCTTCCCCTTCAGCCCTGGAAACTCCTACCCACAACCAGCTGTCTCAGTTTTAGACACGTGGAAGAAGTGAGGAGACTAACCACTTTCTCTTTTGCCATTTCTGTGGCAAAAGAGCAATGATAACACCAGATAACCACAGCACTGCTGCCTCTGATCACCCAGCAGGTAAGGCTGGAAGGGACCAAATCACAGAGCTGGTGAGGAACCCCAGCTTAGGTTTGGTACCGTAGTAAACTTAGCACTTCTAGACTTACACAATGTTACTCCTTCTGAGTTCTTCAAGCCTTGTGTTTTTCCTCTCTAGAGCAACTGTTCCAAATAAATCCAAATAAATGGGGCTGTTTACATGTATTTAATTTACCTGCTGTTAGCTCCTAAGGACTTGCTAATAGCCCCACCTCGGAAATCACAAGCACAGTGATGAGAAAGTAAATAAGCTCAGTAATCACAAACATGCACCATAACACTCCAAGGAAAAGTACAGGTTATTTTATGGATTCATAAAACATACACATCAACAAAATCCCAAACTCCCAAAAGCTGGACTTTCTTGGTTAATTATTTTTTATTTTAATAACCATATTTTAATGGTTTCTCATTTGAATTAAATGACAACAATTTTTTTTCTTTAAAAACAAAAATCAGTTCCCATTACCACCTGGTATTTCTACAACATTTTAAATCTACAAGAGGATGTTTCTATAATAGTACTATCCATTTAGAGTCAGTCACATGACAGAAAACAAAAGCACTATCTCTATAAGGTTTTCCAATGCCTCTCTGTTTCTGAAAATAAGACATCTCTTTTGAAAGTGAAGGCTCCCCATATGGTAGCTTAAAACAAATTTTTTTAAACATAGTTACATGAAGAATGATTTTTAATAGCTATTTTCACATTTTTCTTCACAAGTGTCATCCCTTTAAAACTTCTCTTCCCCAAAAGTACAAACATGTATCAGAGAAAAAAGACTTCTGAGTCAGACTTCACTTAAAATTTATTATATGCCTACAGATTTTGGAAGGTGTTCAAGATCATAATATAGAGAGCTGTCAAATTTTAAATATATTGTTTGGTTAGAAGGAAGTGGAAAAAAGTGGTTTGGATTCAACCAAATTAGTAAATGTTATCCTCTTTCAGGGGCTGACAGAAATATGTATTGTTTATGTGGAGTACATTTCTGACTTTGTGAGAAGATACAGTGTTCTTGATCCTAATTAGGATTTTTTTTTTCATTCAGACTTTGAGGTATTGTTATGTATATCCTTCAAAGCATCTATTTTTATTTTTTTTTAATGAACTCTCAAGCCTTGAGACATTCAAGATAGCCAATTTTTCATCACAGTGAGTTGTTGGTATATACCCCATACTGCAATGAACACTATGTATGAGGGGTCTTTCACATCTAGAGGGTTTCTTCTGTGTGACTAAGGTTTCTTTTGTCCAGCAATTCACCTTCTCATAACTGAAATCTGCTGTCTTCCTAATGATTACTCCCTCTGTTTGATTCAGCTTATTAAAAGTCAGAATACCAAAAATGATACCTGTAGGCCATGAGCAAAAACTTTGCCAATATCAACAAGAATTGCTAAGAAAAAAGTGGGAGGAAGGAACACTTTTGTGAGCTCATATATTAGCTAATATTTTGAAACTGCTGAAGAAGCAATGGTATTTTAGTAAAAAAAATCACACTTTTTGGTGAACATGTCTGGAAATAATTCCAAGGATAAAAACACACAAAGGCAAGGAAAATAAAAAAGTAATTACACTAGATTCCCTACAAAACCTATGAGTGGTAATATGAGATTAAGTATTCCATACAGCAATCAAAAGAAATAGCCACATCAGGGTGTTGATTGGCTGCTAGTCACCAAAATTCTTATGTACCTGATGTCTAAACTGAAAAATCCTGAGGAGATCAGCCTTGTCCAAGCAGAAATGCTTTCGAGTCTGAGTAAAAGAACTTAAAAGTCTTGAGGACTGGGTGGCTTAGGAGTTTAAGTGTGTGCATTATGAGACAGAAGCTATGGAGAGGTTCTTGAAATTGCAGTTTGAGATTTGAAAGCTAAATATTGTCTAAATCCCTCTTTAAGATACACATGTTATTTTTTTTATATATCCCTCATTTAACTTTCGGGTTTTTTATTTTCCCCCACAATGCAGAAATATCAGAGTTTCGTGCATTATTCTCACAATGTGAAAGAAAATTATTAGGACTGCAAGAAGTTTCAGACACAGCTGCAACCTGCCCTATGTAAGGACTGAAGATGAACCAATTCACCCCATAGCAGATCCAGCCTTCTAAGCACCTGCAGGCTCAGACACTGCCTTCAATGTGTGATGATGCATAAGCAATCCTGTAAGTGTGCAGTAAACTTGATATTCTGAGCAGACATTTAACCCTTTACAAAATATTTGAAAAAGGCCTCAAAAGTAGTGAACCCTAGATAAATAAGGTATAATTTACATTTACAGTTGGAAAAAGCAGTGGTCTTTCTGACAAAATACTTGTAAGCACTTCCTTAGATACTCATATATGAAATACATATGGCCTTCTGACCTTCTGAGATTGTTTCAGCACTGATTAATTGCCCTTGAATATGGAAGCCTGACACCAAGAAGCAATACTGCAATAGTTCTGTAAACCACAGAAGAGAGATTTGCAGCCTGGGCCCTGAGCTGATACAAATAATAAATCAGCTATGATTCCTGAATTTACTGGAAAAACACTGAACAGACACTGAAAAGCCACACCATGTAAATGAACACAAACCCCCAATATTTAGTGGACTCTAACAACATATTTCTGATGTATAAAATAGTGAGATATTACCTATTAACAGAGAAAATGATGTATTTCCTTTTTAAGCTGGTAGCAGTAAAAAAAATCTTTATTCAGCATAGATGAGAAGATTAATTTTTTCACTCCTCTGTCTAAGTTTGTAATTACTTCTGTCTGTAGTTTTTTAGGACTCTGTAGAACACTTGTAGTTCCACATCCTTTCAACAGTCCATAGGTAAATATATCACCTTTGAGGTGCTCATTTGCTAAAATAATTATTGTTGCCTTTTCCTTATGGAATACTGACCAGAAAGAGATTTTTCATGCTTTTTGGTAATGCTCTTTTAATCATTCGTAAAACTCCTTCAGAATGTTATTAATAAAATTTAAATATTACTTATGCAAGTACCAGTTTGGGGCTTTTTCTTCATTTTAAATGTATTTGTCAAACTAAATTATACCCTTAATATTTTGTGAGTGACCTGACAACAGCCCCAGCAACTCTTTTCACTTGGTGGACGTACAGCCATGCATAGGTTGGTTTGCAGGCTGCTTGAATGTATAGGTCACAGCTATGGGAATACAAGCAACCCTTTTTTATCTGAGCACAGGAGCTGCTCCCAGAGCCTCCTCTGTGGTTCCTGTGAATTGTTGCACCCTCACTGCTGTTGCTGGGTCCAGCATTGCCTGCTTTGTGTGAGTCATTCTGCAGCACTTAGCTATCACTTCTGATTGTGTGTGAGAGCTCAAGAGATTGCACTTGTGCAAATTCAAAGACCAGTATACTCATAACTAGTAGAGCATAGCCCTTAATGAGTTAAATTAGATGGTCAGTGCTGACACAACCACAGGATACTCCACCTCACCCCCTAATCTTTGGACTGGGGGGTACTGCACCAGTTCTGCCAGTTTATTTCATAGGAGGCATGTGAAAAAATGTGATTGTAAGTTTTCAGCACATTTTTTACTTCTAACACTTCCACTGACCACGTGGATCTTTGTGGTCCATGGATCTTTGTGAGTTAGCAGATGGCAATAAAACAATTGTTTATGGGAGGTGTAAGAGACATGTCTCTGCTAGGATACTATACACACAGTATAAAGGGTCCAAATCTGTCCAATGAAAGAAAAGGTGCTCTAATTCTGTGCTAAGAAACAAACTGCCTAACAGCTTGACTTCCCCTCTCCGTGTGCCATTATGAAATGACGAACTCAACTGGCATAGTTTATGAAAAGCAGAAAATAAACTACATACAAAAAAAATTGTATATTAAGGGCTATTTATTTCTTCACATTGAAGAAATCCTCTGCCCTATAATCAGTGTTATTTCTTGATTCTATCAGAAATTGCTGCTAAATAAGTTTTTGATTGCCATATTTGTCTGGTGTAATAGATGTGTACAAGCTTTCTATTTGTTGCCATATTGACTAATTCATACTCAGTATTAAGAAAGCTGTTTGGTATCTCAGATTAAATGTTTTCTAAAAAATAGATAAAGCATCCAGCAGAAACCAGGTGATAAGTGGAGCATTTGAAATGAAGCAGTGAATTCTGTCAGCAAACTGCTGTGTTTTTGATAAAAAGGCTGGACTGGAAATACAATTGAAAACTCAAATAAAAGATAGAACTGCTTATGAAATTCCTCAGCAGATTTCTCCCAGTGAAACATATGAAACACAGCAGGAGGCAAATATTAAACTTCAGACATAACTGAACTCTTCCAGTGTGTTCATTTGAGATTCCAGGAATCTCAACCCAGACTCTCAGGTAAGTCCTCTGTACAGCAGTGTAATCACTGTGCATTTCACAGCTCTCAAGTAGTCAAAAGTGTCCTTGAGGCTTTCTCAAAAATGCTAAGCCTGCTTTCAGAGGGCTTGTAAGAGTCATTAAGAGACACAAGATAATCAATACATTATCCCCATCCTTGGAGACATTCAAAACCCATCTGGACATTGTCCTGGCAGCCTTCTGGCTGTGAGTCTGTTTGAGCATGGGGTTGGACTAGTTCGCCTCCAGAGATCCCTTCCAATTTTCGATACTCAGGCAAATTTAACGTTGCAAATAGTTTGTAGTAATTGATGCAATATCTCAGCTTATCTGGAAACTTTTCATATTGAAGATAAGGAAAACATCAACATGACATTCTAACAGTGAACTGACAACTTCTTTAAAATGCTCACAAAAAAGTTAGATGGCAAATATCTGATGAAATAATAGCTATTAAGCAGCACTGGCCTAACAAGGCTACTGTAATTGTCAACTTCTAAACTAGCTATGGTTTGCTATTTTTATGTATCTTGACAGAAACTATAACTCATTTAACAAAGTTCTCAGCTTTTCTGAATCAATAGTTTAAAGAATGCATAAATCTTTCAAGAAAGCATCTAGGACAGAGTCCTCTATTCCTCACAGAAGAGAAACTTGTCTGCTAGAATTGAGGAAGCTGTATCTTTTCATCTATACTATTACATATGTACAAGCAAAAACCTAATACATGAATCTGCTTCACATCAGACATCTCTCTGATCCTCTTTTGGATCCTCTTTCAGCTATTTTTTTCATTTCAGGATCAAAATTCTGTGCTCTTAATACCTTTTGGGTCAGAAATTCCACCCAAGATGTATGAACACAGTCTAAATAAAAACTGTCCAAGGAGCAGCAATTGCAGATTTTACTGAGTTAAACTTACTGAAAGACATTGAGCAATAACATCTCACATGACAGTATGAGAGAAATTAATAATCAGTGCCTGAAATAAATTAAGAGCAGACGCTCATGATAAATCTTTAATATAATGGATAAAATAGCAAATATTGGAAAATATTCAGGGCTTTTGAGGGGAGAAAAAAGATTTATATTTCTTTTTGCCAGTCTACCAGCTTTCAAATAAATCAAAGTGAAAGGTTTCAAGGATTTTTAAATTTCTTTCCAAATCTTTATAAGAGCCAGCTACCACTAAAGAGCATGAACCATTAATGTTAATAAATTTAAATCTATTTCCATTTGTAGTATGGTTTTTCCAATTTTTGAGGATGTATTTAAAAGTATGATTCTTTTTACATGAGAGGAAATGCTCTGAGAATGAAAAAAATACTTAACAAGAAAAGAGGGTGAGCAGAAGAGATGACCTTCTCCATCCTTGGCACACCTGAAAATGTTAGCAAGATCTCCTTTCCTGCCTCTGGTGGAACTCAGCTGATTCTCCAAGTCATGCTTTTCAATGCTTCCCAAAACCACCGAGTTATTTCTTTTACTTCCTATCTTGTACACTGTCGTTCAGGTTGATTTGCACAAACCATTTCCATTTTTGGATGTATTTATAAAGTCATTTACATAGCTGACAACTGCATTTCAGAGAAAGATTCAGAGCGTGGCTTCTGATCTCCTGCTAATTGAGGTTAGAAAGGCATTACTGATGTAAAATAATAATGATACCCTGCAACCCAGTACAAACCTACTAATAATTCAGCTGTGGAAAAAAAATAATATTTTCAAATCCATTAAATGTCATTTAAAATCTTTGTTAGTATTCCATTAAATAAAATCTTAACTGTCGGTGCATTGTGGTCTCCTAGAAAGAGGTTTAATTGTTTTGCTGATGGTTCACAGTATGTGTAAACAGTTTTATTTGATTTCAAGGTAATATTTTCCAGAGTCTTAAGAAAAAAAAAAGAGCTCTTGAAGGCAGTGAGTTGGACTATTTTAAAAACCCTGGCTAGAATTAATTACTATCAAAGTTCATATAAGAGATGCCTGAAAACCAGATTTGCACAAACCAGTTTATCAAAGAACATCAAAGATAAGATGTAACAACTCATCTAATTAAACTCTCAACAAAAGTCATCCCTAAAGGAACATAGTCTCATTTTCAGCTGCCTACAATATTCATATCCCTTGCATGTGAGTGTCCAACAGGATTCAACATCTTTTGAGAATTCTGCTGGCTAGGCACAGTTGATTATCACAGCTCCCTCAGAACATCTCCTACACAGCATAACTTTCTTGCTTTTGTATTTGCACTAACCATGCACAAGGCTCTAAGTAATTTCTACCCCTCCATATATTTTCTTCCATCCTAAGGAGGTCTCTCTCCCTTCTTCCCCATCACTTCTCCAGGAGAGGAGTTTTATCCCAGGAGAGGAGTTTTATCCCAGGAGTCCCCCAGACACTTCATTTTGTCCCTGAATCCATTTGAACAAAGCCCGAGGTAATTGCTGTTTAATTTGAATAGGCTTCTGGCCTTATTGGTGTTGAATTCCCACAAGTGTCCTGCAGACACCTGACCAGTGAACAAGATCCTAATAACACACCAGTGGAGGGAAATGTGTTTTGCAAGTTCTTAAGCTTTTTAGACTACACTAAAAAAAAAAAAAAAAAAAGGAAAAAAAAAAAGAGAAAGATTTCATTGCCTTCATTGCTCACAGGAAAGCTTGAAGTAGACCACATGCCAGGGAGATCCCAAGGTTCCTCTCTTGCCCCTTTCTTCTCTCTCTGTTCCTTGGGATCAGCACCAAGGCTGCTGCCTGACTTGGGCAAAAGTGGAGACAACAGGCATGCTTATCCCAGCACCCTCACCATGGGCACCCGAGCAGCTGATGCTGAAGAAGCTCAACTTGAAACAGCAAAGAAATGTGCAGCTCTTCTGTCTTTGGTTCTCCCCCTGTAGAAACCCCAGCACCTGTCAGCATATCAGGGTGCAGGGATCCTTCAGAATGCTGTTGGCTGCTTCCCTCTCTGCTGGCAGTGCCATAAGGGAGAGATGAATTTCCTCTTTGTGACAGTCACTGCATGGAGGATGCAGGGAAGGTCAGGAGAAAGCTTTGAAAAAATCAGTTCATAGTATACAATAGAACAAATCTACTTATTGTTAACTGTCTTAAGCTAAATTTTCAAAAATCCTTACAAATTTGTTAAAGGGTGATTGATATTAAATAGTTCATTTTAATTTCTAAAATGGGCTTTTGCTCCATAAATTATGTGATTCCTAAGAACAGATTCTTATTACCAGCAATTGCACACACATAATTTGTCTCTATTCCATAATAAAACATGACCTTGAAGAACCTCACACAAAAGTTCTTTGTATATGGCTATTTGATGATGTGTATGAACATGATTTTGCAAACTTGTCTGCACATTCTGTGTCTTTTTCATAAAGCTGGAAATTACAGTGCAACAACATTAAAGCAAAGCATATAGCTTCTTTTATCAAATGTACATTATTTCTGGCAAAAAAAATCTACTTTATTACAGAGACATATATAAAATATATATTTTATATACTATGTTATCTTCATGTATTTCTATTCAGTTTACACTTCTGTATATATTTTTTTCAAATGGCTTCCTTGTTGCTAAAATGTGGCATAAATTTAATGCTCATAGTAGGAGAAAATACTCCAGGGATCATAAGAGTTATAAGGCATCTAGGAGAGCTGTCGTGCCTTTCTCTAAAACATACAAGATGAACCATATCATCTTCCTCTATTGTAATGCAAAAAAGGGTCATTCCTCTCCCACTGACTCTGAGGAAAGAATTATGTCTCCCTATGTAATCTCCATGATAGATCAGGTAATTGTTTCCACTGCAACACAAATAGTGGACATTATTCTTCCACTGACAATGAATAACACTTTTCTTTCCTAAGCCCCATTTCAAGGCATTAGAGCATATTAGTAGAAATTATTAAATAAACCTCTTAACATTATTGGCAAGAAATTAACATTTTAGTGACAGGGGAAAAGAGGAACAGAGATGTTTTTGGCTCCATCCCAGAATTTATTTTCCAAGCTTAAAATCCAATCATCCTCCCTCTCCAACCTGCATATCACTTTCTAGGAACATTTTCTGAGCTGTCACTTGCACTTTGTGCTGCAAAAGAAATGAGGAAATACTGTCCCTTTCCCAGCAGCAGCATGTGAGCACACACTGAGAGTCTCACTTCTCATGTACCACCATGTTAGGAGGCACAAACCTAGAATTAGAGCCAGACCTGCTCTCCTGGCAGGTCACCAAGATTTACTTGGAGACTTGGCCCAGGATATTTTGTGTTTCCTGTGATTAATGAAGAGCATGAGTCATATCCGAGAGAGGTGGATTCCGTGCCATGTGCACACGCACATTGACTTGCACACACATGACACACACTGGATATGTCACACTTACATAAAACTGCACCCCAGCAGTGGCTCCAGACCTCCAGTCTGACATCTGGCACAGGATGAGCTGACCTGTATGTGCCAAGCAAACGCTAGGCACTAGAACCAGGTGCCTCAGACCTGTCTTTTTTGCTGTCTAGTTTTGCTGTTTTTTCCAGGCTTCTTTCTGTTACTAATTTCTTAAGAACTGTAGTCTCTGGAAAAGGCCTGAAGCAATTTGGACAATGCATTTGGACAATGTTCTCAGGCATGTGGTGTAATTCCTGGGAAACCTCGTCCTTGTGGGACCTGTCCTTGTTGGACCCTTTTAACTCAGGATATTCTGTGGTTAATATGAAGTCAGTCAGTCACATTGTAGTTGGTCATGATTTGTCAAGATACAGAAAACTGTGTCTTGTAAAACATGATGTGTGGCCAGAATCATCCCTACTTTTGCTGTCGTGTGTGATCTATGCTGACCTATGAAAGAGGAGTTCGGTCTAAAGTTAATACTGCTGACACCAGTGAGCAGGAAGCCATCAGAGGAACTTTTGAAGCCAGATCCATGACCATGTATCCTGACAGGAAATCAGGATTCTAACGGGGTACTAGTATACTGCATTTAGTAATTCCTAAAGCATAGCTTTTACACATATATGGAATACATAACTTAAAAGACAGTCATATTGAATAACAACTTTTATTTTAATGCATGAGGTTATCCTAGTAATCTCATTTAAAGAAAAATTATCTTTATAACTAAAGATTCATGAGTATGAAATTCAGATATGATGTCTGCATTTTCTTTTACACCAGTGGAGTATACAGACATTCAGCATTGCTCTAGTAAATTAACATTTTGTATTTTAAAATACAAATTAACATTTGTATTTTAACTCCGTGAATTTCCAACAGAAGTACAAGTAATTAACATTTTGAGTCAACTCAGAAACATCACTCTGAGCAGCATTTGTTGTGTCTAGTGTTCTCTCCATCCTTCTTGAACCCTTCCAGGAAAATATATTCTCTAGAAACCACCAGTCTGATTATTTCCCCTGATTCAGAATTTCAGGGAAGAGATTTAGATAAGAGGGTCTAATTAAAAAGTTGGATTCTAGGTAAAAGGATTCAAAAATACCAACCCATAATTACTCGGCTATGAAGAAATACAGATTACTTAAGGGTTATCTGAGCAGCAGAGAAATCAAGTGGTGTTGACTAGGATGGACAAACTGAATAAGGCTCCTTAGCAAAGCGTGAAAGGGAAGGTAAAAGTATTTAAGAGTCATGCCTAATTTGTCACACATCAAACTGCAGGGAATGGAGTTCCAGCAGAACAAGGCCAGCATTGAGAGTAAAAGACAGAGGAGCAGTCCAGTAGACTTTGAGCTGTAAGCCAGGACCCAATCCATAACAAAGCACCAGCTGGTGGATCTTGATCCAAGGAGCAACCTACCACTGGATTTGCTGGTCCACTCGCAAAGCACCAGCTGATAGACCTGAAGCCATTCACAATAGGATGCAGGTTTTGTTTACTTGAACTGGCAGAAAATGGTGTAGAACTATAGAACCATGGTAGAAATAGGGTAGAACCCTATATCCAGACCTTTTGCCTAACATGGTCCCTAAATGACAGAGGGTAGTGGTTATTGTCCAAGAATGGGTTTCTGAGTACAGCTGGTGTCAGTGTTGATGGTTTGCATGTGGTATAATTATATAATTTAATTTGAACTCATAAATCATGTCCTTTTTGACCACACTTTTGACAAGTGACAATGACTTTTCGAGTTATTTTCAAATAAATATTACTTCTGTTGGTGAATGGTCTGCAGGAGATGGAATCTTTCTTTATGTGTGTAGGATAAAATATAACCTAAGTTTGATTTTAGCTATATTTACAGAAAACAATAAAGAGAACCTATGACTTTTAATTCTGAAACACAGTGATTCTTTCTGCACTTCAGTCTTTGACCCCATTCCATAAAAAATGATGTAATTTTATTTTTTTAGTTTCATTAGAAATTAGATATTGTGCTCAGATTTCAGTAAGTTAACTTAGAAGTGCAATGATGCATCTTTGTAGAGAACAATGCTACACTTTCTTCCAGTTTGCTACACTGCATCAAGCAGACAATATAAATACAGAACTTAAATATGTATTCTTGTGGCCCAGTGTAGTGCTATGCAGAAACACACAAGAAACTCAGAATTAGCCATCACAGGACAGGAAGTCACATCGTCCCATTAGCACTGGGCTCTGTCCAGCACAGGTAATTAACCCAGCTGCTGCAGTCCATGCAGCAGTCTAAGAAAATGATCTTTATAAAGGTGCTTTGAATGGGCAATTCGCTTATAATGGTCTTTCTGGAAAACAGGTGGCTTGCAAGAGCTTTTGCAGATTTATTTTCAGGCATTAGCTTCTCTAATTAATCATCAAATAAATTGGTTTGTGCATGATTTGTGACTCGTGAGAAGACTAAAGAGAGTTCTCTTAGGGAGGAAGTACATGATGGTTTGTTTTTTCCTTCTTAAGTAATTCTTCAGTGGCCAAGCACAAAGGTAGAACAAAGCTAGTTCCAATATCCAGGAATCTTGATTCACGTTCTCAGTTTTGCCTTGCTGGACAAACAAACAAGCATGATGTGTGCTCCATTTGTCTTGAAAAATATCCTGTAGGAAAATGCTCTGCAAGTCTGCCAAACAGCACCCCCTTCACTGAAACTCATTGTGTTCAAAGTCTCTGTTTTTAATTAATTCTCTGCTTTAACTGGTGAAAGCCTTTCCCACATATTTGAAAGGTCAAAATAAACATAACACAAATAATCAAATTAATATTTAATTGCATCTTATGAAGGATTGGGACTGTGTGCTCCATTCATTTTTTCTACTGAAATGAAAAATTACTTTGACTTCCACTTTTTATTTTAAATGTATTAGTCCTCCTCTTTAGACATTACAGTTATTAATGCTCAGGCTTCTGCCATGACTGTGAATTCTTATCACTCGCTAAGCTGATATTATTACTCAGTCAAAGCTGACATCAGAAATGGTACCTTAATATTAGAGAAAGAAATCATGACTGGAATTATTCATAGATTACACAGCATACACTGCTTGGAAGATAAATAATCAGCAGAGGTGGTTTTTTAATAAAAATTTATAGCCTGATCCAAAGTCAATACAAAAATTCTCCATGACTTCAGTAAATTTTGATTCTAGCCCTACGTAATGAAATTTAGGAGGGAGATAGCAGTTGTGTCCATAACCTCTCTTCTTTATTTTGATGTAATTTAACAGCACTGGCAAGACATTTATAAAGATACAGCAGAGATTTCTGGGTGTGTTCCCTGCAGAATCAAACCAGAGCATTTTATGATATTAAGAGGCAACTGAAGGAGAAAATAGGAATAATCACAGTATGTTGCAACTAGGCAAATAATAATTATGATTAAATTATATGGTGTATGAGCTAATATAAAGCTCAATACTTTCCTAATACAACTTATATCCAAGTGAGAAGAAAGATGCCTTCACTGATAACAAATTTTGAAAGTGTTGTAAAGGTGAAAAAGACCATATTTTCTCACTAGACACTTTCTGCTGATGCAACTACAGATATTTTTTTTCTTTCCCCCAGGTGGTTCTTCACTGCTGATCTGTCTCTGAAAAACCAAGCTTCCTGAGGGATCTCTACTATGACTGTAAAATGGAGATGATACTGAAATCAGGAACAAGAAAATAGTGTGGAAAGTGTTCCATCACAACTTTGTATAAATGCAAACTGGAAATTTTGCTCTAAGCATATTTACTGAGTTGTAAAATGTTATGATAGGTTTATGTGGTTTTTCAACCTGTAATCACATTCATATGCAAATCTATGAGATAGGAAGTCTGTATAGCTACAAAGTGTTAATGATCCTTTGAACTTGTATATGGAAAGGCTTAGGATGACTAGGAAGGGGTAAATACAATTACATATATACAAGGAAGCTCCTCTGATATTCAGCAACATGGTTTTAAAAAAAACTACAGGAGTTCTCAGAATCTTGTCCAGAGAGACATCTTCTTGGTTATCTTCTAAAGACAAAAAAAGGCTATTTAGGCAGATACTTGAAACTTTCTTATTAAAATAACATAATAAAAAAAACTTGTTAGAATACAAAATGAGATGAAATTAGTCCAAACCTTATTCCAGAAGGAAGGTACCAGCTATGATGGAATTGCTTTCAGATCAGAAACAGCCATGGTTCTCTTTGGCAGTATTTAATAAAGTTTTGAATCATCATGATGGGTGACACCAACAGGTTTGTTGGTACTTGCAGTGATTTACATATGGTCTTACAATTAAAGAATTTGTGATGACTGCATGTACTACTCCTGTGGTGACTTGGATATTTAATTCTTTACTTGACAACCTGGGTGGCAAGGAGCAGCAGACTCCTTCAACCATTTAAAGTCTTACAGAAGGTGTGATTTTACACAGTATTTGGTTTTCTTGACAGCATTATTTGGAGAATACAACCAGGAAGAACAAGGCTCGTGACATACTAAGCCCATTATCAGTTTTGTCAGCTTAACAACATGGGAGCAAAGTCCTGAATGATTTGACTAGGTTTGTTGGAACAGAAGCATTTTGAGAGCTCTCCTTTGCTAAAGAGTCTTAGAACAAACTAAGATATTAATTGACAAGGATACTGATGAAAGATGCTGACGTTGCTCCTTTTTGAAAATACTGAGGCTAACTGAAATAGTCTGTTGTTTTGTGCTGCTTCTTTGGCAAAAATGTTTTAGTTTTATTTAGAAATGTCAGCTGTTACTTAATTGCACAATGGATCAAGATTTAACTAGCAAGTGGTTTTTTGAATAATTGAAGATAACTGCTTAACAAAACATTGATTGAAATATTTGATACGAAACATTATATTGTGTGACATCCGCTTTTCAACTTGCTAATGATGCCTGTGACTAGTCAGGCTGTTTTCACAATCTATAATTTTTGAAAGTAGCAAGTTAACAATGAAGACTGTAAAAACCTGGTTTTAAACATGTAAAATCACTGAAATTCTTGTTACTTATTTAATATTTTTTTTGAAATCATGTCATTATTATATCATGTTAGTAAAGTCATGGTCTTTCAGCTGTGTATTGGAAGACTGATTTTACAGGATGTTTTAATCAGATTCCCTGTGGTTTTGAGTTTTTTTCCCTTTTTATTCCTTTTGCAGTGGAGTCATGGAGTAATTCATTAATACAATCTGTGGGCTGTTTGCCATATAAAGGTATTCATCTAGTTTAATTTGAGTCAGTAAAGAGAACCAGTAGAAGTCAGTAAAGAGTCAATAAAAATGGTAGCAGTGACAGGAGAGCTGGTAGGACATGTGGAATGCTTCTCTTACAAAAGATACGATTTTTGTTTTTTTAAAGAGTAAATTGTTCACTAATATTTTGGGGAAAGGAGACTGACATGCACATTGCCTCAGCAGGGTCTCTGACAATGACACACCTGTAGCAGGCTACTGTTAAAAGATTGTAAAGCATTGACAAGACAGGCAAGCTTGCGGGCTTTATTTCTTTTTTTTTTTTTTTAATATGCTTTTTCTTCCTGTATCTTGTCACTGGTAAACCAAACATTGATGAGTCACTCATTTAAAACCATTTGCTGACTACTCATTTAGGCTTCCTGGCAGGAAGACCTGCAGATGCCACAGAACAGCTGCAGCCACAGCTGCTAGCTGCCCATGCACAGCTGGGTTGCAAGGCTGAGGAGCTCAGGGCACGTCTCCATGCAGGGGGCTGCCAGGGAGTGGGCCAGAAAGGCAGCTGCAGTGCAGTTAATCACATCGACAGAAAAACTGGATTTATTTCACAGATGTGTTCTGTGAAATCATTAACATGAATACAAGCTGTTCCATGGAAAGGCAACATAAACATATTAATGACACCCAGCTGACCTCTGTGCGCAGCCTCTGCTATGGGATGGAATCCCAATTTCCTTATTGAAATACCAGGAGATCTAAAGAATTAACTAACTTTCCTACGAGGTACTTCCAGCGTATGAAAAACCATAAATTCAGTATGACTAAAATGGATTTGAAACATTAATCATGTCAGTATCATTTTCATGCTTTGCTGTAAGAAACTGTAGAATAAATGTGGTATTCGTAAATTGCATACAGACTCAAGATGTTATTTCACAACATCATAAGGAAATTATATATCTATACGCTATGAGTTGTGAACACCTTACATGTTTTTTCCTTATTAAGTAATTCTTCAGTGACCAAGCACAAAGGTGGAACACTTAACATGTGGTTAATTGGGATTTTATTTTGCAGAGAATGTAATTGAAAATGAAAAATGAGCCCCTTAGCATGTATAACTACAATACTTGTTGAGAGATATACATTTTACCTAGTTACTTATAAACCCATGTTTATTGAAAAATGGAAGATGAGCCATGTGGGAAAGAATAAGGTGACATATAATATGCAAATACTGTAAAGACAAATCTTTTCATACAGCAACATCACCAAATGCAATAATTTTCTTGGATGGTGTATGAAGACAAAAATGTAAATAAAATTACACCTAACAAAGAGAGAGTCAGGCCAGCTGCTATGAAAAGACATTTCCTACTGCCTCCTAAACCTTCAGTTTTAACTCTCTGATTACTGATTACTCTCTGATATAGACTATCACACTAGCCCTTCTTCAAAAGTTGTGATGATGAGGACATTGCTCCTAACAGAGCCCTAGTTCAAATCTGAAGCACTCAGGAAGAAGTTTTTCTCAGAATCTGTTCATTTTCTGTACATTTTGCAACATCTAAATTTTGCTGCTCTAAGCATGAAATCCTTTAAGAGACCTCTTTGCCCCAGCAAGGTAAAAAATGGGCCTGTCTGTGAACTTCAGATGGTTTTACCTCAAAGGGCTAAATCTTTGAGCTTCAGTCTGGTGACAGCAGTTTTCCCATCTTTGAAACAACTGATGCATTTCCCTGAACTGCTGTAAGTCAAGTCTCAGGTTATCAATAATGGCAGCTAGTAAATTCCAGACAGGATCCCATGGAGATTAGCTTCACAGTCAGCACTACAGGGGACAGCTCTGCAGCTCATTTCTTCTCCTTGGCCTTCTCTTCTGTTTCAGATGAGCAAATGAAATTTAGGATAAACTGCTTAAATTATCAAAGATTAAATAGTTGTTTTCTGCATTAACTAACTTTCTTTGTAATGTTGTTTGAGACATGGGCATCCAGAGGTGCCAAAGGAGTAAATAAATCTCAACATCTGTCTAGAACTTGGACAGATACGACGCTAAGGTCTCAAATGCACTTCCACAAATGGAGAGAAAAGAAATGCTGCAAGTATTCGTGGGTTTATTCACAGAAGACTTGGGGTGTCTTACAGCAATTACACAGGAGGTCAGCAGGATGCCACGGGCCTTCTTATTGACCAGAACTATTTTACTCTTCCTTCTACAACTCTGCCTGCCAAGGTGAAGACTCCTGGTGCACTGCAAGCTCACTGAAAAGGAGCTGTGGTCTGAGTTAAATACCTTGTACACTGTAAATAGGTGCTGTTCCAATACTGAGGGTCCTAGCTCCTACCAGAAGACAAACATCAGAGCAATTAATGAAAAGGCAGCCTGTTGTAGTTGGAAAGGCAGTTCAGCTTCTTCAGTCCAGTGGACACCACCCCTGAAACAGCAAACTCTGCATGGGCTCAGTGGTGTTTGCTTTACATTGGAGTGCTGATAAATCCTTCTGGTATCATCCTGGCAAATAAATTCAATTCAGTGGTATAGAGTGAGTTACATCCTTCATATAAGCCGAAAACATAAGCGCATAAGCCCTTATGCGCTGTGAAAAACACCAATCACTTGCTTTTAAAATTTTAAAAGTTTAATAGTAATAAAATGGTTATAAAAATAGTAATACAATTAGAGTAATAATAATTTGGACAATTTGAATTAGGACAATATGAGACAAGGAAACAAAGAGTTACAGATGTCCAGGTACCTTTTTTTGGGCAGCAGAAGCCCAAAAAAGGACCCCCTTTAACAAAGGATTAACCCTTAAAAACAATATTGCATATTCATACACTTCATACATGATGCATAAATTCCATTCAAACACAGGATTTGGTCTGGTCATCATCAACTTCTTCCTCATAATCCTAAAGCGCCTTTGATCTTTAGCCAGGCAAGAAGAAGTTAATTTCTTCTGATAAGATGGCAATAAATTCTCTTTCTCTGAAAGATTTAGGTGTCCTGTGGCTGCTATCTCAGTGTGAGTCCTTTCTATAAAAAAGGAAAACCTAAAACTACATTTAAACACTACTTAAGAGAATTAATACAGCATTACTTTCTAACACAACACATATAATATTCATTTTAATATTTGCGAAAAGCCAATCGTATAATACGCATTTTTCACACGTGCTACAGCAGTGCAACGGGTTAAAGAATGAATGAGAAATTACCTTTGGAAAAAAAAATTAAATCACATTCAATAAAAATGTAATCTTCAAGTTTCTAGTCTAAGTTTCTGTATGTTACAGTTGCACGCTTGTTACTTCTAAATAAACAGTGGAGGGGGAAAAAAGAAGTTAAAAGCTCCTCTCAGCGCTTAATTTTAATTTTCTTGGCATCCTGTGACGGCCCCATACCAGGACTACAGCCCCCAGCAGCCCCCGCGCGGCCCCGTCGCGCCCCGGGCGCGCACCCAGTGGGCCGCGCGCGCAGCGCTGTCGTGGCGCTCGCGGGTGAAGGGTCCGCGGCCGCCGCGCCAAACCTGCCGTGTCCCTGCGGCGCTCCCGCCTCCTCCTCACCTTCCTCTTCCTCCTCCTTCTCCTCGTCCCGCTCCTCCCGCGGCACCTTAGGGCAGAGCCATGAGGCGCGCGGGGCTGGGTAAGCGCGGCGGCGCGGCCGGGCCGGGCTTCGACACGGGCAGGGCCCGGCCGCTGTCAGGGCTGGGGGCGCGGGAGGCGTGAGGGGAGCTGTGCCCTGGGTGCAGGGTTGTGGCAGGGCTCGGGAGCTTTGGCGGGGAAAGGCCGTCAGCCCTGCCTCTGCCTCTCCTTCTGGCCCAGCTGGATTTACGGAGCAGCGCTAGGGTTTGTGTTTGTCATAGAATCACAGGATTTGGTTTGGAAGTGACTTCAAAGACCATCTAGGTCCACCCCCCATGCTGTGACACCTTCCTCTAGACCAGGTTGGTCAGAGGCCCATCCAACCTGGCTTTGAACAAACACTTCCAGGGATGGGGGGCATCTCCACAACTTCTTTGGGCAGCTTGTGCCGGTGCCTCACCACCCTCGCAGTAAAGCATTCTTTTCTAATACTGCATTTAAACTTACTGTCTTTCAATTTAAACCCATTTCCCTTGTCCTGTCACTGCATGCTCTTGTAAATAGTCTTGCCCCATTTAGTTGTCTTTTTTTCAGTTATTCTAATACATGTTAGTTTGAGCCGTGTTCCCATGAATAGGCAGATTTGTTGCTCTTCTGTGAAGTCCTTCAAAAATTCAGAAATTGCTCATTTGGGGTTTTTTAAAGTGCTTCTCTGTTTTCCTGTCATGTTTAGGGAGTAAAAAACCAAGAATCCCCACTGTTATAAATTTATTACAGATAGAATCTGGTGCAAATTGAGAAATCCTTGCAGAATTCCTGCTGAGTGTTTTGAGCAGCTTAGGCCTCATTTTTCAGCCAGCAGTCATGTTGATGACTAGGAGGAAACTTTGAACTCCCACGTCATGTTCTACAACCGTGTGGGTGCTGTGACGGCACTGTAAAGCTTGGGAGATGTTTGCACCTCTGAAGTGTATGACTGAGTTCTGGGGCTTCCTCCTAGAAAGTATTTAGGGCTAAACCAGGTGTGTCTGACACTACCCTAGATTTACTCCTACACTTCAGATTTGTATTGTGCAGTAGTATTTTCATGAAATAAAACAAGTCTTAGGAACACTTCTTAGTGAATCAAGAGAGGTGTTAGGAAGTGTATCATTAAGAAGTGGGCATTTCATAGTGCTTAGGTCTTCAGTCCTTTTGTCTCTCAGACTGACAGCTCCCTCTGGGTTGGAGCGGAGGCCGCCCAGCTGTGTGCTGTTTCTGGACAGGGGATGGGTGTTTATGCAAGGAGTTCTGAAGGAAGCATGCCTGCTGACTGTTGTGTTTACAGGTGATGGAGCAGCTGCAGGGAGCTATGGCTATACCAACAGTGGCTACAGCGTTTATGAAGAGGAGAACGACAGGTTAACGGAAAGTCTGCGTTCGAAAGTCAGTGCCATTAAATCGGTACGTGTTTAACTGCAGTGGTGTCACCACAGTCAGGAAATTCAGTTATGTGAATCAGGGAAGCAGTAGACTTAGTTTAAAACAGAAATTTAAAACTGTGGTGTGTTAACCTGGCTGGATGTCAGGTGACTGCCAAAGCTGCTCTGTCACTCCTCAGGTGGTTGGACGAGGAAGGAAACAGCACAATGGAAGGTTCATGCATCAACACAAGGGCAGGGAGAGATCACTCACCAACTGCCATAACGAGCAAAACAGACTCGACTTGGGGAAAAGAATTTATTGACAGTCAGATCAGTAGAGTAGTGAGAAATAAAAGACTTAAAATGGCTTGCCACTACCGTTCCCTTTTTCCTGGGCTCAGCTTCACTCCCAATTTTCTCTGCTTCTTAACTCTCAGTGGTACAGGGGAACAGGGAATGGGAGTTGCAGTCAAAAAACATGTAATGTGAAAAGAGCTCTTAGAAATAGCATGCCAATATCCTCTGAAGGAGAAGTTTGGTGTTCTCATGATTCTGATTCCTTTCAGAGATTGAGGACTTCTTTCAAACAGGTCTAACTGAAAGATAGCTCTGAGATTAAAGTTGTGTGCATATCTTGTTCTTAAAAGCTTTAAGTTTTATAAAACTTCTTTAAAAAGGTTTATATTTTTAAAAAATTCACATTCCAGTGAATTTTTTAGGCCTGAACTCACTCGAAGTCTTACTGCTAATACTGTTGCTTAAAAATGGTTTACTGTCAAAGAGAAATTAAACAGGTTTAGAATAAGAATTTGGAGCAAGTTAAAGGGTAAAAAAAAGCTTTGACCTTTGTTATTAAATTTAATTTCTTGTTTCCTGCTGTGGTATGTTACATTTCAAAATCCATGTATGTCAAAAGAGCGTTCATGGTTCCCCAAGGAAATCTTTCTGGAGTTCTGTCTTTTAGTGCAATGGGATAATCTTGGCACATGGAGTTGCCTTCACATAATCCAAGAAGCTTCATGTAAAATCAGTTTCACTGTTGATTGAAATGCATCAGTATGAGATAATGACACTCAAGTTTTGACATGTAAAAACAAATGGGTTTTGGCTAATCCAAAGCATGGGGGCCTGGAGTGCATTTCCCTCCATCCCAAGAGTTGAGCGGGTTGTTCAAGGCCAGTGTGCTGATAAAGGAGGAAATGCCACTAAGAGTCAGGCTCAGTGTCAGTTCTCCTCTGTTTAACTCCAGAGCTGCTTTAAGCCAAGGCTCTTCTGGCTAGCTCCCTCCTTTGCGATGTTGCAGCTCCAGCTGTGCCTGGTCTCATACCTCCCTGATTCCAGCACTAACCTCACTTCACTTTCTGGCTTGACGTGGGGCCTGTCTCAGGCTTCTGCCCAAGCTGTTGCTGGCCCTGGTCACTGTCTCAGGACTGGCTCTAGTGCAGCTTTCCTCCTTCTGCTCTGCGACATAAAGCAGAGAAGGGCTACACAAGTTCACTGAAGAGAGTCCTCCTGTTTATAGCACAGCAGCTTGTCAAAAGAGATGCGTTTGCACGTTGCAAGTGTCAACTCCAGCAACACTTTTAAGTCAAACCAATGCTCATTGTTGTGTCTGCTGTGTGCCAGCAGTTTTAACAGTTGTTCCAGGAATGGGTAATTGCTACTTCAGACTTGACTAGATCTTGAGTTTTTTAAAATCTGTCCAATAATTCAAATAAGACATTATCTGGAAAAGATAATGTCTTATTTGAATTTGAAGTACTTCCAGTGACTCTTTAGACTCATCTAGTCAGATGGAAAATCTTTTCTTTCCCTAAGGGTTATTGATAGAATACTGTGCATGTTATTTTGTTTTTTGAAAATACCAGGTATTGCTTTCACTGGGGAAAATGCTAGTCATGTCATGTATTTTTGACTGGGTTCTCTAATCTGTGTATTAACTGATTCTTCATATTTAATACTTGTTTTTGGTTTTGTTTTGTTGTTTTGGGTTTTTTTTATAGCTTTCAATTGAAATTGGAACAGAAGTTAAAAACCAGAATAAAATGTTATCAGAAATGGTAAGTGTAGAATAACTACCTTTCTTTAAATATGGGTCAGGATTAGAAGTTAATAATGTAAAATATCCTGTCTTTTAGTATGAACATTGGTATTAAAATTTTGACAGCTTATTGTTGACTGTAACATGTGACTGATTTGTCAGCAGTATCAGTATTTCTGTTCAAAAAGATAAGATGTGCAAATACATTACAGTTAAGGCACAACCTAGATCTTTATGCTTCGGATATGAGTATAGATTTTTAATCAGCAAATGTCAAGTATTATTAAAAAGGCACTTCTATATTTAATTGTATTCAAGAACAGAAGAAGGAAGGAAAAAATAAGGGAGTCAGAAATGCCTTTTTTGCTTACACTTTGCTTTGGCTTGGGGTAGTAATAGCACTGGATAAATGGATGTAAGGTTTTGCCACTAATACTAGTTTTGGAAACTTTGAGAAAACAGGGGAAACTATATTTACTGAGCTGTAAGGGTATTTCTTTCTCAGAGTAACATGTTTTTTGCTCTTTTGTTTGCTTGGTTGTTTCTTTTTTAAATATAGGAGAATGATTTTGATTCTACGGGTGGACTTCTAGGTGCAACTATGGGCAGACTGAGAACACTCTCCAGAGGAAGCCAGACAAAGCTATTATGCTACATGATGCTCTTTTCATTATTTGTTTTTTTTGTCATATACTGGATTATTAAACTGAGGTGATGCATGTTACCTCTGGTTTACATTGTATAATTTCAACTGTAGTCTTAGTTAATGAAGACATTGATTTAAAGTGGCACATTTTGTGGATATAACAGTGAAATTGTTGTAAATTGCATTAACAATTAATGCGAAGTTATATATAGTTTTCCTAATGTATCAGAGGTTTTCCATCATCCCTGTTTTGGGGGAATTATTTGTAAATATGCAGAAATAGCTAGCATAGTGGGATGGATTTTTTTAGGGGAAAATAGTTTTTAGAATTGATTGAAAAAATTCAAAGAACAGTGGTTATTTGAAAATGAAGTAATTGCAGAATTTCAAAGCTTTCTTTTTCATTCTGCTTTTCATTCTGGGCCATGCTCTAAATTAGAGCTCCAGTTTCAGGCATATAGTAATTTCAGTTGCAAGATGACAAAGAATATGTGGATCTTTCTAAACAGATCTTACCTGTGGAGTTTTAAAGGCTGGCCTGAAGCTAGCAAATGTAATAGTGGTATCCCCAAAAATCACTTTTGTGTTTAGATCTGATAATGTTTAAGTAACTTTAACTGCGTGTTTTGGCAAGAAGTTACTTTAAACTGGATTTTTTATTTTTTAATTTAAAAGTGACAGATCATGTTTACACATCTACTCTTTTAAGCAAATGCCTTTCATCATTGGGACCAACCAATATGGACACAGTACAAATGTTTTCTTTATATTTAAAGTATTTAAAACTTAAATGATTCAATTGAATCACTTGAACTTTTACCATTAAGTATGTTTACTCTCCAGTTATTGGTAATCCTAAATCTACAGTGCATGATGTCTGAAATACAGTGGCAGATATTTTGAATTTTATATTAATGTACATTATGATGCATTTGTTGGAGGTGCAGTCACATTAGGGTACTTTATTTTGAAGACTTAGTTTTGGCTCACCGAGTAGTTTCTAATCATTGAGGCTATTAGATTGCTGAGTTTAACATTAAAAAAAATAAGTTTGCTAGACATCAAAATTGTATCTACAATTTTTCAAAAACTTTTTTAGCAATACTGTATGATATGTTACCATTAATGACCAATTATGAACTTAAAAATAAAGTGTCCCTGTAGTATTATCCTAGCTAGTGTTGTTTATATACATTTTTTTCTACTGTAGAATACCAGTGTATTTTTTGGAAATGCTGCTGTATTTAAGGGGCAATTTTTATTTTTTAATCAATAATACAGGCTGCCTCATCCTGCTTAAATGTCTGTTTTAGGAAGACTTTAAGTAATTATGCACAGTTTTCATATTAATGTGTTTATTTTTAATATTTTTCTTAATAATTATGCATACAACATGGTACATTGCTGCTGAAGTTCAGTCTCTGCAAGCTTCTGATACTCTTAAACAGTTGTTTGTAGAATTCTGCAAATAAAAATTTAACACTTCTCCCATCACCAAAAGTCCATGGCAGAGTGGAGTACAAACTGATATGGATTTGTCAAAGATGACAGAGCTCATTTTAATGATTGCTTGCCAAAAGTGAAAAATAGGGAAGGTACCTGTAATTGAGAGAAAAGGGACTGTTCTGGGGTTTCATTATTTCAGGGAATAATTTGTGCCATAATTATTCATCTTGAAAGCAAAGCTATACTGAAATGAGATTAAGCTACAAAGCTTCCATTCATATGGAAGTTCTGTTTTGTAATTATCAGCTTAGATGCTGTGAAGTGTAGGTAAAGCTTGATTAAAGAAGATATTTTTTTTCTGTGTGTTTAGCATGGGTCATTGGAAAACTTAGGTAACCCACTGAAAAAATGGAATGCAGGAGGCTGCAAGCTTTCGGAGTGCTTCATATCAACAAAAATTTGACACTGGAAAACACAGAATAGTAATGGTGAAAGACCTTGATGTGCTTCCTGATGGCAAAATTAGTGATCTGTACCCCTTGAGTGTGCAGCACAAGTCACGCTATGGTTTCTTAATTTTCAAGGAAGAGTGCAGATACGTCACTTTCTTGGAAGTATGTCCATGTATTTGCATATGATGGAAAGCATGGTTTCATCTGAGCCACCTCCTATTGACATCAATCTCAAGTCCCTGCAGAAATATAAAGGGTAGATTTAAACATTTGCGTGCTGTTCTGATGGTGCAGTTCTGGACAGCTTGCCCAGAATTACTTACACATTGCATACAAAAACCACATGCCTGCAGAGCACCTCATCCACTGGCTCCTGGGCAGGTGGGCTGTGATGCTTCCCACAACACCCCTGCTGGGCCTGTCCCAAAGTGTAGGTGCCTAAGCCTGCAGTTGAACTGTAGGAGGGGAGGGAGCTTTTCCAGGGCCAGCAGCAAAAAGCATTGCAGTGCTTACATTTGCTTAACTGTGGTAAAAGGGTCGACCAGTACATGAGGTATTGGAGAACTGCACAGAAAGGGTACAATTTCCATTCAAGGTTTTTAACCAATCTAGGTTTTTCTAATGGCTATATAGGATCTGGCAAAAGCCTTATTAGTATTATATAGAACCTTAATGTTACATAGTATAATATTACAAGTAGTCCTGTATAGTATTCTAGTATAGTTTTATATAGTCTATAGAGCTTCTGTGCTTTAAAAATTAATGGCTGCTTCAAGAATATTTATTCACAAATATTTTACCTCTGAGGAGAAGAAAAAACACCAATAAAACTACCAGAACAATTCTAAACTAGCTCTGCTTAGTAACTGAAGATTCCCCACCTTCCTATGGGCCTTGCTGAAGGCAGCAGACCTGGAACAGTGGTAGGTTGCTTGTTCTTAGTGCTGAGTGCTGTCTGCTTTGTCAAGCTGCAGAAAGCCCCTGCCAATGCTCAGCATTCGGCGTCTTCACTGTAGTAACAGCAAGTAACTAATCCTCAGAACTCCTCTGTGATGTCAATAGAAATCCTTTCTCTGCAGCAGGAATCCTGGACACAGATGGGGCTTGTTTATGTGAAATTAAATAGGCAGTGGTAAGATCTGGCTTTGGTGGTGTGTGTGACAAGTCAGGCTATCACATAGAAAAACACATCTCAAAAAACCAGAACACCTTTAGTATGTTTTGTGCTTGTGTGTATCTTTACAAATTTGCTAAATATTTTTGTCTCTGTGGGTGAGATAAGGAATATTTCTTACAGAATCTACAGCCAGGTGACTAATGCTGATCTCTCCTCGGGGGAGACAGGACAGAAAGTTTACCCCTTATTTAAGCGGATTAAGATGACAAAAGACACAAATTATTTTAATCCAGCAGCCTCTTCTGGGAAAGAAACTTGCTTTCATCATAAGATGACAAAACCACAGGATTAACTATCCTGCCAGAAACTCTATAAGGAAGCTGGGAAAGAGCACATAGTGAGGTCAACTTCTATATCAGTTATTTAATGTATGCTTATGACTTGATAGTTTATCTTATATCAAGAATGCATTATTAATATAGACAATAAATATTTCAATATATATACATATTGGAATATGATTGCTTTTGTGAGGGAGATTGTTAGGCTACTGCTGTAAAGGCTTTTGATCTGGCACAACAACATCTTGCTTTTGATTTCTGCATCACCATTTTGTTGCCACATGCTGAACTACCTGCAGCCCTGCTGAGGTGAGCACCAGCATGGGGTGGCTTCCCCCTGACCAAGGACCGTGATGAACCAGCCTGCAGCACACCAGGCAATTTGTAAAGGTGTCATTTTCAGGGACCAAACCTCTAGCTACTTGTTGAATGTCATTGAATGCTGTTTTCTTTAGAGTGTGGGAGTTAACCTGAGGAAGGAGAGAAATCCAACTATTGTGTTCTATTCCTCTAAAATATTCCCTGTGAAGAGTTTTCTTACATTCAGGAAAACCCATGTGTCTGAAATACTCACTGTAGATTATAAGACTTCACTCAACCAAATCAAGAGACATAAATGGTAAAAGTTAATCCATGTTTTAATGAATAAAAGCAAAAAATTCTTCCGTGTCAAGTTAAAAAAACTGCACTTCGGAGGGAGGGTGAGGAGCCATTTCCACCCACCAAACTCAATCCAGGTGATTAATAACTTCTAGTTAGGTAGCAACAGGCAAAAAAAAGCCCTCCATGTTGTCAAATCATGTTTCCTGTCTCCATAGAGGCCATGTCATACAGCCTTCAGAAATGTGTCAAGCACTGCTTGAAGGAGAAAAAACAAGCTCCCTTTAATCTTCTTCTACCCTAATTTGAAAGTTATGAGATAAGAAAGTTGTTCTAATGATTAGGAAACCTCTCGTTTATGGCCTGAAAATGTACTTCTGAATAGTGTCATCCAAAATAGTCTGCAGTTTAACATTCCTCTGTTGGCTGGTGTTGACCGCTCTGCATCCCGAGTGACATTTGGACCTCGTTTTGCACAAGCTAAGCCATGTCAATTACCTTGCCCCTAAAACTTTTGGTCCCAATTTTCCTGAAAATCAGAGCCCGTCCTTATCCCAGTCTGAGCTCTCCCTTGTGTGCAATTTCCCCAGCCATAAAGCAGAGACATGTACCCATTCACAGCACAAGCAAACTTTTAGATCTTGTAATGTGCTATATGCAGCTCATGGCACACTAAATCTGTCTGTAGCTTCAAGCTGGTAAAACGGGATCATGTTTGCAGTTGTGCCTTCCAATACCATTTATTATCTACAGCTGAGAAGCTGGGCCTGCTGTGGGAGCTGCTCTACACTGCATTTTCCTCTGGAAAACCATATGGAATTGGATTGAAGCTCTTTCTGTTCCCAAACAAGCTGAGAGGAGCCTGCTGTACTATCTGTGATGCAGATGTCTTCATGAAACTTCAAACTTCCTGCCAAAATAAACTGAGAATTTTTTTTTCCCTTTTCTGGCAGAGATCAGTGCCGGTCAGACGGGGAAGAAAGTGAGTTTTGGTGATTTAAGCCCTGGGTTCCACGAGTAGCCTGGCATTATGGCAGCAGTCCCTCAGAGATCCTCTCTCCACTTCCCTGATAGAAGGCCATTGGTAAAAAACCTTACCAAGGTTTGCATGGCTCAGAGTATTGCTGCCTCCCCAGACATTTATACACTGCTTCTTTTCAGCACAAACTGCACTTCATTACAAAACCTTTACCCTTTTTTCTCATAACTCACTATTTCAGGTTTTAACTATTTTAAGGTTTTATTACTGGCAAGAATTTTCTCCAAAAAAGGTACTGATGAACCCTCAAGCCTAATACTTTGTGACTTCTTCCATATTCAGACTCAGCTAGATTACCTATAGGCTGTCCAAATTAAGCAGAATCTGAAGGAGGCTTTGTTCTAGAGAGAAGAGTTTGAGCTGGTGCCACCCAGCAGGCCTCTGACCAGGGTGGCACAGCCCACAGCCATGCCTGCCACTTCCCACGACCCTGTTCCTTCCCCCTCAGGGACATTCTGAAGGCCAAGATGAGGGAATGAGCATCACCTTGGCCTGCTCTGAGCATAAAGCAGAGAGTTGAGCATAGCTCCACTTTAAAGTCATCACTGTACAGTTACCTGCCGTGATTTGCTATCTTAAAGGTAAATGTCATGTGCTTCATCTCCTAAATTCCTTCTCAAAGTGCTCATGAAAGTCAAAGAAAGTGGTAGACAGGCATCTGTCTCAAAACCTCTGCAGAAAAAGTTGGAAACTGCAGATTTCGTTTCACAGATGACAACAACTGGTATTAAGTCTTGTCTCAGCAGTTAGGTACAGACTTCAAAGCAAATTGTTTTTGTCAGCAGAAATGGAAAGGTTTCATTTTGTTTGGTACAACTATAAATTACTATAATGAAAAAAACTGATTAAAGCCCCCAATTGTCTGGACTCACTCAAGTTTAGACATGTTTTATAAAGAATGAAAGACTATAAGCAATGAAATAAAAAATTAAACTGAATGAAGTATTTGAACTAACTTTTGAAATATGGGAAGGAAAAAAAAATCTAGATAGAAATACATTACTTAAAAAAAATCCACTTAAAATTATACAGAAGTTTGTTTTTTAACTATCCTCAATTACAAATAGACCTTCATATTGCAATAACTACATGACAGTTGAGGAGTAAAATGAAAATCTGTTTCTTCTGCAGCTATGCATTTGCAATGCTACATACACTTCTATTTCACATGAGTAGTCAATATTTTTCAATACTGCTTTCTTGAGTCTTTTACAATGTAGCAAGTAAAGAAATTACAGCATTCTCCCCATCACAGCTCACAGGAGAAAAACTTTTGAGAACTGGAAGCAGTTATACATGATGTTTAGCAGTTAATAACAATCTTAATTAAAAATAAAACAATCAAACCACATAAGACCACATAAGTTCTTCCTATAGCAACTGAAGTGCACATAATTACTGTTAAAATATATGGATCACTACCTGAAATTTTTTAAAACTCAGGAAGTCCAAAAAATTGCAATAAACTTGATTCTAAAAGGTTTCTTTCCTCAGTCTCTCATAACCTGGGTTTTTCATATAAATGATGGCTTTGTTCAATAAAGACATCGTGACTTTACCAAGTCATGATGTCTTTAAGTCCTTTCAGATGGAGAGAAAAATAAACAAGCATGACTCCAGGGTAGTGCTTTCCTTCTTCAGAATCCTGCTATTAGGGTACAGTTTGGAAAGCCTATTCTTTATGGGGTTTATATTGGCTTGTATTTTTCTATGAAACTTTTTGATATTTGGGCTCCAGGCTTTTTTTTTTTTTTTTTAACCTATTGTTCTTATTAGAATTTGTACAAGTGAGACATTTACATATATAAAATCAACCCACTATAGACACCTCCATGGTGAAGCAGCTCTCTTCATGCAGCTCTCTGCTTTCTAGAGAACAGAAAATAAGACATGCCAGTTGTTCTACAAAGTTTAAAATGTTACTGATTAAATGACAGATATGAATAAAATAAGTTGGCAAACAGTTTTGTGCTGTTTCTGTTTATGATCTCTAACTGACCCTAATAACTAAAATTCAGAGACTTCATTCACTAACTACGCATTGTGCTGTGTGTTCTTTGAGGAGTGAGTAACAGCCTGATGTGTTGAAGATTAACCTACATCTCTTTGGGAACTTCATAAAGATTATGCTACAAAAATGTTTGAAGATTAGGACTAGATGTCCTGCTGTGCAATGATACTGCTGCTACTGGACAAACATCACAGTGACGTGAATGGTTACTCAGACTGCTGTACTAATAAGAAGGGTTTTAGGGAAGCTGCTGCTTTGCTTATTGTTACAGATTAACAAGATTCTATCTTGAACTTGTTTGTTTAGGTAAAACTCTCCTTGTCCCTTCCTGGACCTTTGGTTACTCAATGGTAGAATTTTACTGATTCATAGGAAATTTCAGAGTATAAATATCACACTGTCTTTAGCCTCATTTATAACAGTATTTGTTTTAGAGGTAGAAAGATACATTTCTTTAGCCAGATGACTGCATACACCAACAGGAAACACTGGATTTCTTCTGAGGAAAAATGTGACTGCTGTTATACTTGGAAATCACTCTGGAATCTACCCAGAAAAGCCCTGCTCACAGTTAGCACTACTATACTGGGCTAGGAAATCTTTAACAAAACTATGTAAAAGCAGGTCCGCATTAATCTGTCCAGACTACATAATTTACAGTAAGTGCTGCAAAGGCAGGGATTCATTTTATTCAGATTGCTTACTGCAGTAGCTCTTAACTTCTCTATCACCAGTGACCATTACTTGTTAAAATAAGGCTGTGAAAAAAATAACTAAGTTAAACCATCATATTGACAGCTGGCTTAAAACCACCATCATAAAGCAGTCTGTACCTTTGTAAGAAAATTTCAGGAGTCCACTTGTCAAAAATATTGAGGATCTCTTGATTTACTGCAATGGCATTCTTGTTCATAAAATGCTATTAAAAATAGAGAAAGTAATTCAACCTACCTAAGAAGCAATCTTTTTGCAGATTTTCTCAAGTGTTCTGCTCTCACTTTACACAGACACATTTACCAAAACTTTCAACTAACTGAGCCACTGATTTGGCTAACTTTGGATTAGGTATTGTCTATATAAGGGCTGAACAGAAAGCTGTTACTGCAAGAGAATCCAAGGTCAATTTTGGTCCTTCTACAAAATATAAGACACTGAGGCCAGATACCAAGAAAACTGTTTCCTTAAGGAGTCTTGTGCTCTAAGTAGATAGAGACTAAAATTTGAAGGGACTTCAATAATTTGCAAAAAGGCCTCTGGACCATTTTAACAATCTAACAACTTTCTGGAAGCAATTACATCTCTTGTGTGTCTCACATGGTATCTAGTGTGACTAAAAGGGTGGAGACTGCTATCAGAACAGGCTACTACAGAAGTCAAGTGGGGAACTCCAGTTTCACACATGTCTGGGGAAAAAGAGAAAGCTGATTTTCATTCATTTTAGAAGAAAGCTTCTGGTTTTATTTCTGTTCTTGTAATCAAGATTACAAGCAAACAAAAAGCAAAGAGAAAAAAGTCACTGATTGGTAGCTCTCAATTTTCCCACCTTTTTTCTACTTTGTGGCAGATACCAGAGGACCATCAGCCAAAATACTGAGTTTTCCTCTTGCATTTGACATTTAAGCTAACCTGTGGGCAGTTCAAATTTCACAACTGTAATGCAAAGCCAAGATTTGGCAAGAGAAGAGTAAGTTCCGACACATGTCTACCCATAGTTAATTGCACTGGGTGTCCTTGCATCCACAACCCACTTCAGTGACATGCTATGAAGCAGAACAAGATCATTCACACTGGTGAGAAGCTGCTGCTCTTTTTAAGTAGATGATTGTTTAACAGGACACTTAAGAGGCTAAATTTCAGTTAAAGCCACTTTGTATTTTCATTACTCCCTTACCTGTAAAGCCTGCTCACGAGAACTTCACTGGTGAATCCCATTCCTCCCCAAAACTGGAGACAGCTATCAGTCACTTCACGTGTCAGACGCCCGGCCTTTAGCTTAGCCATGGAAGCAAATTTTGTCACATCATTGCCTTCTACATAGAGAGCTAATGAAAAAATAAGAGAGAAAAAAGCAGTCACTCTGGAAGTCACCTCCCCATGTTCCTTTAGCCTGACAAGGTTCTATGCAGGAAGAGGAGCACATCTGGGAAGCAGATGTGGGAGCTCACCCACGGCGCGGTGCAGCAGCGAGCGCAGGGTCTCCACTTCGGTTGCCAGCTCGGCCAGGCGGAAGTGCACGGTTTGGTTGTGCAGGACAGGCTGGCCAAACACCTTCCGCTGCCGTGTGTAGGCAATAGTTTCTTGTATAATAGTTTCCATTGGTGTCAGGGCTGGAAGAAACAAAGCACAGAACACATCATTTTAGCCAGATCTCTTTAGCTTCTTGTTGAAAGAATAAGGGTTTTTTCACATTGTACAAGCAACACGTTAGGTTTTTTAAAGGAAATTGTTCTGTACACTCAGTCTGGGGGGAAGCTTCAATTCTGAGGAGAGTCTGGTACTTCCTTGTACCTTGAAGACATCTATCTCACTTGAGCCCTGGAACTGCCAAACTGCCAAAACCTGGAAGAGAGGGAAGAGAAGTGGGTAGGAAAGAGGGAGAGTCATAAAAAGCAGTACCAACATGATGTGGTAAACTTTATGCTTAGGGTCTCATTTAGGGCCCTAGCAAAAGCTTGTGGCAACTCTTACTTTCCATGCTATCGGTGTCCTGAATGTTTGTTAAAATTCTGGAAAAAAATCTGAAGGCAGACAGTGTAGTGGGCTTGGTGAGGAAGGCTATACAAATGTAAATTAAAGGAAGCCTTCAGGGAGAGGGCAGAAACCTATTCTGAGATTAAGGAACACAAATAGACTGCTTATTACATCTGTGTTCTGTGATCCCAGCATAGAGAAGAAAAAATTCAAACCCACTTTAAAAACAAATAATTCTCATCATGGAAGCAGCATGAAAATAGGGCTGCTGTAAAACAGGTGAGAGAGGCAGCAGATGATGCTTTAAAGCAGAGCTAGTTTGCTGCTGCTTTTTGTGCAAACTGAGACATATCTCATTTTAAACAAGAAAAAAGGGAAAAGTTTCTCTTCCAAGGCAAACCAGCCTTGAAGTGAATGACTAAGCTATTGGTCCCTTGCAGTGTAGCTGGGATGACAGCAGATAGAAAATGTGTGGAGAATTTTGTTTGGCAAATATGGACTCATGTTACTATGACAAGCAGCAGGGCATGATTTCACAAATCTATCTGTAGGAGAAGGGTCACATTTTCTCTTTTCAAAATATTCATATCCACATCCATTTGCATTTAAAACCATGAAACTCTGAATGTGAAATGCAAAATAAACCTAAGCCTTGGACTAGTATGAAATCCCTTTTCCTACCTGCCAGTTATTCACATTGTAGTCCCTTGCAGGAGCCTGGTGTGGCTCCATGTACCTTTTTGCTTTGTTTTCAAGATCATGCTATTTAAATTTCATCTCTGTACTGCTGTCCTTTTTAGACTCTGCATCCCACCAATTCCCCCTGCCATGATCATTCACCATCACTTCCACAGAGCACCGTTTTTCCCATGATGTCTCCACATTCCACAGGGTGATCAGGTTTTCTCATTACCTAAATATTTTCCCTTCCTTTCTCATACAACTAACCACAATGCTTATTTTTTCAGAAAAGCATATACAGTAATGTCCTCATTTCTTCTGTGTTAACACGCTATGTTGTCACCCAAATGTTGGCTTTCTGGACAGGAAAATAAATTTATTTTTTCAGGAATATCTCTTGAATAGAAATACTGTCCTTCTGAAAGACAATATCACATAACACTGTAGCATAACACCAACAGCTTTTTTACTTGTATGTCTATGGTCTCCAGTTTGAGAAATGTAGGGAAAGAGCAAGGAGTATCCAGGCATCACTTGTCCCTTTCCCTCCAGCCGAAATCTGGGAAGAATACAGCATAGTCTGAGCTGCTGGGTGGGAAATTAAACAGTACATGCCAGCGCTAGGAGAGCAGAAGGGAGGTGGAAGGGATAAGGACAAGGGATTCATCTTGTGTTGGTCTGTCAGTGCAAGGTTCTCCAGCATGGCTTGGGTGGTTCCCAGCACCCGGCACCAGGGAAAGAGGGATGGGAAACAGCAAAGAGGAGGCAGGAGCAAGATCAGGTGGGAAGAAACAGGACAGAAATTGTTCAGGTCCTGCTTGCAAAAGGTCTAAAGATCATGAAGGCACTTTGGTCAAACTCTGCTCAGGCTGTCACCACACGTCATGGCTCAGACTGGGGTTCTGGGAAAACTGTTCTTATAGCGTCCACCTCTCCAATTCACTGCCTCTTTCCTGCCCCTGCTGATCCATTCTCCTGTTTCATTCGCTGCCATTACTGCCCTTCTTCTTATTTCAGGAACTGTCATTTGTGAAATCTAAGGACTGTCCTGGCCTGCTTCAAAAGAGGCCATCAGGTCAAGGGTCATGATTCTCTCCCTCTGCTCTGTTCTCCTGAGACCCCATCTGGAGTACTGCATCCAGATCTGGAGCCCACAATACAAAACAGCCATTGATCTGTTGCAGCAGGTCCAGAGGAGGGTCCTGAAGAAGATTAAAGGGCTGGAGCACCTCTCCCATGAGGACAGGCTATGAGTGTTGGGGTTGCTCAGCCTGGAGCAGTGCAGGCTCTGGGGAGGCGTTATGGCAGACTTTTGATATATAAAGGGAGCTTATAAGAAAGATGGGGACAGAGTTTTTACTAGACTCTGTAGTAGCAGGACAAGGGGGACTGGTTTTAAATTGAAAGAATGTAGATTTAGATTGAACAAATAGAATAATGTTTTGGAACTGGAACTACATGATCTTTAGGGTCCCTTCCAACCCTAACCATTCTATCATTTTACGATTCTACGAAATGTCTTATGAGAGTGGTGAGACACTGGGACGTTGTTGCCCAGAGAGGCTGTAGGTGCCCCAAGACACATCCATTCCCTGGACATGTTCAAGGCCAGCATGGATGGGCTTTGAGCAACCTGGTTTAGTGAAAGGTGTCCTTGCCCATGGTGGAGGGTTTGGACATGATGAACTTTTAAGGTCCCTTTCCAAACCATTCTGTGATGCTGACGACAGGTGCTCAGAGCTCACTCAGAGCTCTGAGCACAGATCTAACATGGCAAAGCCTGGCTGTGTAGCAAACCACCAAAATGCAGCACATCATGAATACCATGACAGCCAACAGCCATGTTCAACAAGATAACAGCATACAACACTTTCCCAGTCATACAAATTCAGAGAAATGCCATTCATAATAGGAAATTCCCCCTCTTTTTCTGTGTATTTTTTTCCTTTTCTTATACTATGTTCCCCACATCCTCAGACAAACCCCATGAGTTTCAACTGACAGCACATGCAGGAAATGTCACTCTAGGGCAGCCTAAGGAATGCATGGCCTACCACACAGCTGAGAATTTTGAAAGCACTTGAAGTTGCCAATGCAGAATAATCCTTTCCTCGTATCTCCAGACTACTTATATTATTCCACTTAAAATTTCTGCTCACCGTAAAGACACTTTGTCTTGTCGCTGTGTTTCCTCTCAAAAGAAAAGGAAATGAATATGTTTTTCATCGGTTGTGACTGATCATTCTCTAATGAAATGTACAGTGAGCTCTAAGCTGAGCAATCTGATTTTTAAGGACGTGTGTTGCCCATGCAAAAGGATCTGTCATCCTCCTTACTGGCCATGACTCAATGGTGCTCATAAAACTGAAGTTGCAGGAGCAAATAGAATACATTAGAAAAGTGCCATTCTGCTCTCACATGCACACTGAACTCCCTCTTTGTCTCTAAATTAAGCAATTCACAAGACAACTGTTTGCTTTTTTTGCCATAGCAACATTCTTTTCCTGTAATCAATGCAACAGGCCCTCAAATGGACAGTGTTTGCCAAGTGTCACAACATGGGAGACACGTGGCACCTTTTTTCTTTCAATGGAGCAAGAAACACAGTGACTTTGAACAATGCTTTGATGATATATCACTCAGAAGAAGAGACCACACCCGGGAGCAAATTTTGGAATTCCAGGAAGCTAGTTTTCCATTTGTATTTTAAACCTGTTTGACTGAAAATAGATTTTAAAAGAAAAAAAGCAAATGAAGAAAGATCCTAGCCACAAAAAAGATAATTAATAAACAAAAAGAAGTCCAGAGCATGTGATACTTGAAATTAAAACTACAAAAACCCCCCACAAAACAAAGATAAACAGAACAAAGAACCCCAAACACAACAAAATAATACCCAGAAAGGAAAAACAGACAAGTCAACTGCCTTTTCCAAGTTAAAAGAAGCAGTGAAAGCGAGGATCCTAGGACTGGTCCCTAAAGAATTTAAAAGCAGGCTGATGCTTTTCAATGTCACAGTCATGAACTGGGAAGGAACAGAAATGTCCTACTGAGGGGCAGAAGTGAAGACCAGGATTAAACATGCAGACCTAAGCACAAAACTACTGAAGGCACTTACATGGTTTCACACATCTGAGCCTTCACCTGAGTTGTCATGGTTGAACATATGTGAAACTATTTTCAGGACTGGAAGATGATAACTCTAGATGCTGCAATACAACAAACTGCACCCATCGAGTACTGGTCTCCCTTCTGAACATTGGTTACTCTTTTTCTTGTTTACCACAATAGTTGATCTCTGGGATTGCTGCATCTGAAGTCTGCAGCCTGGCTCAAACCATGGGTCTTGTCCCTGCTGCCAATGCTTTTATGTATTTTATATCAGATAGTTAAAAAAAAGCAAACCCAAGGGGTCCAGCAAGATTTACACAGTAGCCACTGCAGAAGGCAGCTCCCTCTCCCTGGTGAGCTCCCAGACTCTTCCTCCCGGCTGGCCCCTGCCTGGCCATAGCAGGCAAGGAGAGAGGCCCTTCCCAGGCTGCTCATCCAGGGCAAGGGTTCACCTGCTCCTGCTGCGTTGTTTTGGACAAAAAAAGGAATTGAAACCTGGTGTTCCAGTTCCTGGCAGAGCACAGTGACAGCCAGGCAGTTGTGCAAGACTGGACAGTACCAAGCTGCCCGTGGTTTTAGCAGGAGTGATCTAACCTGCCAGGCTTTGTGTATTGATGCTGTCAGCACGCCTGTAACTTTTGCCTCGGGCATGACTAATGCTGCCGGCTACTCTGCTGCCTGGGGAGTCTCACTGCAGCCCAGAGCTTCTCATCGTTTGTTTAATTTAGACTTCAAACTGAGCACAGAAATGCACAATGCACATCCTTGCAGTCTGTATACACCTCAATTAAAGCAGAAGCAGTGGTAAGATCGCAACTCCTGCTTGCCCGAGTCTGCAGTGACATCCTCATCAAGTGTAAGCTCCTGTCCTCTGCAAAAACTACTCTCACATGTACTATTTTTCTCAGGCTGAACTAAGAACTTTGTCTCAATAAAAAATTTTTTAGAGGGCATTTGAACTCCAAAATGTTTGGTCTGTGATGAGCCCAAAACAGTGAGTGCTTTTATTATTTGTTCACTGAATCAAAACACCACCTCTTAGAATGCTCAGTTCCCCAGCCACACACAGACAGTGACAGACAGGGAATGCACAGGAGCATGAATACAGTGACATTATTTGGACAACCCTGGAATCTAAAGAGGACCAATCTTCTTACACTAAACCACATTCTACTTAACTTGAAGAACCAAACACTGAGGGGTAGGGAGAAGGTTTGCAGGCTGAAAGCAGACAATCCAGACTTGGATCTGGTTTCCTGGGATATCCAGGATCCATATAACCCAAATACACAGATTTGAGTACAGCCTGAATTCTGAGTAACATAAACTCTGTGACAAGATAACTTCAGGGAAAGGAATGTACCACTTATATCCAAAGTGTACAGAGGTAAAACAGATTTTCAAAACAAAGCTAATTTTCTAAATCAGTTAATTTTCTAAAATCCATGATCAGCATCATAACGCACTGTACTATAGGAAAAGTTACCGTCCTTCTATTTCATGCTGATATTGTGATAGCCTTTGCACTATATTTATAATAGACATAACATGATGCCATATTTTCTTAGCAGAGTAGCAACAAGAAAAAGAAACAAGGCAAAAAAGACCCTCTGCAATGGCTCACAAATTAAATTCTGCTTCAGGTTTTTGTACAGAAAAAGGAAATTTTCTACAGAAAGGGAATGTCATCTGTATCCAGGCTATGATGGATTTCAAAAACAGATCCTAAAAGATCATTGCAACTTACCAGAAAAGAAAAGTGCTGTGAGTCATGCAAAGAGTGACCCCTGTGTCCCTGCAGAAGCATGAATGATGACTTACCACTGGCTACTCCCCACAGCCGCTCTTCTTGGAATTGCAACATCTGGTATGTAAAACCGTTTCCTTCCTCACCGATGAGGTTCTTGCAGGGGACCCTTACATCTTCAAAAAAGATCTGAGCTGTGTCCGATGACCTCATACCCAGTTTGTCTATCTTTTTAGCAACATGAATGCCTGAAGAGAAAGGTGTATGGGAAAGACCACAAAAAATAGAAGCACTATGAACAAATACAAAGTTTTCAGAAGGAAAAGTCTGCAGATGTAAGTGCATCTTCCAAGACAACAGTGCAACCTACCTTCAGGAAAAACATAACAGTGTTCTGGAGTGAAATGTCACAATTCTTATTTTAAAATGTTTTTCCACTTTATTACACGTTAAATGTAAAAGTCCCACTTTTCACTATATCCCCAAATAATTAATATTTATTAGTCATAATAATCTTATTCCACACAGGTCTTCAAACAATGCAATATTTATTTGTTTATGTTTGATTTTTATCTAGCATTACAATAAAATGCTGAAATTCAATTTGGCAATATTTGCCGAGTGCCTGCACTGCTATGAAACAGTACACAAATATTCAGTAAGGACAAAAAACAGAGCTACATTTTAAGCTACAGCTAAGAGTATTTCTCCTCCTGGAAATCCTCTTCCTTCCCTCTCTTCTTCATTTATCCTCCCCTTCCTAGCCTACGCTGATTTATTCTGGTACAGTGATCACTGTCTGTTTTCACGTGTGTATGTTTGTGAGGAGGGTTTGGTTCCCCACAGACCTGTCTACACAGCACTGACTCTGATCCCACGTGCATGGGTGTTGAAGATGAAGGTGGTTCTTTCAGGTCTGGCCACGTGAGGGTTCAGCCACCTCATCACCCTGGGCAGGACTCCTTCCCATTGCTTTTTCACAGCTACAAGTTCTTCCCTGCTGTTGTTCAGATGCAAGCATGGCTTACCCTGTGCCATGAGAGTTTAACAGGCACCCACTGTTTTCCCGTGGCATTTCTCCTGTCTTCAGCTTTTATCTCCCTGTTGATCTGGAGCTAATTCAAATATTCAGGGTGAAAGTCAAGAATGTTCCAAAAGCAAAAGGAGGACAACAACCAGGCATAAGGATTTGTTCATAACACGTTAGTTACATCTGGCAAGTCTGTATGTGTAGCAAAACAGTCCTCCAACTCAGCATATGTATCTTTGCCAGAAAATCAAAGCTTTTTACTACTCATGTTCATGTTATTCCAACCAGCTTTGTGATGAGAAGGTATTCTGTTGTTATTTTCCTCTTTATTCTTTTTCAATCCCCTACTACTCTTTGGCGTGGCTCAGTAGAACCTGGTTGGTCACCACACAGATTGTTCTGGTTCCTCTGTACTTGTTCACATCTTGCTATTCTTCACAGCTTTCAGAAAACAGCTCCTTCTGAACTAATACAGACATCTCACCCTTTACTCACAGGAGGCCTTCAGACATATGAAAATTACTTTGCTTTTGTAGGCAGAAGAAGTTGGCAGTCATTTCCTTCAAATTTACTCTCTCTGGCTGCACTAAATAAGGTTATGGAAATACTGACATTATTTACAAATGCCAAGACTTTTCTGAGAACAATGTTCACACAGACTTCCACAAGTTCCACTCAAGATTTTTTTCTCCACTAACCAAGCTGTAAACAGATTCTGTATTAGGAAGACTTGCTTTGATATATGATCAATGCAGGAGTAAAATCAAGACAGCTGTATAAAAATTCTTGACTTTTGAATTGAAAATTATCCAGTAATTTGTACTCAGTCAGCCAAAAAATCATTTGTAGTTTGTTTCCATATTAAAAACATAGCTAAATAACCACACACTGATCAATTTAGAAGCAAGTCCAGATGAAATCAGGAACATTGTTTCCCATTGGAATACTGCTATTTGGCTTCTTTGAGAGTTGCAGAGATCATGTATGGTCTAAAGCCAACTGACTTTATGTAATCACTGCTCCTGACCCATATGAAGATGCACTTACTGCTCTTGTTAGTGGGTGGTTTAGAAGGACTCTCCTCAAGAAAGCACAACTGCTGCCAGTTCATTATTACATTGCTAAATTAATCCCGTTGTTTACTTCCCAGATCCACACACAGCAAATACTACTGAAGACAGCTCTTACAGGCTTGGTTAGTGAGCTAAATGTGCTGATGATTCCTACCTGTAGTTCTTCCAGATTGGGTTGTGGTTCACTTTTCCTGGGTCCAGCAGCACGCCCCTTTGTCATGCCCTACCAGTTTAACTTGCTCTTAATCCATGGATCTCCCGCACAAGGAGACCAAGCTGCATCAGTCTCATGGGATGCCCCTTCTGAGGCTAGCACATGATTTACACCATGGAGGGCAATCATATATAATCCCCTCTTTGGCCACTATGGGGGCATCAAAATCTCCCTTCATGTAATTACCTTCCTTCTCTTCCTAAGGGGTACTACAAATGAGAAATTACCAGCAGCAGTAGAAATTACTGGTCCAGCTAACTCCTGGTGTTCATCTGTATTAAATAAATTATATGCAATAACTCACAAATCTGAATTTAACAAGGGCACCTGACTTACTAGAATCACTGTAACAGAGCCATTTGAGCTACTAGCACCAGCATCATTGAGATGGATTGCTATTTCTCTGCCTGGGCAGTTCTTTCCAAGCATCTTTGATTTTTTATTTTCTCCCATTCCTCTAGCATTCTGACAATCTCTTTTATTTTCTGTATTCTATCTTGAGAAAAAGGCAGTTGCTCTCTCCTGACACCATTTAGTGCCATTACAAATGGAAACAGACACATTTTAAATTGCAATCCAAGAAACACACTCTTTCTCTTTTGATGGTTGCTCTTCTCCTTATTAACTCCTCTTTACAATCTCCCCTAGAGCTATCTGAGGATTCAGAGGACAAACTAGAGGACAAAATAGTTACCATATCAGGGCTGCAAGCCATTTGTCTATATACCTTATACACAGACATCTTGCAGCTTGCTAGATTCTCTTTCATTATATGAAAAATTCAGCTGCTTTTTAAAGGCATTGTTATTGTATGAGGAGTATTCACCAAATTTGGATATCTAATGTGGATCCATGGCGTTGTTGTCCAAACTTCCTTTATGAGAAATAGATTCAGCAGTGTCTGTCAAATCTAGACCATTATTTGCTTCAGCCCAGATTAGAGAGTATATATATCTAAAATTAGAAGAAGCAAATCCTACTTTGTGTATCCAACAAACTATCAATTGTTGAAATTAATAATTCATTTTCATACTTGGAATTTTTTTTCTCTCTCTTTTTTTTCCCCACCACCCTATATAAATACAAAACAACTTAGATTTTTAGCAAAAATACACCACAGATCCTTCCTTACCCAGCCATATAGGCTGGTGCCTGCAGAGGTGAGTCAGACATAGCACATTTGCTCTCCATTGCAGCTGTTTTTGAGCTTTGACACACATACATCCACAGACGTTTGAGAGTGCATCATTCTGTGATGTCCTCCAGACACTTCCCGTACAGCCTTGGTCTGCTGCCCTCCATGGAGCACAATCTTTAGCAGACAGACATCCTTAGGATGTTTCAAACCAGATGGAGTTTCCTGAAAAATCTCACTTCTGATATGACTCACCCAGAGAACACAATCAACAGCCTTAATACTTCATTTCAAAAGGTCGCCAATCTTGGTACTGTGACCCCTTTGGAGATAAATATGTGTATCATCACAGAAGAATTAGAACACATGCATTTTGAGGAGCACAAATTTTGTTCCTAGAAGGACTTATACACTTTTGAAGATCAGAATAAAGTGTCTCAGACAATTTTTCTACTCTAAATCTGTTTAATGCAGGTAAAGAAGGTCTGTGTGTAGGCTGTGAGATCTAACATCTCCCCTCTCCTAGAGCAATTACAACTTGTGTCTTTTTGGAACAAGCCAAGTAGCTGAAAACCTCTAAGTCAATTTCTATGTATTTTATCTGCCACCAGCTGCGGGTCAGCTGCTTTGTTTTTTTAAGAAGATCGCTCTCAGAGAAGAAGTACTGCATTTGCATTCTGACCCTTCCATGAAAAATCACAAGAAGGACTTCATTCACCTCTCAGCAGATGGCTGATAAGTGAATTTCCCTGGAAATTCAGAGCAATTCTGGCTGTAAGTTACATGTTTGCTCATCACTTCTCAATAAGGATGAAGTTCGAAACTAGTGAAGCAGCTCAGGTCTGTCTTCCATGAGCTCCCATTCAAAGCCAGTCTGGCATGAGCAGAGGTAGTAGAAACTCACAGCTCACTCAGAACCTGCTTGATTCCCAAGGCAACTCACTTTCTTGACTTACTCCATGCTTAAATTCACTTAAAAGGCACTCCCTTAAGAAGCTCTCATCATCCTCTTTTGCAACACTGGAGACCTGAGTTTTGTTCTCAGTCTAATCCATTAAGTGAATATAGAGACATTCCCTTCACTGTTATGGTGGTGCTCCTACTTGTGAAATGCCAATAATGGCACATACTTTGTGTGTAAAATACTCTGAATTGAATGAACAAAAGATCCCTGAGTATAAATATCTTATATATAAATACTTTAATATACATTATTCTAGATTTAATAACTATTAAATTGTATTAAACTGTATTAAACTGTTAAATTATTAAATTGTATTAAACTGTATTAAACTGTTAAATTATTAAATTGTATTAAACTGTTAGCATAAAATAAACTTTAAAAATTAAGTATTAAATATACTATATATTATATAGTGCGTAAATTAATATGATGCATATTTTTAAATATTAAAATGAGGTAAAACTGAAAAGGTGTATAAACTTTTGAACAGTTGTCAAAACTGCAAAAGATCCCCACTGGCACAATCAACTGCATCCTCTCTGGATGATGTTCTTTATGCATAAAGCACTCGTGTATTCTGTGAGGTCTGTAGATTACTCAGGAACAGACACTGTGTGGATGTACCTGTGTGGATGGCAGCCTTAGCTTAGGAAGTATTTCTTCCATATCTTCACCTGAATTGCTAGTCTTATTCAAAACCAAGTCTCTACTTCCAGGATATTTGAATCTTTTACTCCAGCCCATATTTAACTCTTAGACTATTTTTATAATTTAACTGGTAATAGTGCCCTGGTGAAGGGAATCCCTTTGCACAGCACAGCCATGAAACACTCTGAATATGCCTGCAATTTTCTTCAGGAAGCCCACCAGGCTTGAGAGGTATTTCCCAAGTCTGAAATCTCTAAACTCTTTATCCTTTTATTTTCATATGGTTATGAATCATTGCCATGAAAATGTATCTGAACAGCTTCTCTAAATATATTTTTGTTAAACACCTTTCTTTCTTGTATCAGGCATACAAAGAACACCAATAAAATCAAATGAGAAGACAGAGAGTTCTGTGTTATTACCAGGTAGATTCATTGGCAGACATATGAGAGATTTATTTTGATGGGGAGGTCCTTCACTGGTGTTTGCCAGGAGGCACATCCAGTCTGCCTGGGTCCCAGACGTAATCCACATCTTACCACCATTTATGACATATTCATCGCCCTTTCTCACAGCCGTTGTCTTGATATCTATTTCAAAACACAGGAAATGAAGGGTTATTCTTGTGAAGGAGAGTTATACTGGTCCAGGTATGACTGGCAGAGTCACTCCCTTGCTCTCAGACAGAAAACTATTTGGCTCTCCCTCATACTCTCCTGCCCTATAAGCCCTCCAGGCCATAAGGCAAACAAGACTGGAAAACTCTTGGAAGGCAAGCCAGGGAAACAGGACCACTTCTCCCACCTTCCTTTAGGTGGAGTCTTCTTCCCAGTGGATGAGAGCAGAAAACTTCCTAAGTAAATGTGGTGGTCAAAAACTTGGGAGAGAAGCATTTCACCGTGAGGTGATCTGTTAGAGTTTCTCTTACTGTGTGCCTTACTCCTGAGGAGGCCATTAATTCTAGAGTCATGACTTAAACAAACACAAGCCTCTGTATCTGTTAATGCATAAACATAAATCAACATGCATTTCCTGCATGCTCTTGGTCACAGTGCTGCAATACCTTCAAAGCTAGTAAACTACTGAAGGCCAAGTCTGAATGCATTGAGTGTGTGGGCATGAAGGAGTTCTAAACACCTGCTATTTATACACCCTGGCAAAAACCAATCTTATTTTCATCTGCAACGTCACATCATGCTGCAAGCAGCCTAACCTGCAACAGACAGCCAGAGAGAATCATTAGCTATTATTTATCCTCCAGCAGAGTTTCCAAAGGGCTCCTCTCTTTTCCCTGCAACTGAACTTCTTTGACAAGAGCCCCAGTTGATGAAGACTCTCCAACAGATATCCAGCTATAAGTAGGTGATGGTATAAGAGAACCCAGCCACACTCTTAATAACATCTGTGAATCTACCAAGACTATGAAATCCATAAGAGACCATCCACTGAAGGGGGATCATAGACTTGGAGGGTAGGAGTCGGACACCAAGTGGAGTGGGCAGGCATGTTTAAGTCATCTGGTTACACTTTCGTACACAATTACCTCAGTCTGCACATGCACATTCTTCCCTGGGGCTCTAAACAAAAACCAAAAGCAAACCCAAGTATCTGATCTGCATTTAGAAGATAAACTGGGACTGAGGTCAGCATGGCTGAAAATTTTTCTTGTTAATGAAAGCACAGGAGAAAAATGATAGGAGAAAATTATATAAGATATAAAATAAGGAAGTATGGGATATAGCTATGGGTAAAGGAATGTAAGCAAGGGAAAGAGATAGTAATCATGTGGATGAAACCAGCAGACACAGAGGAACTCACCCAATAAAAAGACTGTGGCAAATCTGTCCAAGGGACTCGATATGAAATCTGTATAATAATGAATGCCAAGAAGCTTAAGCAATCTAAAGTACTGGCACTCATAGTACATGGACACAGACATTGGACACTCATATACATGGAGACTAAATAATAATGGAAGGACACACAAGAGCTGGAATAAGAAATATGACTGTACTGAAATGGTGTGACAAGGATGGGAGCATACACAGTGATTTACATCATACATCCCTTTGTTGTGGAACAGCTACTGAAGAGATTAGATAGAAGTGCCATAGAAGGTCTGCACAATGAGCACTGTGATGTTACCACAAATGTAAATAGTTCTTGCAGGCATGGCGTCAGAGGGGCCTAACCACCAGATTAAAGAACAAGTGCCTTACTAATGAGAATGTTCAAGTACTCCAGATTCAATTTTCAGTTTGTTTCAAACACTTGAGAAACAGCTATTTTGAATTATCTTGTGAAGAATTTGTTCTCTTTAATTAGAGATTATCAATAAAGATGATCAAACCAAGATATAATTTATAATATGTTTAAAATATAACAGGCTTTGAAAACCTACTTAACTACTTACTATAGCCAAATGGAATACTATAGTCACTCAGGAATATGGCTGTGAAGATAATTAGTAATATTTGACTAATTATTTTCCCTGACAGAGCATATCTCTGAGAAAAGGCTACGTCAGTGGGTGCTCCATAACTCATTTTTGCAGGAACACACCACTGACTCTCACAACCTCTTACACAGCATTCTCTGAGGAGCCCTTCTAGGAAAGAGCACAAGGCATCACCAGAGGCCAATGATACAGCTGATGCCATATTAGCAATCAGGGCTGGTCATCACTGTTCAAATCACACGTACTCAAGCCTCAGTTTTCTTCTCTACTGCACTTGAGTCCAGCCATGCACTCAAATAGATCTGACTGAAGGTAAGGTTGGCTTCAACTTTTAAGGTCAATGTTACAGTCAAAGATAGGTAACACGCATCCTTAAAGTAAAATATGAAGAACCCATATCTGAAATTTACATCATCAGCACAGGAAACAAAACTAACCTAAAACTTTAAGGAAATACCTTCATGTCTAACTGAATGAATAATAATTTCAAAAACCAGGAAATGACTTGCAGGAAATGAACAAAATTAATCATGGAAGTAAGGTACAATTTGGAGGTTAGAATACAAGTACTGAAACAGGTTGAACTAAGTTAAATCTTGCAGGTTAAAACCACCAAAACCAAAGATTGTGGTGGCAAACAAAATTGTTTCAGCCACAGAAATTAAAAGAGGATGGGAAAAAATTAGGCATGTAAAAAAATTAGGCATTTCTTTTCAAAAAAAGAAATATTTCACAGGAGATTACAGACAGATTCAAATATGATTGACAAAGCAAAACACGTACAAGAAAGACTGAAATTAGTGAAAACAGAGGTTGCTAGTTTGGCACTCTGCACAGCCTCAAAATACATTTGGAAATAAAAGAGAATTCAATTTACTCATAGAATATTATCAAAACCAAACTTGATTTATTATGAAATAGGATTTTCTAGAGAAAAATCCTATTGAACCCAAGGAAGTGAAATTAACTCTACTAGGTAACTATGAGTTAAACTTTGAAAATATAAGAATTAGGATAAAAGTGGAAATGTGCATAAGGAACTTGGCCAAGCAGAAATTGCATCAGGTTTCATTAAAAGAAGAAGTTCTGATGCGCAGGGAGTGTACTAGTTAAGCCCCTCCCTGGATACCAGCCTCTGGACAAAACCTACTCAGTATTTGCATTAGTGATCTTTAAAAGGACAGGAATAAACTAATTAAATTTGTCTGTGACACAAACTTGGGAGACACCACCAACACAGATAACTGAAGTATGGCCCAGCAAGAAAGGAAAAATCTTGAGTTTTCAAATTCAACTTGGTAAATTCAAGTACTTGGACACAATGTTATAAAAGTGATTGCTAAACCCTGCAATGTTTCAATAGCAAACTGGTAATGAGGATGATCCACAGTTAATCACAGGATTCACAAGTCTGCAAGCTGTTGTGTAACATCATGTATTGGAGAGTAATAATTCTTCCAGGGTTGGAAATGTATTTGGGCCATTATAGACACCATGTGAAATTCTGGGGTTTTATGCTCAGAAAAGACAAACTCAATGCAGAAAAGCAGAAAGGCTGGATTCCACTGAGACAAAATGGAGCAAGATTTTTATGTGGAAGAGGTAGACATGAACAGTGTTGCTAGTTGCAGATACCTGAACATAAGCTGAAGATAGAGGATGTGTGTGAGAAAAATGTTTTCCATGACGTGGTCTCTTATATATACCCACAGACCACATTCTATAAATTGTGGAATTGGAGTGAGATAGAATGAGACAATATAAATCAAATTGACACAAATATTTATGCTTTGTAGTACCAGAATCCTGAAATTAAAGACACTCTTTGTACCATTTGTACTGTTCTGTTTCTCTTCTCAAGCCAACTCTGTGCTAGTTTTGGTGCACGTGGTCACTACTATGGACAATATAGAATAACTACACTTGAAAGCAGACAGGTGTTCCTTCAAATTGATATGAATTTTGAATTAGACTAATATACAGAGTCCTTTTTGTTCTGTTGAATTCTGAATAAATTAGTTTGAGGCACAGTTCAGTTCTCATGTAAACATTATTTTTGTTTTCTGTGTTCATATCACCTTCAGCAATTTTGGAACTGCAGGAAAAAATGTGAGAGATACCTTACTCTGCATCATTCTTCAGGTTAAAATACAGTGGCTCACATGGCAGAAGCACATCCCCAACCTTCACATGAGAACAGCTGCTATGTCCCTTCAGTTCTCTTAGGGACACAAACATCCCAATGGCATGAGCAACAAAAGGAAGCACCAAGTGCAGTTTCACACACCTCAGTCTGCTTTACAGCTGGGCCCTCTGGAGATGGTGCAGAATGGTGCAACTCAGAACACAAGCTATTGTTGCTCATACCTAAATTGTCCATTCAATTGCCCTTCAGAAGCACTGTAAGCTGGATTTGGCATTTATATCAGGGATCAAACCTTCCAGGACAGGGGAAAAAGTATTTTCATTTCATCCTGCAGTGTGTCTCCAAGCTGCAGCACAGGTTCAGAAGATAATCCTCTTTGATTCCAAATTGGTTTCTAACTGCATTCATCTAAGTGTATCATACCACTTTAACTAGATGATGAACAAGATGCTGTTGGAAGCATATTTATGTTACTTCTTATCTGGAACACTGCATCAAAAAAATTAAATTCCTATTTAGAATTTTCTGATGATCATCTAATTAAACTAGAGAGGCATTTATTAAAATAAATGATGTTGCATTTCTTATATTAGCAAAATTCAAATTTATAATTACTTTAATAAATGAATTAATAAGTGCTATTATACAATTTATTATTTCGATCCTAATAATATTTAAATTATAACAAGCAATAATGCAGTTTAAATTATATTGAAATTCAATATTTTTATATTTATTATTTATAATTAGTAAGCATTATTAATAAGTACTATTTAATAAACACATCTACTAAAATTATGGAGTTCTTCTTATGAATAAATTCAATTAACCCAGAAATGAAAACAGCAATGAAATATGCAGGAAGATTTAGTCCCATTATTTCATTATCCACATTAATGTTCTTGAAATCTACCTGCTGCAGCCTTGCTCAAGCACTGGATGTTTATCTATTTGCCTTGAAAAAACAAAAGGAGTTTGCTCATGGAGATGGATATAGGATTCCTTGGATTAAAAATGTCTGTCATACTTGGCAAGTTTGTCTGCAGGAAGAAGTCTCAGGAATTTGTAAGGATACAATGTGGTCAACTTGACCATGCTATGTCCAACAAGACAGAAAGACCTATAAAAGTGGTCATTTATCATTCCCTTTTCCATGCAGTCCATGATTTATCATCAGAGGAGACATATATTCTTTTTCTACTGTATCTGTTTTGATTTAATTTTTCAAATTTTCTACTGCCTCAGGCACTTCAGAATAATAGTTTCATTTGTCCTGGTTTCTAAACATATTCTTGCACTAAACCAAAAAAAAACAGTTGCATGTAAAGTAACTAAATCATAAAGATAATAGATTTGACATTGCAAATTCTTCATTAGCTCTAAATAAAGCAATCACCAATTGAGAGATATTTTTGCTTCACAGGAATGACAGAAGGGGCCGAGGTGAAGGATGAACAAGAGGAAATCATTCTGAAAGTGATGCCATCATTTTCAGAACAGGGAGGCTCTGTAGTTTTCCCCCATTCAGTGGAGAGGTTTTGTCAAGGCAGCCGCAGTTCTAGTCCAGCTACACGGGTTCTGCTCCCTGTCAGGACATCTAGAGTTGCACAACTGAAGGTGGCTGTGCAGCTGATGAGATGTTGGAGTGCTCCTGCCAGCAGTGAGCCTGGACAGAGCAGGACAGCACTAGAAGAAAACTGGGGCCAGCATAAAAGCTGCATTAATCTGTTGTGCTCAGCCTATACAAGGTTATTCCATTGATTCACCTGGCAAATATGTTAAAATTGATTGCTTTGGATGCATGAGAAGGGAGGGTTATATTCCTGGAATGTTACTTTTTGCTCTCACCACACCAGACTTTCCTTCCTTTTGTTTCTTACAAAGGATGGGGGCAAAGTGAAGGGTCAGGAAAAACAGATTCTTTCCATTAAAACATCAGGCTGTCTAAAACTGACAGTTTGCTAGGGTGACTTACTTGCAACATCTGACCCAGCTCCAGCTTCACTGATTCCCAAGCAAGCCACAAAATCACCAGCTATTGTTGGTACCAGGAACTGTTTTTTCAATTCTTGAGAACCAAACCTACAACAATATAGCAAAAAAGATAGAATATTAAAACCCTATGAAGGTAAATTTTATTCAGAAGTTAGTTACAAATTTTGTTCTACCCACACAGTGATCAATTTTCCTATGACTACATAAAAGCTGTCCCAGAGCCAAAAGATAGAATAAATACCCTCCAAAGCTGTGATTCAGAGTCTTCACCAGAAGTGCAGTCACAATCATTTCAAAGAAGTTTTAAAAAGTATTCAGGCATCTTACTCCCACAGAAATGTGTGGTCTAGATGGCCAAAATTTATCTTCATAGCTATTGCTTTAAAAGTTCCAGATCTAAATAAACATAACCCCTGAGGATTCCTCCCAATGCTCCTGCACTACTCTGCAACCACCAGGATGGAGGACCTGGTCTCTGTTTTCTTGCACCATCTCTTTGCCAGGTTTTAGTGGTGACTGAAAACTTTTGACAAGTGATGGGCACCATCTGCAAAGACCTGTATTTAAATTATTTCTATTTCACATCTACATTTAAATCACGCAGTAAAATCCATTAATGCTTCTTCCAGCTGTTCTTTTATCTCCACAAAAATTAAAAGGGAAACAGCAAATTGTGGATCGTATTTTAACAAAAAATTTCACTTGGCTCTATTTAAATTCAGTTAAGAGGCACATGCTGTTTTCCTGTTGTTTAGAAGACTGTATCCATTTAAGATATGCTACATCTCATTTCATGCTTGATTTTGTCCTAATTAAGATTCACTGACTTCTTCTTGCAGCGAGAATGGTGAGTTCATGGTCTAGCTCTTGGACCTTTCTTGTGGGACTCAAAAATTCCTTGGGTCATGAAATGTCTTGTGCCCAGTAATCCATAAATTCAAGTTCCTCCTCAGCCTCCTCTTTGTTGTGAGGCTTCTCAGGTCATCATCACCACTCGCCCCTTAGGCTCACTGGGGCCTCCTGCTAAACCATTGTCCCAGTACTTCCAAAGCAGTGGTGCTATTCAAGCTAAGACTAAGTCATCCCCTCCAACTAACCCTGGCACAAAGGACATGGGACAGCCAGAGAACAGACTGGGATCTGGCAGACACTTCCATTTGGTGCACACAAGGAACTGAATTCCTAGTGCTGACCCTGCTGCAAATCACAGCAGCAATCCCAAATAAATACAAGAAGCAAGTTTGGAGTGCCTACTCCTTCCTCTAGCATACTGGAACAAAGTACCCATGATTTTTAGGCAGCAAACTTTGGTTTTTAATTTTCCATGGGGCCTGATTAAGTATGGCCAGCTGCACATTCATCAGTCAAAAAAAAAAAAAAAAAAACCCACAAACAGCCTAACCAACAACATGGAAAATCAGATTATGAGAGCAGATAGTGGTGATTTTTGGCAATGTTTTCTAATGCTTGAAACTTTGCTAACCTTCAGTATTTCAACAGAGGATTTTCACAGCAAGAACTTTGCTTTGAGTAATATTTTTGGTTTGATGTCTTTCTTTGTTTTGAGTTCCAGAAAACAGTTCAGTTCTTTCCAAAAATATGGTTATAGAAGATGTTGTTTTGCAATTAAAAAAAAAAAAATTATTAGTTGGGGAACACTATCTTCAGAAGATGGTGAGTCTCTATGCCTTGCAGGGGACAGCTAGCTTCTTGCTCAGCTGCTAGCATTTGTGTTAAAAATATGTCACTTTTGTAAAATTCTGCCCATCTTAAATTTGCTTACTATTTGCCTATAAACAACAGGGGTGGAAAAAGGGTAAGTTCACTGCTTAGTGCTGAGACAAGCAGCTCCACACTGATTTGATATCACTACAGATGTGACACCCTACAGGCCTGCCTACAAACACTGGGAAATGCATATCATTCCCTGCCTCAGCTAGGAGCTGCTTTCTCCACCTATTTGTCAGCAAGAAGGGCAGTATTATATCTGAATGCATTTGAAAGACCTGGCAGAAAGTTATGTTCCAAAACATCAAAGGTCAGATCACTGTAGACAAAGCATTATCTATTAAGTTCTTAAATTTATAAAGTGTTACTGCTTCACTGAGGGGATTCTGGGAATTACAGGAATCACATTCATGGAGTCAGTTTGTGGGTACACTCAATATGTGCTGGATGAATGCTGAACAAAGCCCAAGGTTATGAAAGCCAACAAAGAGCTACAGAGGATTTTTTTAGGGGTTGATGGTTGATTCCCACATTATTGTTTGATTTGTGCAACAATGCATAGCCAAGGTGCAAAATCTGACTTCTCTCTATGAACATGTTTAGCATCCCCACCATACAAGATACTTTTAAAGAAAGCATCCAGGACATGGGTGCCATTTGAATCCATGACCCAGGACAAGCACTTGGTCTTCCCACTACACAGCATGAGGTAAAGATACACACAGGCAAAATTTCCTGTAGCAAGCAGATTTCTCTTTTCATTACCAAGTTTCACTTTTACATGTGTGGGGGGGCACTGCACTGTATAAATAGCCAGTGGAATTGCCTCAGCAGTGGGGGAAAAATTCAATAATACAGATACAAACTCAACTAAAGATTTCATCAAGTTAACAACAATTTCACTGTTATTTTCCAAAAACTTCCACTTTAGGATTTCACTAGCACAAAGATGCATAACTTCACAGTTTTACTGTGAAGGCCAAAAAACTGCAATGGAACAAAATCCCATTTTCTTTTACCCATAGATTTTCTTTAAACCCCTGAATAAAAGGCTGTCATGAGGGCAAGTCAGTACTGTCTGAAGTCTTAAAATACTATTCTTATTCTCAGTGGGACTATAGCTAAGGCACTGTTGCAAGAGACATACAGAACTGCATGAATTTAGCAAGCCGTTGTTACATTACACAAAGGAGAAGAAAACTTTAAGAAAAATTCATTGTAGATGAGACCGCCAAAGTCACACATATGGCAGGATAAGCCAGTGCCAAGGGAATAGAGCTTATATTCCAGACTCTTCAGTAGATTTACAGGCATTTCCATTCAGAATGGGGAAAAAAGTCAACAAGCCCCTAAAAATTATCAAAAAATCCCTAAAATGTTCTTCTGAGCAAAACTTCCTTTCTTGTATACCTGTTTAGTGCAGAGAAATTCCCGATTTCAACATAATTATTGGAATTTAGCTCCCACCCTCATCTTCCAGAATTTTAGATGTATCCATATTTGAGGGAATTCCAACTGCTAGATCAACCAGTTGCCCCACTCTAGTTTTAAGAACTGCGGTTGTGACACAGAATATCTGCAAAACTCCTACATTAAGAAGTTGGTAACTTTTATTGAGGGAGGAAAAAACCACAACAATTTAGATTAAGAAAATGCAGGAGCCTAAATGAGAGTAAGCAATTAACATGGGAACACTGACATAGCTGATGAGAAAAAGAAAAATTATTAATTGCCTAGAATGGGCATTTTTAGGAAGCATGACATATGTGCTACAACTTTAGGACTGACACCTTGCAAAGCTGGAAAAAGAGCAAGTAAGTTATAAAGCAGAATTAGACTGATCTTAATCATTACAACTAAATGCATCCTTAGTATAACTGCACAGGGATATAAGAAAAAAAGACAAACATGAACAAATTGGATTCTGGAATTAAATTTTTTAAAATTGGTTGTGGTACCAATATTTTGTGTTTGTAAACATATCATCTACTACTCAACAAGGTTTATGTTTTAACATATAATCCATATAACTCTAGCATTAAAAAAAAATGAAGATAACGTATTTTCTCCCCTAAAGCAAACTGAGAGAAGTAGAGAGTAGGTTCTTTCCTCAGGCATTACTAGGAAGTAAATCTACAGTAAACAGTATTGCTTTTTTCTATTTATAACAATTGGGATTTAGGTTAAACCAAACTTTCTGAAAATTACCTTGTAAGAGCAGGGGTAGCCATGCCAGTTTGCACTCCAATGGCCATGGGAATACCTCCACAACGGATATATCCCAGCTCTTCTGCCACTGCAATATTATAGGAGAAGTCCAAACCCATGCCACCATATTCTGAGGAAAAAACAAATCTGTCATTCTCATATTCTAGACTGGCACAAGCAACAAGAAAAACAGCAAAAAAAGATGTTGTTACTGCAAGGACTGCCAACTTTAACTGCTAATTTTAAAGTATTTGACAATTACCAGCTTCCCTTTCACAAAAGCAATACCACATTATTCTCTACAATATTGAGAACTGAACTGAGAATGACACCTGCTCTAATTATCTATGTGCACATCAGGTCACCTCTGAGTATCCTAAGTAGCCTCATTACTTTTACTGGAAACAGCAGGAAGAAGTGACATGCTGTTGCAAATGATACCAGAAGGCAAAATTATTCTTTCCAATAGCAAGGTCATATGAACAAATCACACCACAAGGTAATAATAAGTGCTTTTATTTCCCCATGATAACACCTGACACCCGCTCTCATCACACAATGCAATCATCTTTCTCAGACACAGCAGCCAAGTCAGCACGGAGTGTGACCACACGCAGGTCGTGTTTCTGTTCTGAATTACTGCTGTAGCTCAAAATTCATGTTAGACACAACTGCAGTACTGAATGCATTTATTCCACACCCTGCACCCGCTCTGTGCAGTGATTAAAGCACTCTTGTTCACAGGGAGCTGACAAGCTGGGGTGCTGGCCTGGTGTCAGCACAGCCCATTTCTGCCCCTCTCCCCCTAGCATTCCAATCTGCAAATTCAATTAAAGAAGAAATTATTCTTCACCTCATTCCCATGCTCAGTGCTGATAAACCCACTACATAGTGAGGCACAGAAAAAGGCTACGTTGCTATGATGGATGAGGTAATTTTTAGCTGTGTTAAATAGCTTATAGTCCAAGAGAAATACAGTGAGAAAGTGAAGGTTAAGGCTACTACTTGACGTCAGTAGTTGACTGAGCAGCTTTGATTAGATAATGCTGCTTCTTTTCTTTTCCTTTTAGCTTCTTTGAAGACCGGCTAAGAAAATTCCAAATTAATAGATACAAACCCTCACCCCTCACACACACAATAAGGGGCAGATGACCCTCGCCTGTTTTCACTTGCTGACCTCAAACACTGAGCACACCCTTCCCTGACCTGCTCTGAAGTTTTCAAAAAACACCATTAAATAAAGGTCAAAACACCACAGTGCATATAAACATGGGGCTTTGCATGCTATCATCTGTTTCCTAAACCCACAAAACCTATCTTTGTGCATCCTTTCTTTGCTGAGAGGAAAAACACAATAGGAAAGGCTAAGCATAAAATTTGGTTTCCAAAAACATTTGTCCTTAGGTCATACTGAATAGTCTAGACTGTCAGAATTAAAAAAAACCTGCTACTTTACCAACCTTTTGCTTGAAAATACTGTTTCTCAAAAATGCAAAATTAAAGTTCCTGCTGGGAGCTTAAGCAGTACAATGAAACATCAGCAATATGGAAATGTGTTTAACAAAACAGATAATCTAATTTTCTTGCCTTTACACAGCCCCCATCAATAAATGCTCTGAAGAGCAGTACTGTATGTGCATGTAAAGGCAAGACTATTTAAAGATATCTGGCATGAGAGAGATTTTCCTAATTTTTCACGGATCTATAGCAGAATTATAATAGATAACCTCAGTTCTGGCACCTCGCAAATCCTTTTCATTAGATTTTTTAAAATTTTATTTTAAATCAGTCAAAGCTTTTATTAACAGACTATTGTTATTACTGATTTTACCTTTAGTTTGTTCTACCAGGCAGTTATATTCCCATCTTTCACTTAAATTTCACAGATCAAAACCTTAGTTTCTTGATTTATCCTAAGTAACTCCCCAGGAGGAATGTTATGTACAAAACTGACCCAAAGAAGGGCTACTTTATCCAAGTATACAGCTTAGAGACATTCCTTGTCCATACCACAATCCATTGTATATTACCACATAACAGACTCTTCTTGCTCTCATTTGAGATAAGTTACTAAGCAGTACACTTTAAAAACAAAATACTGCAAAAGGCCAGCTTTTAAAAGGCTAGCAATGAAATAATTTCTGACCAAAGGGAATAAAGGAGCAGAATGAAGCTTTGGGAGGTGGAGAGGGAAGTCCTGCTGGGCAAAGAGATAATAAAATCCCAAGATTTTATAATCTGGGGATGGATAACACAAGAGACAACCACAGATACAGGCAGGAAGGGCAGAAGGAAATGGTAAAACCATTATTCAGACCACACCTAAGCTTTCATCAGTTCCAAGAGCCTAGAAGTTAAAGTGTCATGGAGAGATGTGAGTGATTTGATGGACAATGACAGGGAATGTCTTTTTGAGCCCCGAATACTTGATCAAGGTGGAGACTGATTTGTCAGGTCAGTCTGTGCCATTACATCCCCGGTAATTCAGGTAACTTAGGCCGTGCCTAAACACAGTTGTGTCCCATCTCTTTGGAGAACTGGCCCTCCACACTGAGCCAGGCTGCCAGTGGCATCACTCACAGCATTAGCAGGCAGTGCTGGCTACAAGCACCAAAGAAATTTCCTTTTTTCCTCAGTTCCTAGTGGCAGCCTGGTGCTCGCAGACCCACTGCCAACACTCCAGGCAGCGATTTTGGGGCTGGTGCGAGCACATTTCCCTCCATGTCATGGGACTCAGCTCTCAATCTGAGACAAAACCACCAAGCCATTCTTATTTCCATCTGCTTCAGTGATGATGGTAAAAGTTTTATGAAATTAATGTTCAATTTTTATTTAGGACAGAAATTTCTCTTTTTTGGAATAATTCTTATTTGCAAAAAAGGCAATTTGCTGGTGGTAGTTGGTTTGTATTCACCAGTCTCATCAACAAACACCACTTCCTGGAAGTATCTGTACTATGAGGTAATGCTAATAGGTCAATTAAATTTTAATTCAGAAGAGCAAACACCACGCCTAACATAGGAGTGAAAATTTTAGTGAAATTTTTGGTGAAAAATCCATACTGAAAGAAATCAAATCAATTCCAGATTTGATTGCTTTACAAAACATACAAACGAATACATACACACACAAAAACTCCTAAAAAATAAACCGCAAAAAACCTACACCAAAAAACTCCACATCAAAAATAACAAAGTATCTTTAAATATTCACATGTAAAACATTTCTGGGGTAAATACTTCATTTTACTTTAAAATGAGATGAGAGACCTTTAGAGAATTGTTTGGCTACATTACCAATTTTAATTTGCAAGAAAATTAAAACAACAAAGCACAAAGTAGATTAAACTAGGCAGAAAGTCTAATGCACTATTGCTTTTATAGCTGAAAACAGGTAGAAAGAGGCAACTCAACTATGTTCAAATTGTTACAGTTTGATGATAATAGTACAACTTCCAGCTGTTAAATGGCCCAATACTATATCTTATCCATTGTCAGATTTCAGGTTCTTTTATGAAGCAATTAAAATATAAGGTCCAAAGCAGAGAGCACAGAAATACACAATTAAATAAAGATTCCGCACTGCAGCCCATGGGCAGGACCCAAGCTGCAGGAAGGAAAAAGTGTGAGGAGGAAGGAAGAGCAGAGAGGATGTGCTGTGGACTGACTAAAACCTCCCATCCCCACCCTGCTGTGCTGCTTGGGGTGGGGAGTGAGGTAGATGAGTCAGGAATGAAGAATGGAAGATGAACCTGGGAAGAGGATGGTGGAACATCCTTGCTTTAATTTGCCTTTGCTTCTCATCACACAAATCTTTTTTAACTGGCAGGAAATTAAAATAATTTTTCCCCAGCCAAGTCTGCTTTTTACTGTGATGGTAACTGGTAGCCAATCTCCCTGACTTTCCTCGACAGCCAGGCCTTGGCATTGTATTTTCTGCCCTGTCCTGTTGAAGAGAGGGAGTGAGTTAGGGGCTGGCCAAGATGAACCCACCACACCATGGTCAGCATATTGACCTATTCCTTTAAACTGGATCTCTGCTTTTCTACTAATCACCACCATCATATTATTTGAACATTCCCAACCCACAAAAGCTCCTTATTTTATACAGACCAGCAAATTTTTACATGTGATGTTTGTAGAAACTGGCAGTGGAGTAGGAAGCCAAAAGAACACAGTGAATCTTAAAAAACATTGGTTTTAAAAGACACAAGTGTACATTCTACTAAATCTGACAGCTTAGCATATCAGGAGTTTTACATGTGAATTTAGAGTAGATGGCACAGATGATGCCCAAAACTGCAAATAAAAGAGCAAGACATGATCTCTAGTTGCAACATGTCAAAATGGAAGCCCTGGTGAGAAGACCAGTTGGAGAAACAAAGGCACAGAAAGTCTATGAAAAAGGAGTCATAAAGGCAAATGAGAAGCTGAAGTCTTTCATGTAATCATTTCACTTTAGTGAAGACCAGAGCATTTCTTGCCACTTGTTCAAGAGGACGGTTCAAATATGACTGTTCCATGATGAGACAGGCTTGAAGTCTCTAGTCAAAAATTTGTAAGAGTTTACAAGTGCCTCTATTTGGAATTTGCTTCTGAATCCCATCTAGCAGCTGTTAGTGGGAATGACAATATCTGTGGTGAAAAGGGTCTGTAAGTGAATTGAAGCAAGGTGAAACAGGTGGTCCTCACATTATTTTAAGAATGTAAGTGAGCCTGGATAAAGGAATGGTGATAACACAATGCAGCTGAATCCAGAACTCCATTTTAAATTCTTATGCTTATATAATTTATCTTGTGTGTTTACATACTTTCCAAAGTTTCAGTGAAGTGTATCTACACCAAAGAAAATCACTCAGTATTATTTCTACTCTGGGCATCTACCTCATTCCAAAAAACCCCAAAATGTGCTCTCATATTTGTCAAAGACAAAACATGAATCAAATCCCAATTTGAAGATAGGTCTGAGAGACTCCTATATTTGACATTAGGATGACAAAGCTAATTGCTAGTTTTCATTACAGCCTACATCAACAGAAGCAAAATTTAAGCTCTCAAACCTTTTTTACCTGTCATAAATATGGTTCAAGAATTTCAACTCCAGAGAAGTACAAAGAGCCTTGAATCTACATAACTGCAAATGTCATCAGGTAGGACAGTACAGAAATCCATATCAGAATTCCTTTCCTCTGCTTTATATTGAAGGGATTTAAAGAATTACCAAAGGTGTACTCTCTGTCTTGTGGAATTTCCCATAAATCCATTCTGAAAAGTTGAGACTGATGAAGCTCAGAAAACACCTCCTGCCTTCTTGGTTATTTGCTTCAGGCTGGGTGAAGATGGAAAAAAAACCCTCATTAAGAGTAACAGAAAAGCTGTGAGTCCACTTTAGTCTTGTTGAGAGTAAGACATTTCTATTTTTGGGCTATTTCTTCCTCCCAGATCAATTCACACCAAAAAAAAAAAATCAAAACAACAAACTAAAAAAAACCAACAAAGGAAAAACCTTCAGACACAAATAAACCACTGTAAAGTTCCTTTTAACAGATTACCTTTGTAAAAGAGACCAAACTCCCCCAATCTGAATGAAATTTTGTCCCAAACCAGGAAAAATTATAGTGCTTCCTGATTTTATTTGTAAAGAAAGATCACAGTCACCTTCAGTACTTGCTCTCTCACAGGTAAACCTTAATCCAAAAATTTCAGGACAGGTAAGGATTTACTCTGTTAACCAAACTTTTAGTTTCACTCATGATCTAGCAGCCCTTGGAAAAGGAAAAATATGGATTGGCTTTTCATTACTTTTCAAGCACTCATGGCTGGCATCACAGGTACAATTCCAAGAGCAATTAACAACACAAACTGTGTGTTCCTGCAAAACTTCTTCTGTATTCTGTATTATTCTGTACTGTATGCTGTACTCTGTTCCTTCTTGCTACAGATGTCATCACAGCTGCCACCACAGAAATGAAATTCACTGAGACAAATAAGGTGATCTAAATTGTTTTAGATTAAGACAGATCTACACTATAAAATAAAGGAAAAACTTCTCACACAGTGTAAGAATAAAAACTCTCCTATAACACCACCACAGAGGAACTTGGCAGTGCCTGCCACTGAGCAGATAAATACTACCAATAAGCAGATAAATACACCACACAGACCTGGCCCCAGCTAGGGACAGCATGGACACATTTAAAAAGGGTTCAAAGCTGTGTAGGACACTTTAAAAAGAGAGAGCATTATATTCTAAATCACCAAGTTTCCAACACCTACGCTTGCTACCCTCTGATTTCTGAAACATCCCTCAAACATTTGTAAGTTTTTTTTCTTTTCTAAGTGCTTTTGCAGAATCACCCAGTGACATTGAGTTAGTAATCACATTTGCATAAAACTTTGAGCTCAGAAGGTTATCAGAGCTCTTAAAAACCCTATCACACGAACCCCCAAAAATGTGCATAAACAATGTTATGGGGGAGGAAAAGCTAAGCTGCACGGTACAATAGAATAAAATGTACACATGGCAACATAAGAAACATTAACAATGTAAAAGATGTAGTAGCCAAAACAGAAAAGAGGAAAAAGAAGATCCAAAGTGCACACAGCCACAGGAACCAGCTATTGCATCAGCTCCAAGCCAGAGAAAAACTTTAAGCAACCCCTGGTCACAGACTCTTCAATTGTCTTTTGCCTGGAGTTTCAAATGGAGCTTATTTCCCCCCCCCCCACTCTCCTCTGATACAACATCTGTTCCAAAGAATTGGAATTTAATCAAAGTAGCTTGCAGCTTTTTCTTTAAGGTTAAAGAGCACAGATCTCAATTATTGTACATTTGAAAATGTCAGTCAAACTAAATGCCACAGCATAAAGAAAATGAAATAAACACCAAACACACAGAAAAATGAAGTCAAGAAGTATAAAGGCTGACTATCACCTTTCCTAAGCTTCAGTGGAAAAGCCATGTTACTTCTCCTTGGGACTCTCTTTGGGCAAGCTCATAAACAAATCATAGAATGCAAATTCAAGGATATCACCTTTGCAACCTGCCTGCTGCTTGAGATCAGTGAACCAGCCACAGCTGCCAGCCTCCTTACGTACATCGAGCACACACGTTGCTACCAGCAGGCCACCAGCCCACTCTAACCTTTGCTTGCAGATGCTCAAGTAAATATGCCTGCTCTGAGTCAGGCATATCCAGCAGTGAATGCTTGTTCTCTCCAGCTTAAAGGTGGGCACCTTTCTGATGATCAGGCCTCCACTGCATCAAATCCAACAACTGTTCACTGCAGTCCTCCTGACACAACCATGAGTCAGCCCTCAGAGGCCCTGAAATCTGTCATCAGCATCTGTCAGCCCCATGTAAAATTTTCTTCCTCCCATTTTCTTCCTCCCAAGAAAATGTCTGAACAGCTGCTCAGCTGTCTTAAACCTATTAGTTCACATTGAACAGGTAATAATTAGTCCCACACCTGTACAAGGATGAAGCAGGTATGTCACTTTTATGTGCTGCTGGTGCTTCTATTCAGAACTGGTCCTCTGACATGGTCTGCCACAAATTCCCACAAAAAGTTTACGTTACTCTGCATCACGGCAATTTTTTTTTCAGTAGGACTTAAAGTGGGAATGCACAAATAACATATATGTATAAGGAACATACAGTAATGCACAGACATTCAACCATCCTTAGGTCAACAAGGAAAGAAAGTGGAAATTGACTTATCAATGGGTAACCAACAGAGATAGCCCAAAGAACGTACCCCAGTTTAAGCACAAGAGAGAGATGAGCAACAGGACTGAATACAAGTATGTACATTTGTAAGGAATTTTTCAAAGCTGGATGAAAAGGCGTCACTGTACTCAGTTTTAGTTCTCTATAAACAAAAAGCAGACTTACTGCTTTCATTTCTTTCAGGCATCCAATTACTTTCATTCCTTTAAGGTATCAGGATATACAGTCCATATTAAAAACATCATTCTGTTTCTTCTGAGTTCCAAATAAATAATTAAATGCTTAAGCAATACTAAGTGATTTAGGGATTACAGATTTATTACATTTGCTACTTATTAAAATTTCTTTGCTAAGATTTAATACAAAGACTAAATATTTATCAGCTGAAAGCTATGTTTAATTTTCTTCCCTACAAGATCTTTTATTCCAGTCCAAGATAATAAATAGCTTGTTGGAAATTCACATTTGTCTGATATGGAAACTTTAGACACTTAATACGTCACACCCAAAGACATAAATTTTACTAGTTCACACTTTCCAAAAGTTACAATCTACAAATGGAATTATAAATTGACAATTTTAATTTTGGGCATGGGGGGAGAAACTTGAAAAATGTTAATTTGCAATAACTTAAAAAAAAAAAAAATTCATCATGTGTGCAGTGAGTAATGAAATAAACTTTGGACATGCTCTGGAGCTAGCCTGGCCAGCACAGGGGTTTTAGTTCAGTAGCAGCAAACTTGGAACAGAAGTGCACTGCAGGAGGTTTCCACAGGAATTCCTGATCAGCACAGATTTAAAGAACTAAATGAATTTCCATTAGAATTTCCATTCATGGCTGACTTCTTAAGTCCTTGAGATGTTGGGTCAGACACTGAGAAGAAGGTAACATGCCATCCTAGAATGCCTGCCACACTGCAGGTCAGCACAGTCCCAGCACAGCCACAGCCAACAGATTATTAAAGAGACATCCATCAAGTAACGCTGCAGCCAGAAGCACACCCTCTGTCATTAGATAATTTCCTTGTTTACAAATTCTCTTCAGCTGGCAGCATCTGCATCTGCATGCTGACACAGCCTTCAGTGTGGGCAGGGCTGGGGCCACCAGCTCCACAGCTCCTTGTCTCTGGCAGCTCCCAACCCCTCACCCTGTGGGACAGCCCATCGTGCTGCTGGAGCAGCTCCAGAGGTTTCAGTTCCCAAGTCCAGCAGAAACCAAAGGAAACCATCTTCTGTATTTGTGATTGTTGAGAAACATGACTGGTTTTGGAACTGCTTTCTGCTAGAAAAAGCAAAGCAATAAAAGTATTTCTAGCTGTGAGCAATGGATTGTGGTGAGCTCTTCGAGACAAAACACAAATTTGCAGTTTTCCAGGAAATGCAATGGGTTTGATCTCAAACTGTGAACAAAAGTCAAATAAAAATGAAACAATCTAAGTATTTTTATAATATTAAATTGTATGCTTCTGTCAGGTGACCTCAGGTTTTTTTAAAGACACACAAAGGAAAGATCACAATCAAAACCATTTCTGGGATAAAAATGAAAGCATTTTTGCAATGTCAGAACACTGCCTTTCCCTTTGTTTTCTCTAATAAAGTCAGTATTTTAGTAAAACTGATATGCTTCCGTGCTTTCTCTATTCTTGGTAATTTTAATGGAGAAAAAATTTCATTGACAACTTTTATTTGGTTTAAGGAATGTGGATAAATGTTTTAAACCATATTCTAGAGCTGCAAATATCTGGCTCAGTTCTCATTTTTGCCTATGATTCTGCGTGCATCCTTATCCTTAAGATTTGTCAGCCAGACCATACAATGAAACAGATTATTCCTCTCTGTTTGTAGAAAAGCTGACACAACAGGATTCTGATCTGAACTGCTATCTCCAATGTGAAATATGCTATTTACTATTTTTATTTATGCTGACATTGGAAGGTGTGCTCTGTATGCATTACTGGCCAAAACCGAAAGGATTTTCAGTACAGTGCAAGCATACCACAAAAAAAAAATCCTCATTCAAGATTATTTTCTTCAAAAGAACCTTCTACTCAGAGTGTTGTATTATTTCTATAAGCATTTCATCACACAATGTTGACTCCTCCACGAAATTATTATTGATCAGAATTATCTTTTTCTTCTTATAGATTTGCTTCGGAAATCAGTAACAAATCAGCTCGCAAACCAATGAAAAGCAGGTGGTTCCAAGAGGGAATAACAGCACCCTGCTGCAGACCAGATAAAATTATAATACAGTTTGCAATAAAAACCACATCAAACTGCCTATTACACAATTGCCAGTGTGACACACTGGGGTCCATAACATACCTAGAGATTAATCTAGGGCAAAAGGGAACAATGACTTGGCTAAAGGTATCTGCAGAAGACTGAGATGACTTCAGAAAGCCAACAAAACCTCCTCCTCAGAATATCCCTGTCATCTGCCTTGATTCCCAGTCCTACCTCAATTATAATTAATGATCCTAAGAATTCATGCACCCAGTAGTTAAGTACCCTTTTACTATACAGTTTAGCTGCAACTTTTTACAGCAGAAATAAAATATAGATTCAACCATTGCAAATTAAAGCCTGTAGTAAGGATGCATTTGTACCACTTGCTATTTAAACACTTAAGACTAAAGTCAGACCTCTCCCAGTTCTGAATATTTACAGACCATTCAGGAACCCAAGAAGGGTTCACTACTCAGCTCAGTAATTTACTTTTTATGAGTAGCTATACAAAAAAATTTATTTCAAATTCTTGTTCTCAAAATATCACTCTAGAGTTACATAGCAATAAATGTGTATTTAATATTTAACATACTGAATATGTGGTCACATAGTAAATTTGTAAAGGAATTAAATGTCATTGCTTTCTCCAAGAAATTCTGAAAGGCAAATTACATTAAATCAACACATGTATTGTATTGTTATGGGATGTCCCTGAAACCGAATTTAAAATATTTATATTTTAAAATAAAACAAGCAAAACAATTTTTATTCAGGGCAAAACCCCCACCTTCTTCATAGAAATTCAGAAATTATTCCAGGAGATATTTAAAAATTATTATCTTCATGGCTCAATAATTTAGCCAATAACACACCCTCCTTTCAAATTAAAACAAACAAACAGACAACAAAACAGGGAGGCTGGAGTCCCTCCACCTTCCACTCCCAAGGACACAGATTTTCCAGAGCAATCATGCTTTTCCTATCTCTCCCACACATCTACATGTAGACAAAAAGTGGGGGGAGGGAAAAGTAGCCTTTCATGTAGGAAAAAGCTTTTGTCAAAAAAACTACATATTACGACTAATTTTTTAATTGGTCTTGTATGATGGACTTTCCATTAGATCCATTTAACTGCAAAGAATTTTTAAAGCACTTGCAAGCATCCCTCAGACACCTGGTGTTTATACAGTGTTATGTGTACTGTTTCTAAATGAGTAACTGAAACATCTGAAATAAAAAATAAAATACCATGCAATTTATTGACAAGTAGTGTAAGAATCTCCAGAAACAAAACACACAATCAGAAAATTATTTTAATATTTTAAGGCTCCTTGTCATGTTTCTGAATTTCATAACTTTCCACCTAATAAGAGGCACTATTTTAGAAGGACACTCAATAGTCACAAAATATTTGCCTAATTTTCACATGCACCCATCTATCACTGCAGGCTTCTGTGGCCATGAGACCCCAGTGGGCAGCACAGGCCTGCAAGAAAGGGAACTGAAGAGGGTTTTATTACCATAGGCACCTTTTATCACAGTTAGCCATCTCACTGTGCAGCCACTGTAAGTAAGATTGCTGATGAATCCTTTGTTTTATGTGGTCTCCTCCTGGACATTTCTGTTCAGAGAGAGAAATATTTTCCATCACCTCCTTGTTACTCTTATACAACATCTCCAAAGAGCTTGCTGATAAGCTTTCCAGTATTTCAGAGCCACTCTAAAGAGGTGCTGGGCTAAATTAGTTTCCTCATTTGTGGGCAGCACAAGACACAGGAGGTGGCTGAGGCTGCAGGGATCATCCTGATGACACACAAAGAGCCCATTGCTGCTGGACCCTTGGAGTTCCCCTGCAGCTGAGACACTGTGGGCTTTCCATGCTGCACAGCAGAGGCAGCAGATGTGCACATGTCCGTCCTGGAATGGTTCTGGTTTAAAATGCATTTCCAGCACGATCAACACCTCTAAGAACCCTTAGTCTGGTGGAGACACCAAGCCCTCACTGACTCAGACTGTGTTTATAAACTGCCCAAGAGCCAGGGCAGCTGTTCAAGGGTGCAAAGCAGCTTTTTCATCAGTGTTAGCATGTTCAAAGTGCAGAGCGAGATGCTGAAGAAACAAAGTGATATATAAGCATCTGCAATGTGACCCAATTATAATAAATGCATTACAATTTATAAGCTTCATGATCCTGGCATACTGCATAACCTTTCAGTGCTGCATTATTCTAATCCTTTTCCTCCTTAAGAACTATTTGCTAACTCATTATGATTAATCCAGTGCATAGCATCTCTCAGCATCAGGAAGACCCAAACTGAGTGATTCTGGCAGCAGCAAATTAACGGTGAGCAAAGCAGCAGTGACTGTGCCTCCTTTTTCCCAACTACATCATTCTACAGAACCATAAAGAATGAGAAAGCCCACACCAAAGACATCAATTTATGCTCAACTCTCACCCTATGTTTACAATAGTTAAGGAAAAGACAAATATGTTGTTCATTGAATAGTGAACACTAAAAATTAGTAATAAGCTTTAAGACCATGCTATACATCATTGAAACAATGAAAACTCACATGAATAATTCCTCACTTGTAAAGCTAGAATTCTCTTTCCATTAAAAAATAAAACAAACCAAACCAACTAACCAAACAACAATAACAACAAAAAGAGAGAGGGAAGTGAGATGAGTTTTTCCATCTGGAAAAGATCACAGCATCTTCTAAGCTACAGCCTCATCACCTCAAATCAGGCAACATAAAACAAGTAAAACATGAATGAATGCATATCTTCTATCTCAAAAATTTCCAACACAGAAGCAAAGGGAAAAAAAGAGCTTATTTATTTTACTCTCATTTATGCAAACATGGTATAACCGTAATGATTGAGCTTCTGTTTTCCTTACACCACCAAAAGTCAATAAAGAACTGCTTCTTGTTTGAAATCTCTCTCAAACCATGGTTAATCCTTTTTTCTAAATTTTGGAGTAGCACTGATAAAGTATGAACTGAGAGCCATTAATTAAAGCAAGACATGAAAAATGCAGCAAATACTAATTCACCTAAATAGCAGGCTAAAAGACAGACCTTAGCAATCACATTTTCAAACCAAACCATGTGACTATTCTCTGCATTTTAAGGAGGTTTACATGAAAGGCTAGATACATATTCCTGTTGCACAGATTTTTCTTACATGTTAGAAGTATTGTCATGGAAAGAAATAGAAAATCCTGCAAAAGAAACCCCAACCTTTTACCATTTTAGGGAAATTGCTGTTTGGAAGCTTTGCTGCTGCAGACTGAGGTCACCCACACTAATCTTTTACCACTGGAAAATGTCTTCCACTTGCAATTTAATTGCAATTCACTCTGTGAGATTTGGCTCACTTCTGACTTTGTGTTGGAGTGGTTAGTGCTGTTTAATCTTGCCCTGCAGTTGAAAAGATGTGTGCAGCCTGTCAGCTTCCAGAAAAAAGAGAAGAACTAGCAAGTTTTACTGTGTTGGGACAACGTGATACAAGAAACTGTCATTCTTATTTGAAGATGAATATGCTTGAGTAATCACGTAACAAATTTTGCTATGATTTTTTGTTTGTTTTTCATCTCTCAGTGTATGCTTCCATGCCAACTTTCCAGAGCTAAGATGTGTCTTCAGACAAATCCCATTCTCTGGTTTGTGTTTTCCATTCTAACCTGGGGTGAAACTGCTCCCTAATTTCTTCCTCCATGAAAAGCCTTTATCAGTGTAAATGCAGCTTTGGGCACTGTGCTTCACTCAGTCCTGATTCTTATGCTAATGAAGATTTACCTTCTTTATCCCCCATTCAGGATGTTTTTGGCATATCTTAGCAAGATGAATGGGCCTTATTGATCTGACTGTTTTGTTGATTACAAACGCAGAAAAGGTGGAAGAATCCAAACCGAATTCATACAGATTTTACAGCAGGATCAGAAGACCTCTTTGTTTAGCCTGCCAGCAATGGAGAATGTGCTGCAACAAGGTTATATAAAAACTAATCATATTGGAATTTAATTATTCCAGATATTTCCCTGTTGACTCAAATTTTATTTTTTTTTAATCTGACCTCTAGCTAAGTTTCTCAGCTGCTGTCATCAACAGCCACAGTGCTGTGCTCTGCCAATTACTAAGCAAAAGCACTCAGCCCCCCACACTGCCTTGCTGCCTCTCCATGTCTTGACAGTCAGATTCCACTTAGAGATACAAGACACTACCTGCTATCAGGCCTTTCCTGCAAGGAAGAGAGAGGCCAAACAGTTGTGCTTCTTATCTTTCATTTACCCATCCATCTAGCTTCATTTTCTTATCTCCTTGCATAAGCAAAGAAGCATTTTACATGTCTTCAAAATACATGGCCAGTGAGGCAATACAGCCCTGGTATTGTACTATGAAATTTCTTTTAAAATGCCTTACTACTTACTGAAAAGAAGAATTTTTTTTCCCTTTAATGATGACAGTAGGATTTACAAAACTAGTAAAAGACATGGAGGAGGATGGTGTGGAAGGACAAAGTAATTTAGAAATAGTGCATTGCCTACAATTTACTATTGTGATGTTTTTGGTCTCTATGACAAAGTAGATGCTGCAAGATAACTAGAGTAAGTCTCTTGATACACAAGTTATGGGATTTTATCTTAGTCTCAAAGAAGCTAGAGGAGAAAAAAAAAGAAACCCTGAAGCTGAGAGTAGTATAATTAATTAACAAGGAACACAACAGAAGAACAATTTCAGGGAAGTGCATGGAAAGGAAGGAGGACATTTATGGGGAGTGATGCTCACCACTGCAAAAAACAAAGGAGAAAGAAGTTTAAGAATGAAAGTATTTTGTTTTTAAACCTAATTCAATGAAGCAATGGGTGGTAGGAAATATGAATCCTCAACTTGGTATGTGCTTTTACTGGAGTTTCTTCCTGGAAAAAGCAAACAGTAAGGAAAAGCTTCTTTGGAGGCAGATAGAGACTGGATAAACAACCCAGCTCCGCCACTCAGAGGAACTCACCTTTAACAGACCAAGATTTTTATTGCCATCCCATAATCTTGTCTGGTATAAGAATAGCCCTCATGGAAATGGGCATGTACGGGACAAACCTAACAACTGGGTGGTGGCTCACAGCTCTACAGAGACTGCAGCCCCAAACAGGTATAGGTAAAGGTTTGGAACTTTCACCAACTGGGACTCTCATTTTCCTTATCCCACGGTGAGCACTGGTTTGAAGGTAACAGACTATCCCTAAGTGTGAACCACTGCCACATCTGCCAGCAGAAATCAGCAGGAGAAGGGTTTCTGACTCCTGGAGCAGCCACGGTTGTCACACTGTGGAGCTGCCAGCAGCTCTGCTGTTATTCCAGCCTAACAATTTGTCTCTGGCTGTTTGTTTCCCCATCCCTCAGCCACACAATCACCACTGCCCGGAGCAACAGAAGAGTTACAAAATAACCAGTACTAAAGAGTGGTAGATTGTTTTAAACTATACCAGGGTACTTCACTGGTTATGCTATCTCCCTGCACAACACAGGGGCTCCCCACTTTTAACTATTAGAAGACTACTTTTAAAATCAATTTGTAAAATTTACACCAGCTCTTTAAGAACCTTTATGGCACGAAAGTATGCTTCCACTTTAAAGCTCCCTTTTTTCTAATTCTAATGGCCACCCTACACACTCTTTAATGAGTGTCACCAATCCCAACGGGGCTGTCTCAATAATATCAAACCAAACTAAATGTGTATGAAAAACCTTCTGTCCCATATCCAAACTCTATACAGAAGTTTCATATTTGTCTGTTTAATACTCTATCTGGGTCTTTTACATGACAGAATAACAAAAGACATGAACAAGATCACACCAATTTTGGTGGTTTGTTCCCCAAAATGTGCTTTAGAAGTCTTTCCATGGCATAAACTCTAACTTCAATGCGACTTAACAAGCTGTCTAGAGGGAGCAGCATGAAAACTGAGGACTGATGGTTTCCTTACTTATCTTTTTCTGTTTACAGTTGAGATTATTTTCTCATTAGCATGATAAATGACTTAACATTTTTCACTACTTTCAATGATGATATAAGCCAGGTTTATTTTACAAAGACACAGAGCAAAAAAATTTTTATAAAATAAATATTTATGTGATTGAAATGAGTAAAGCAAATAATTTGCAGTCAGAAATGGTCTTTTTGCTCATTTGCTAACAGACAACAAACTTATAAATGTGCTTGAAATTGTTTAATAAACATTTTTTCTGAACAAATGTATGGAGATTCTGAAGACAAGCTATTAGCAACACCAACCTGATTTTTTTTCATTATTCATACTCTTGCACTGTTCACTGAAAAGAGACTTATTTATATCTGTCTTACCTATAAAGACACTCTTAACGATGATTAAAGACTTGAGAACATGAGAAAGAAAGCCAAGAACCTCTACAGAAGGTCCCAGAAGACTGAGTCCCAGCTGCATATCTTCTCCATGAATACAACTGGTATGTCTTCACCACTAAGGTTTCCAACTTTTGGTGAAAAGTGATAATCTCAGAATTTCATGTGCTGGAAGCTTTTCAGTCTGTATTTCTCATTTTCTTCCTCTGTTCTGAACAGGTCCTCATTTCCTTGTTTATGCCAGACACATTGTAATCACATGACTCTAATCACTCCATAGCTCAACTAGAGAGCTCCTAAATTGTTCCTACAGATCAATCCTTTGAGCTTTCTAATTTCTTCCTTGACCTCATTAGTTTGCCAAAAACTTTCAGGCCAAGACATGCCCAGCTAATAGCTTCTATTCCAAATCTGTCCTCAATGTTAGTAAAATATGCAGTTAATTTAGTTATTGTCCTAAGAGTTGTATATGAAAATTCCCTGAAACACAGAAAATATTGATTTCCTCTTTTTTGAGCTTTCACTGGTAATTACAGTGATGACCTCTGCAACACAAGTGGTAAACAGATGCAGAAAGAAAAGCAGCCTTGTAGCAAAGAGAAAGAAGAAAATAAATTAAAATAAAGAATGGGATTAAATTCTGCTCAGACATAAAGGACAACTGCAAAACTCTTACAGCAGAACATGGTTCAGTGCTACTTACTGAACTTATGTCTTTCACTGGCAGAAGCAGTCCAGCACCACAGCAAAGTTATCCCAACAGTCAAACAAGAAGACCTCTCAAAAATGTCATTCTGGCTGATTAACAGATTGGTAAAAAAATAAATCAAGATCACAGATGAAATTAAACTAGATAAAATACATTACTTGTCTCTAGCAGCATATAAAATGGCAATTTTTCAGTATCTTGTATTTGGGAAAAACAGAAGAATCAGGAATCTAAGGTGAGTTAAAAAATTAAAAACTGATCTAAGTTTATTTTTTATTATTATTTCCACTGGACATGGCATGTGCCAGGAAAAGGGCTCTGTTGTTTCTACAGTTTTAAACAAATCAACCTCAGCTTTCCTAGCCAATAATGCACACTGCATTAATTCTAGATAACAGACTAAAAGACACCTTACTTAAGAATACTCTCAATTGCTGCTTCAGATTTAGAGCAACCAAGTGCATGGAGATCCAATTTTACCCCAAGTAAGTCATCTTACTGTCATCAGATATGAAGGGTGACAGAAACTGCAGGCACCCTTACTACTACAGGTTCAAGTTGTTCAGTCTGCAGCTCCTCATGAATATTCTCATGAAAATAAAATACACTTAATCTCCTATGGGTTTCAGGAAACAGCACTGCTTCTTTCATTCCCTCCTGCAATGGGGGGTTGGGAGACAAGCATGAAAGCAGGCACAGTTTTGATGTCAGTGTGAAGAACACACAGTGAACGTCCCAGTGCACAACTGCGATTTAACAGCAGCTGAGGGTCTCTGAAAATGCAGGGCACCTGCAGCAACTCATTTGGAACACCTATTGTGTTGTAAACACACAGAAATGAATCTTGCTAGTATTTTCCTAATTTTTTCTGCAGTATTCACTGTTGCACTGACTTTAATCAGGCAGAAGAAGGGTTCATGCTGCCATTTCAACAAATGATGCACAGAAAAATCTAATTCCCATTTTGCTGCATGACCAGACCCCACAGTTGTAAGGTGGTTTCTCTGCTCTGCCATCCACACCTTTTGCCGCCTGGCAGGGTTGCAGGTCTATGTGAAAACAACTAGTTGGGCAGGATTTGCACAGCACATTGCAGCAATGCTTCCATGTCTGCAAGTCCACCGCTAACAAGCCACATCCAAACACTCAGCAAGATGCAAGACTAAAGTCTCAGGTGAGAACCAAGGTACCAGCAGGAAAAATGGACAGCATTGTTTGGAAAATGTAAAAAAAAAAAAAAAAAGCATAATTTTCTTTTTTTATTCTTCAAAGAGTGAGATCTAAGCCTCTGTGTCTTTACTGAAGTAACAAAGAGACTCAGGTATATGATCCTTATGACAACTTGAGAATGCTGAAGAAATGTTTATACAAAACCACAAAAGTTATGAAGCATGAGCAAGCTTCCCCACTTCAATCAAGCTGGCAAGTTTACAAATCTTAGTAACACATTTCATGACACAGTTATTGCAAGATACAGTAATGCCCATCTGCCCAGAAGCAGGAATGGAAAACTTAAGAGTTTGTAATACTTCACTGAAATTTCACTTGCTGATTTCCAAACGAGCATCTCCAACTAGCAGCATGTCTACTTCAGGACATTGAACCTCTGAAACAAGACCTCCTGTACAGACTCCCATATCCTGAAATCCAGTAAGCAAAGAACCTCAGAAAAATATGAAGTTCCACAAGAAATACAATTATTTCACCCTTTAAAATTATGGCAAAATAAAAATTTTTCATTAATTTAAAGACTGGAAAAATGCAAATGTTTGGATGATGCTCTTAGTCTTATGGTTTAGTTTTAGATGGTCCTGAGAGGGGTGGGGAGCTGAACCCTGTGATACTCGTGGGTCCCTGCTGACTCCAGACATTCCTTGACTCTGTGATGTGTCATGACGTGCATATGCACACACACACATGCATGTACCACAAGAAACACACCTGGTATGCACATCTCTGCACCAGCAACATGTCTTGCCACACTGACTCATGTTTCAGACATGATTGAACACCACTGCTTGGGGCTGACCTGGTTCTGCCTGCAGGACAAAGGCCAAGCACAATATTGAGGTTGTTATGCCACTCCCCTCTTCCCTCTTTTGAAGGACAAAAGGGGTACAGAGAAAGATTTGGAGACATTTGCCTAAGTCTGTTCAGCCACACCTGAGATTCAGCCTTGACACAAAACTGCACCCTGTGTCTTCACATGAACTGATCTCCTACCATTCCTACATCTGCAGGTTTGGGTAATTAATAGTCAGGGAATTGGTCTAATTAGTTTCAAATTAAATATTTTCAAAACTCACTGAGAATTAGTGAGTAAGCCATGCTAATTAAATTTCGAAGAAATAAATGAAAATAAGCATCAGGAGAGGAGTCCCTGTGCCCTACTGCCAATGCACAAAGGATTTAAGGGCATTTACTAGAACTCATTAATTAGATCTGTGAGCTTCTGTTTGACCCCTGATTTTTCTTCAACATATTAAGGCTGTGTAAAATATGTATATATATATAAATGCAAGTCACAGCTTTGAAAATGGATTTATAAAGGTTTTCTTAGGAAAAAAAAAAACATTGAAGGCTTTGATAATATATCCAAAAGAAAAAAATACAGTCAACAATAATAATGTACCATCTCAAAGCAATACAGAAACACTCTATTACCAGCATGCAAAATATATAGTAAAAAAGCACTCCTGCAAAAGTAGTATAGTCATTCTTCTCATGGATATCGGAATATATGCAACATTGCATTAGCCCACAAGTGTAGAGTGATGAAAAATGAATCAGGTGGGTAACCTGACAACAAAGAGAGAAACAGGATAAATACCTCAGTGAAAGTGGAAGATGGAATGGAATTTTTTCTATAAATATTTATAGCATCAGTGATGATCACTACTCTGCCTGGTGACCCAGCAAACAAAAAATAATTAGATTGTGGTGGTTTTTGCCATCATGTAGAGGGAAATCCTGTCTGAGCTCCAGGTACCTTGCTCCCCCTGTTCTGTCTCAGGCTTTGCACCACCAGCTCCCCACTCCAGGCTCTTGGGCTGCAGCCAGGAGAAAGGCTGGGGTGTATGGGGTAAGCAGCTCTAAATGCAGCTGCCCCAGCTGGGCCAAGGGAGTGGGCAGCTACAGCTCACATCCCATTTCTTTTCTTGGTGGCACACATTCTTGTCTCTCTCCTCTCATCCATTAAGGACTTTTTCAGACACTCAGGAACTGCTAAATTTTTGGGTTCTCAAATTAATCTGGCTAAGCTTTGTAATATCCCAAAGTATTAAAGGAAACTGAGCACTTATCAAAGTAAGAGCTATTTTCAGAAGCAAACTCTAATGACAGCTTCATAAAAACTCCTTTCAGTGTCTTCCCCTTGCTTCCCAAGACCACTGCTGCAGACCAGGTAGCATTGGTGTTATTTCATCACAGGTATCCCTCTGCCCAAACTTTGAAAACTTAGAAAGGGGCCATGGTGACATCTGCCCATTCCCTGTGTGACATCTCCATGAGTGGCTCAGGGAGCTTCCCTTTATTACAGAGAAGTTGCATTAGATGTCTCCTGCCCTTTAATCCAGGGCTTATTAAAGTCAGTGAGGATGCTGCCTTTAAAATCGCTGCAAGCAGTGATTGCCACCTGTCTCATCATTCCCTTGCTGTGCATTGCAACAGTGCAGTCGTTCTGGGAGACAGGGGAGGTCTGCAGCAGACACACACCAGGACAGACTGACTGATCTGGTTACATGCTTCCAGGTAGCTTGAAGGCTTTAGTAGAAACCAGCATGGAAGGATGTTCTAAGGAGGCAAACAAAGAGGATTCATATTTATCACATAATTTCCTTTCTCTCATATAACAATCTCAGTTCTCAAAAAACTAAAAGTGCTTTAGTAGAAACCAGCATGGAAAGATGTTCTAAGGAGGCAAACAAAGAAGAAGCATATTTATCACATAATTTCTTTTCTCTCATAACAATCTCAGTTCTCAAAAAACTAAAATTGCATGTCCCCCAATTCTCATGGATGTTCAATGGAGCCAAAATCCAATAATTAGCACTCAGGCCTTTTATTGCACAGAGGTTATTTAAAGAAAGGTGATATTTGACCTATAACAGCTAAAAAGACACAGGCAAGCAACAGGGATGCTATATTCAACTATCCAATTTGCAGCCAGCAGCCTGAGTGTTGAAAATACTGTTGCATGAAGAAGATGTATGTTGAGATGTAGTTTTAACAGAGGATCAACTTAAAACCAATCTTAACTATAATTCCTCCAGTTTCATCCTTTGCAGATGACACACATCTCATACACCAAAAAGAAGAGCAATGTTTTGATTGTGCTTTCAGCTTCAGAAACATAGGGAGTTCAAAGCCTGTGTTGAACGTGGTGTTTTCATCTGGCCCTGTGCTTTAGCATTACTTCATATCATTGAGATATTTTTCAGTCTAAATTATGCCCTGATAGGTTGCAATTTGTTACTTATTAGAATTGCAGCTGACCATTAAAAATTCATTTGTGGCATTCCTCAGATTCTCCAGAGTCAGCTGAAGTAAAACCACCTCTGCCAAGTGGTTTGACAGCATAATATCTGAACAGCAAGAACGTTTTCTACTATGTTCTTAAAACATTCACCTTTTTTTCTAAAATTTACCACGCTCACAACAACAACAAGAAAACCCAACAAACAACCTTTACTCAAAAACATCACAGACAAGAGTGGGAAGGGTGGTTGAAAGCTAAGCAGGGATGCTGGGAGATGCTGGAGGTAAACACTTCTCCACAAGGTTCATTTGTTGGGATCTTTCCACTCTTGGACTACAGTAACTCCCTCAGGATCATCCAAGAGCAAGCACAAACCATCCTGATCAGAAATCTCCTGTCTCCCACATTCATCACAGCTACCTAGACTCCCAAATTTAGGGTTCATTTTCTGGATCTGCTCCAGACTTTGCCATCTCTGCATTTCAGCTCCCAGCTGTGAAGCCTGACTGCAGGTGGGCACCCACCATCCACCCAGCATCATGGACCTGGTTACACTGGTGGCCTCTAATAACCCCATAAGTGTAGCTCTTGGAGCAGGTTGGTGGTTTGTTTGGTTTGGGGGTGTTTTGCTGTTTTTTTGAGGGGGCATTAGGGTTTTTTGTGGTTTTTTTTTTTTTTTTAATAAGTTGGCATAATTAGAGATAAAAGGAAAACATGTAAGGGCTTGTACCACTCCAAAGCCAGGGATAATTATAAAACACAAGTCTTACCTCATCACTGTCTATTTCACATTTTGCAACTTTAGCCACAGACAAATTGGTGCCCATTTATGTTTTGATTTTTCCTTCTATTTGTTGCCTAATTTTCTCATTTCTTTTTAAACAATACATCAAATAAATGACAATCCTTTTCTTTGTAAGTTTTGTTTATATTTGTATGTCTGTGAAATTAACTCTGTAGACTCATAGAATGTTTTGGCTTGACCTTTAAATGTCATCTAGTTCAACCCCTCCTGTGCAGAGCATGGACTCCTTCAACTAGATCAGACCTCTGTCTAACCTGACCTTGAATGTTCCACACAAGGGACATCTATCACCTCTCTGAGCAACCTGCTCCAGAGATTCAGCACCTTGATTGCAAAAGATGTTTTCCTTTCATCTAATCTGAATCTACCCTCTTCTAATTTAAAACCATTACTCCCTGTACTATCACTGCAGGCCTTGCTAAAGAGCTTGTCCCCACCTTTCTAATAAACTCCCTTAAGGAACTGAAAGGCTGCAACAAGGTCTCTCCAGAGTCTTCTCCAGGCTGAACAGCACCATCCTTCTCAGAGCACAGGAGAGGTGCTCTGTCCTTCTGATCATCTTTATGACCCTCCTCTGGACTTGCCCCAACAGGCTCAAATCTTTCCTGTGCTGAGGACCCAGAGCTGGATGCAGCACTGCAGGTAGGGTCTCACAAGGACAGAGGAGAGGGGGACAATCACCTCCCTTGACCTGCTCTCCACATTGCCTTCTATGCAGGCCAGGATACTTTTGGCTTTCTGGGCTATGAGTGCACATTTGCCGGGTCATGTCCAACATTTCATCCACCAGAACCCCCAGCTGCAGTGTTGTTCTTTGCAAGGCTACTCTCATATTTACAGCTCGTGGATATTTGAGACTCAGAGAAGAACTTGGGTATTGTTCCATTTCACCTTTTCTCACCAAGCTCTGTTATGACCAGAAATTAATGACTTCAATTAATCCCTTTATTATTATGTAGCAGAACTTCTATTTAAATTTCCTTTCCTCCTAAACTTACTTAATATGCTTCAACAACTACCTCTTAAGATACTCCCTTACAAGAAATTAAATTCCAAAGCTTTGTGATTGTTTTTTGAATGTTGTCAGTTCAAACTTAGTATTAAATTAGGAGCTGTTTCATAATGTTAAAAAGAATGTTCTGTATAATAATCTGCCTTCTGATGGTAATTTTTTATAATTAATGCCACCTTTCTAGGCAACCTTTTGTGTTCTAAAGTTTATTCTGTTCTCCCACATGGAAAATTAGATTATCCAGCATGTGGAGGCATTTACAGAATACAGCTCACAACTACCCATTGAATAAATAAAATAGTGAAATGAAGGGAAAATTACATTAAAATATCAGCTGTTTTTTTCTTTCAAGACACTACCAGTGTCTTCACTCAAATGACAGGAAAGGTGATGATGGTAACACTGTGAGAGACCACAACCCTTCACATGTGCTGCTTCATCTCTCTTCAGGACATGGAAGGTCTCTGCTGGAAGTTTTTTCCACCTTTCATTACAGACAAGCTAATTACAGAGCTTGCTGGAGTGGTAGGAGAAGGGAGCAGGTTCAGGGCCCAGATCTCCCAGCCATGTCCACTCTCTATTCAGCTCCTCTAAATTCTTCTCCTTCTAAAGCCATCACTGGAAGACTGTGCACACCACAAACACAAATCTACCCAAATCCAGGCAAAATATTTTAAAGCCATGCTGGAGAGCCTACCCACAGAACTCAGCATGAATCCCAGACAGCTTGAAACTATGACAGGAGACCTGAGGATGCCCCCTGAAAGCTCATCATGCAGGCAGAAGGTACAGCATAGAATGGGCCTCCCTCTCCACCTTCCCCACTATGCTCTGCATTTTTCCTTGCAGAAACCACACTATAGACCTATGCTATAGGTCTAGATAGTGGTTGCTGCAAAGGTAAAGATCTCCTATAATCTCATCATTTTAGTTTTTTCATCTTAGATTGTTTCAAAGTCTGAAACCTGGGAGCAATTAAAACCTGTCAAACCTTTGGCAAGATCAAAGTTGGAAGATTTTTCTAATCCTCTGCATTTACATGTTTTATGCTTCAGACACCTAACTAAACTGCTTGAAAAATATCTTTAGAGAAAGTCCAATTCAAAATCTTCCACTTTTTTTCCAGTTTCCTAACAGAAAATGGCTATTTTCCCTCCCTTCCCTAATTTAGGAGGCAGCACCACAGAATCTGTGCAGTAGCCAGATTCTGATCCATCTCAAAGATGATACTCTGAAATCCCGGGAGCTACTTATGAGTTACACAATACAGTGGCTTTACAAGCTAGGCCAGTTCTTGCACAATCAGTTTGCAGAAGCATGTTCAGTGGGCACCTCCAAAACTCAGGATTCCTTCAGTTTTCAATGTACCATGCAGCAGAACTTATAGCATCATTCATGTGCACTAAAGATCTGCTGGTGACTTTAAGCTGATGATGAAGCATACTTTTCAAAGACCAAAATACTTATCTGTCTTCTAGAAGAGAAGAAACTGGGTAGCAAGAAATAAATGCAAAAGTGGAATAAAGTGAAATTAGTATCTTGAAAATAGTTACAAAGTTCTGCTGGAAGGAGCAAAACATTTCCTGTCAAAATGAGTTGTATGTAAAGAATTTTCCTCCTGGTGTTTGTTTCCTCTTGTATTCTCCTCTTTCCACATCCTCCTCTGGGGCTATGGGATCTGATGACACACAGTTTCAACCTGGGCAGAGACAGAAGAAGGGATTCCAAACATTTTGTTGGGAAGGACATAGGGTTAAAATGTAGGAAACTGCCTTTATTCTTGAGAGAATCAGGTTTATCTGGGCATCTCATTAGTGTGGTGCCAGGGAGTCCAGGGGAGACCTGTCCAAAGGTAACTAGTGCATAATTGTTTCCTTTATGGGTCCAGCAGCCCACAGGTTTTACAGGAACAACCAGAAGGTACAGCTTACACAACCTTTCCTATGCAGAAGCATGTAAAAGAATAATACAATCCACAAAGAGGTCAGAGGATGCATTGTGATCAGCTCAAATACCCCCCAGAACACAAAGTTGCCAAAATCTCTTCTTAAATGCAGCACTGCTACAAGTATCAGCTACTATACCTATTTTCTTTTAATAATGCAGAACCTGACATGTGCAGAATATGAATTAGTGTAAGGCTTTAGAAACAAATAAATAGAAATTTTACATGGTTCCTTTTTGTTCTTCCAAACAACCCCAAGCACAGTGTCACTGTCCCCCCAGCAAAACTGTCCTCCCTCCATGGTGCCAAAGGAGCTGGTCAAAACCAAAATAAAAAACAGCTTCAGTGTGATTTTTTTTTTATTTTTTATTTTTATCATGTGCCAAGTATGACAGCAGCCTTGTGCACAGGAAGCATCTGGACACACTGGAAAGAATTTCCTGACCAGCTTTGAGTGACAAACTCAACTAACAGCTTTTTTTCACCAACTACAGAAGAGCAAATTGCTCCCATGCTCTCGCTCTTGGGGAAAAAAAAATGGGAGGGAGGGGAAAGAGCCCCTCATTATTCTACCTAAAACAAACAAACAATCAAAGACCAAGAAACCAGAAAAATTGATTCAGAGGTCTTTTTCATTACTTTTTTGCAAAATATTTTTATTGCCTTCAGTCTTTCCAAAGTCAATTACAATAAAAGAAGCAGCAAATAGAAGTTGTTAGGGAAGTTACACAAGGACCCACCAGAATCCTCCCAAGAGGGAAAAAAAGCAAGAAGAAAGAGATGAGGCTCAGTGGGAAACACAAGTTGATAGAGGTGGCTGAAAACAGTTGGTAAGATTTAGAAAATAAATATGGATAGTAGTAAAAAACATGTTCACAACCATTCCAACATACAAAGATGGAGAAAAGTACAAAGGTTAACTTGGCAATGCCGGGTTAATGGTTGGACTTGAGGATCTAAGCAGTCTTTTCCAAACTTTATGGTTCTGTGACTAATTAAAGGCTTCCTTTCTTGGGCTATGGAAGGATCCTGAACAAGTTGAAATATGTATGATGAATGTTTTTGCCAGGCTTAGACTCCAGCACAAGGAGAAGTGCTAGATGTGCTATTCAGGGGGGAGTTGGTGAGGCCACAGAGTACAAGAAGCTGTGAAATGGTGTATTCACCTGCTAAGTGAGCAGCTGATGATCTGGAATACAATTACTTTCCCTGTAGTAACTGTGGATGGTGCCACCATCTGTATATTTATTTAACATTCTCTGGATTCCTGTTAAACTTTGCTCCTTGTGATTTCCGTGGAATGAGTTTCACAGGTTATACATAATGTAGAAAGGGAAAAAAAATTCCTTTCAGAAGGCTTATTACTCACTGATCTTCTGCTCTGTTGAGAGACCCCTGTTCTTGAATAATACAGCAAAGGTGAAAACAGTCTCATTCATTTCCTCTGACACACAGTATAGGAAACAGAAGAAATGCTGACTGAAGTCACCTTCAAAAAATTTTAAAGCATTCAATGATGCCACAAAAAACTCAAATACTTTCTCCTGTGATACACATTCATGGAAATTTTTCATTAATTCTATCTTTGGGCCCCCTTTCAGGTGTACAAGTGAAGGTGATTTGTAAATGGTTGAGGCTCTGAGCAAGTGCCCATTTTCTGCCAGTTCTCAGGCTCAGGGGGAGTGCTTGTACACAGGTCATGGTGTTCCAAAGGTCCCACGCAAGAAGTTCCTGCCCTCCTCCAGAGTCATGCCACATTCCTGGCTCCTGCTGCCCAGCACTGAAAGAATCTCCCAGGGCAGGCAAGACCACAGAGTGGGTTTGTAGTCTTATGGAAAACTATAGCTACTGCACTAGAGATAACAGAAATCAGCAATTCTAGGCCACCCAGGAAAGGCACGAAGAGAACAAACAGACACATTCTTCAGGAAATACAATGTCCTGCAAGAAGTACTCTGTTTATCACGAATAGCCTCCCATGCCTCTGCTTAAGAAACAAAACAAAGGGAAAAAAAACAGAAAAAAACCTGACCCTGAGGTCTTACTTCAAAACTTTCTCTGTAAAACAGAAAACTTAAATTAAATTTCAGTGTATGTACAATTCTGTTGATTGGAAGAACACTTTCCTTGTCACTTTGTCTCTCACAGTTGGTCCACACTTCAAATGTGTACTGACATATAAGCGTAAGTGGTGCATTTATACTTTCAGAAAGCTTTTGAATTATGCCATTTATATTTATGACAGATGTCAAGAATCTTGAGACTGGGAAAAGACAGTTATGTGTAAGTTAGACATATTTGTAAAACTCAGGTTGTTTTAGTATAACCTCATTCATTGGCCAAGCTTTGTCAAGAGACAGTCTTGCTATTTGATCTACAGAAGTCAAGAATAAGCAAGACGCCTCCAATAACAACTTCCTGAACAGTATGTCTTACTTGATAATGTCTCAATCCCTATATTCTTTTCAGGTATCATATTATTTCATATATCTTTAATATATTCAACTGTTCTCTTTAGTGTACATTCTTCTCTTATTCATAACTATAAAATCAAGAACATCTGATTTTTATCAGATATATCTCTTTGAAAATCCCCAAGCCCAACAATTTCCTGCAAAACTAGAGGGAAGTCAAGCACAATGGAGGAAAGACTCTCCTGCACAACCCAGAGCAGAGTGGGGCAGAACAGGGACAGATGCTTGTAACACTCTCTTCTCAGATTCTAAGTGCTCCAAGTCAGATTCAAGACACCCCGTGGGTCTGACAGTTTGTGCAAAGCCTGTGATTCACAGAAGGGAATTTGGCATGGCAGGTCTGCTGTGAGAGAAATGTGTGTCAAGAGCTCAAGCATTAATTGCACATACATAACTGAGCATTTGCTACCAGTTAGATGCTTCTAACTTTCTCCAGGAAAGAGACATTTTAAATTGCCTTCTCAATATAATTTTGACATAACCTGTACACATACCAGATTTCAGAAACTCCTAAGTCTGACCCCTAAGGTATTGTTATTAGCACACCTGAACTGCATGAAGTACTGCTGAGTTCTGCATTACAAGCCACAAGTGTGAGGATTTGCCTTATCTGAAGCACAAAAGCAGAATCCCAGGAACTAATCTGATCCCTCTATCAACAACACATTGAAAGGAAGATTATCTCTTCTACAAAGACTGGGTGTCCTTCAGTAAGTCACTTCTCTGCTGGCTGCTATTGATAGCTGAACAAGCTATTCCCAGAGGTACCACTGCATTTCCCAACCAGCCAGGAAGAAAAGAAACACAACCATTTCCCAAGTCAGGTTCACAGCTAAATAAAAACCAAGATAAACTCATTTCTCTGCCTGATCAGAAATACCTGATGATCTGTGAAATGCAGCAAACTGTCCCCTCCCTTACCATTTTCAACTGAATTTCATCATTCACTTGCAAGATACTAGATGGGACTTGAATAGTCAGCATTTCACAACAGTGGAGGAGGGGAAAAAAGTCTCAACTACACAAAACTCAGATGTATATACACATACAAAACCCTGTTTTCCTGAGATTTCAATCCAATCCACTGAATGAGAAGGTCCAATAAGCATCTGAAATTTCTTATAATTATCTGATCAAGGTCTCCAAACCCCTGACACACATCACAATTTTTGTCATTAAATTGATTCAAATAAAGCAGTGGCTGATTTGGTCTACTGCTTTTTAAAGGCCTACCAAAATTATTTCTTGATTGCCAAACAGGTAGAGATTATAGCTGGTAAACACTTGAGAGTGCTGATTTATTGGTTCATTGGTGTCTGAAAGCATGGCCCAAAGGCTCCTCTTGCAAACCTTTAGAGTGCCACTACTATTTATTAATGATTATTGCACTCTTTTGTAAGTAGGTAAAAGATCAAGCAGTTGATTCAGCAGACTATACTTAAATCTACTAAACCAAGAACAAGCACTGCAGCTGGTCCATTACTGCCATGCAGGAATGGTTTGGGGTAAATTAATTCAATTCTGACAAATATCCCTCCTAGTTCTATCCACAGAAGTACCTGAACACCTTCCATTTACTGTCTAAGTCACCATCAAATCCTGTTTCACCTTTCTAGTTTTTGCTCCTCCCAGGTCCTTCTATGCTCATTCTGTATAATAACAAGACTTAGTATTACAGAAAGGGGAAAAAATAACCCCATAAACTTTTTCCAAGTGATTCTCCATGCCCAAACTCTCACAAGGTCTCTTTTTACCAGACAAATGTATACTTGCACAGAATTAACCTTAGAGGATAGTATAGATCTATATTCTCTCCCCACATTCAACACAGAGACACTTCTAATACACAGACTTTCTGAAGGGAAGGTATCATTTTCCAATTGCAGTGCAATCATACACTTGAAACATTATTCTTGTTTTATTAGATGCTTCTCTGAAGTGACAAGAAGCTAATGCTTATTACTTTCTCCAGTCCCAAATCTGGCATTTGTCCCAGCAGAAGAGGAAGGGGACTGACAACACAGAACTATACTTTCCCATCCATGTGCAAATCCTACCACAATTACTTAATTTTCCTGAAATGTATAAGAACATATTTTCTACCTTCAGTGCTAGGTGTCTGACAGTAATAAATGAAGGCTACTATTTGGACAAACTTGTCATAAATATTTCTAGATGCTAACGCATTCCACTAAGTATTCCTACAGTATTGCCAGTGTAAACACTAATGAAACACCCAGAGCAGGCATCATTATCACTCATGTTTCACAGTGATGCCATGTGAATATGCAGGAGAGCAAACATTGCCCTCCCACAAATCCTTCTTTCCCATCCTTTACAGGATTCCTGTGCTTTTACATCAGCTGATAAAACAACTTTTAATCATCTGCATTGTCATACACAGGCACACAGTACATTTTGAGCCTGCATTTTTGGCAATACATCCTATAATTTAGCAACAGCCAAGGCTTTGATTCATAAGCCATAAGATCACAAATAACCACACAGATGCTTTCCACTTTTAATCCAGTATCTCATCTAATCTGCACATAGAACAGTTCAAAGAATATGTCTTGCCCACTTCCCTTAGCAAAACACTCAATGGCAAACTACCAAGACTGGTTAAACATTTCTGCTGCCTGCCCTAACATTCTCTGCCCTTAGTTTTGGGACTGGCAGTAGCTCAATAACTTAAAATTGTATAATTTATGGAGAAATACACAGTAAACATAAATGAAGAATAGTAAGTATATAGGGATGTTTTTTCCTTCTAAATCCTGAATGAAGTAAATTTATGCACATTTTGCATACAGCAAAAAGACACTTTTTATGCATAAATTATATTCAATTTTCACTGTGTATTTTACTAGTGGGAAGAATCTTGCAGTGTAACAGAAAACAATCTCTTTCCTAAGGAAAACTAACACATGCACTATTTTTGAGTCATGTAAGGAATAGCACAGCAGATAAATTGTTCAAAGATTCTTTCTCTGGCAGAGAACTGACCAGACAGTAAGTTAAATATACTGATGATCTTAAAAATTCTCCAATTATGGGTGCATGTCTGAGCTTTGCCCACAGTGTTTACACGACCTCCAATGAACATTCTGAACTACAGCCAATATTCACTAGAACCAACTACTGTGTAAACAACTGTGAAAAAATATACAGGAAAAGCTTTTTCAAGTTTGTAGCCTGCAACTGCATACAGTGGGAATTGATAAAGCCTTTGCAATACAAATAGTGCCCCAAATCAGTTCTCCACACAGAGAAAGTTTCCAGTGATTAAGGACACATGTAAGGCACGTTCTTTTAAAAACCTGACTCCCATGAAGCAGCTCATTGTTCATAAAGGGAATGGTGTTTACACACGAAAAAGTCTACTTTCAACAAATCTAAAATCCAACAGATGTTTCCTTCTATCTAAGCAAAACAAGTTTGTGACCGATTTCTGCCCAATTAGGAAGCTCCAAAATTATTTCTGAAGGGAAAAAAACCCTCCATACTTGAAAGAATGATTTTAAAAAACAAATTCAATAAAACTAGTATTTCAAAACCAGTATTACTAAAGTGAATTAACTTAAAAAAAAAAAAAATCAGTGCTCTTTAAAGACAATGTCTCATGATCTGGGTTTGAAGAGATACAACATGATAATTTTGGTTTGTGAAAGAGAAAGTAGGGCAGACTGTTAACTCACAAGTGCTCTGCATTGCAATTGCTCTCCTCAAATCAATTTAACCTCCCTGCTTCACCTGCAACACCCCTCCAAAGCTCCTGGCTGCTTTTGGCTTCTTCAAATTTCATAAGACTTCTCTTTCTCTGCAAACAGCAACTAAATAACAGAAGTGGCTGAGCAGAGTATAAAAGTGGATCTTTTAATTCCATTTTACAGTATGCACTAAGCCTATACAGTATACAGCAAGCCTAAGCACTGTGCAGAAGCACAGAAGACAAAGAATTTCAGGCTTTGCCAAAGTTGTGCGGTTACATACACTGCTGTTACACACCTTACTTTGACTTACCATCAGGAGGAAGTTTCAGGACTTTCAAGATGTACCTGGTGGCATTACACCATTACAGAGCAAAACTAGATCTGTTGCACAACTGAATGCTGCAAAGACAGCAGCTTCCAAGGAGTTGGTGCACTTTCTGTGTCCAACAATACTGAACTGAGATGGATCACAGGTTGCTGAGGATTTTATCAATGTTTTATACCTTTTATAAAATGTAGCTGCAGAGGTCAAATAAATTACATTAACAGCTAGATGCCAACATCAAATCCAAAGTTAAAATAGTCTTAAACATGAGTATGACAAATGTAATAAGTGCATGCAACCTTCTGTGCCACCTTTACTTCCACGAGCCCCTTCTTCACTGGATTTTACTCCAGTTATTTCTTGTCCAGCTATTTTGTGAGCATTATACAAAGTTCCCACCTCTGTATTGTTTTATGTGCAGGACCTTCAGCATTAAGGTTCCTTACCCCAGCTGAAGCCTCTGCATGCCCTGAGATGAATATAAGAAGGCAGAACTGAAATCTGCCAGCCATGCAATGCACCATTATTACACCCAACACAAATATCAGCAATGCAAAGGAGACCCACTGAGATGCAATTCAAATCTGCCTATCAAACAATTATAGCAGAAAACAGAAGTGGTTTTCTCTCTCCCCCAGTAATCCTATTTGTCCTTTAAATAGATTTTAAGTATAATCTTGAACTGTCAGCATTTCTGTAAAGAAATACCAGCTCAGACCTAATTGGATTTGTCAGACAATCACAGCCCAACAGTTCTCTGAGGTCTAACAGCTGAACAGCTGTGGGACAACCTTCCACATTATAATATAAGAATTTGAGTTCATTTCAAGAGGGAATATTTCCTCTGAAATTAAGTGATAAAAAGACATGATTTGTTGCACAGAACCCTGTGCCTTAGCAATATCATGATGTGGTGTGGCATAGATGAGATTATGTGAGCTACCCTCTATAGAAAATCATCTGCAGTTAACTATTAAACACTTTCAGCTGCTCTGAATGTAGGAAAATGGGGGTAAAGAAAATCACCAAGAATTCTGACTTGAACATGTAACAGCAGCATTTGAAAAGAAAACATGTATATATTATATCACATATAAAAAAAGTAGAATATGTACCAAGATAGCAGAATATGTATCTTAGCTGAAGAGCAGAAATACTTCCTATTCCTCTGGACTTTTTGGGTCACCAACATATATAAGCATACACACAAAAACCTGCTCTCTGTGTCATCAGCCTCCTGCTCTGTTCAGGCTTCTGTGGGCTGGAATAATGCATTTTAAAGACAATCTAGGGGATAATAGCCTAAAGGCCACACTGTCCTCATCCTTTGCAGCGATGGAGAGGTTGCATGTTCAGGAAGTACAAAAAGCCAAATCCTAAAATGCTTCTAATGCCTACAAATTGTGGTTTCTTCAATGAAGATCTGGATTATTTCATATGTGTCTGGATGCAGAAGGAAAGTTCTTATACAGATTTTATCTTGAAAATTGAAGTGATGTTCATTTCCCTAATTTTAAAATAACAGTCATACAGGTTTTAACATTTGTATTTAAGTACTCAACAATGTTATTTTGTGTATTTGCAGAGTTGGTAACCAGCAGGTATATGACTGAGGAATATAAGCAAACTTTGCACTGAATTCAAATCCATGCTTTGACCTGGGGCAAAAGTGAATTAGTCTTTTGAGTCTATCATTATTAATAGTCAGGAGTAACACACTTGCTTACCTGTTGGCTTATCCACACCAAGGAATCCAGCCTGTCCCAGGATTTTAAACACTTTATGTGCTGGGAACTGTCCTTCTTCTTCCCACTTATCCACAAAGGGATTAATCTCCTTGTCAATGATCTAGATTTGGAAAACAAATTGCACAAGTTATAAACACAGACATCCTACACAAAAACTTTTGAATACTTTCACCCAAAAAAAACCATTTCTCCTCAAACCACGACACCTAAAAACACTAATTCAAGAAGAAAAAGACAAAACAATATACAGAGAAAAGCCCGCCAATTTTCTTACTTCCTGATGGATATCCTTATTTTCCACTCACCCACAACTATTTCAACAAATGTAATCAGGCAAATGTAAATAATTCTTTCAGCAATTACTACTAGAACAGGCCATCAGGGCTAATTTAAGCTTCTCCAAGGTCTATGAAAATGGCTGTTTCCCTCATTATTTGTTACCTTTTTTGGTACAGTTTCTAGAAAGTGATAAGAAAGGAAAGGAAATCTGGATTATCCTCAAAAGAACCTTGGCAACAAAGGTTGATCTGTTCTTGATGACCATACACAGTTCCAAGAAAGTCAAGTAGAAGAGATTAATTTCCTCTCCCTTTGCCTGAAACACTCTCAAGGAAGTTGGTGCTGTTTGGAGTATGTCTGTATTTAGACTTCCCCACAAGTCTGACAGAACATGTACTGGAAAAGTATGACCTTCCAGAATTTATAATATTCCAAATCTAGTCCCTGAGCAGCTCTTGTCTGTGCTACTGCTAATGCTGCACACCTTCCAAAAGTCAGTGTCCTAAGCTGCCTGACTACAGTCCTTACTCTGTTCAGGCTTCAGCGTTTCCTTCCCTTCCCTTTGCAAGCAAAACACATCTGCACTACAGCCATTACATCCAGCGACACTCTCAGGTTTCAGGGCACAAGAGATGGATATTTTGCTCCACAAAGTCCCAGATTTCCATGGCCATGGGAAAGGAGCAAAGTGGGCAGCCTGCAGGTGTGCTCTTGCTGCCTACCAACTCATCACGAGGCAGCAGGGTCATGCCCACCTCTGCCCAGCTCTGCAGCCTAAACCAGGCCTTGGCACAGGCTGCTTCTGCCATGCAGCCAAGGGCACCACACACCTCAGTCAGCCTCACAAGGGGCTCCAAACTAAACCCTACCAAACTAACACCAGTTCCCAAGAGAAAGGCCATGCCTTTAACAAACAGCAGTTCCCAATAGAAAGGTAATGCCTTTAACTTGGGACCATGATTTTACTACTCTGCTGTTTCATGAAGAGAGAATTTGTTATTTCAAGAACTTACTCCTCTTAGTCTTCTTTCCCCACTAAATAAACAAGTCCTGTGGTGCTAACTATTTCTTGAGCTGGAAATAGAATCCTCTCCCTCCATGACTGCTGTGTTCTTGAGACCCTGCAAAACCTTCTTCCAAAATATGTATTTGTGGCACATTCTTTGGAGAATTTCAGCCCATATATGGCTGCTTTCTGTCTTCCAATTGGCCACAAAAATAAGCATACTTGAATGCTAGTAACAGGAAAATCACTTTTTCACTTCTTTCACCAAATTCTGAGAAATTCGTATACTGAATGTTCAACTCATTCAGTAATTATTATCTCTCTCCCACTGTTAAATTGATTAACACAGGCCTAATGATCAATAGTAAAATAATTCTTGGCATAACCCTATCTAGGAGAGCTCACATTTCTCCTCTATATTACCACATCCCATATGCTCAGATCCTAAGATGCTGACCCTCAATGTTGAAGGTGGTGAAACACCTTTTTGGCTGTAATAGCATCTGGCAATGCTCATTGGATAACACCCAGGGGAATACCTGAAAGAGCATACAAAAAGTTATTCCAGTATTTTGATGGATCTTGGCAAAAAATATGTGGTGAATATACTAACATAGAGTTTTGTTTGTTGTAGCTGGTACTGGGCCAAATTTTTTGTAGCCACATACAAAGCTACCTTTGAAGTTAAGCACATTCTCAATGACTAAGCCATGATTTCTGCAGGTTTGCTCCTGTGCCTTTGAGTAAAACTCAAATTGCTTAATAGAACTGATTTATTACCAGGTGAGTTTGCCACATTGAGTAAAACATGATCTTCCTTGCATGACACAACAATTAAACCCCCAAAGACAACCTCACTGCATAAACCATAAATTGTGTATGACTTTAATTTTTTTTTTTTTTTTAAATCACAGTCCAGATACTGATAGCCACAGTTTCTTCTTAGCTACTGGACCATTCACTGTGGTTTTATGGGAACACCTTCCCTTGTACAACCTCATAAAAATAAAAGCCAAATTCCTGAAGAACTACAGTACTCCTCAACTGGCTGGTGCTTCAGCACTGATTACTGGGTATTGTCATCCCTTCCTAGAAAAGCTAATTAAAGCAAGGAGAGGTATTTTTAAAGAGTCAAGCCAGCAGTGACTGAATGATCACAAAATTAAACATTTGTTTAAAAGCTTGCTAAAGACAGGTCAAATAATGCTTTGTGCTTTAACCATCTGATTTGTCGTCTCCCTTGGCTTTAGCTATTTCCTCACATTTGTGCCCTCAGAAAAATATTGTACACTTGAACTGCAGGCAAATATTATGCAGGCATCTTAACTTAAACCCTAAAGTATCCATGCAGTGTTTGGCAATTGCACAGAAGCAAGCTTTCAGCAGTATGTGAGCAGCTGGCCTGCTTATTTATATATGCTTTATCATGAGAAATATGGAAATCATGGGTGCCGGCATTTAGACTTCTATCACTAGGATACCAACTATAACAAGATCTAAAACTTCTAACAGTAGAAATACTTAGCACTGCATACTACAGATGTCATCTGTCAGACATTCCCAGCCACAAAAGAAATCTTTCCACTTAATCTAGCTGGCCAAATTTCAATGGCATTTGGGATGTAAAGTTGATTAAGGAGCCATGTAACTTTCCCACCTGCTGAAGTACCAGTATACCACAACAAAAACTGTTCTTTTCCTGACAGCAAGTGCACAGTAATTCTTATGTAAACTGTAAGTTTGAACAGTCTGTATGGAACTGGTGTTTTTTTCGGGCTACTTAGTCCAAACAATAAAGATGCAAACCTAAAGGACTAGGCTCTGGAGGCAGCCTTGGTTTAGCCTGCATCCCAGCATGAGCTCAGGTTGCTCTCTGGGGAGCCTTCAAAAAATGGCCTCAGGGCTGTTATCAGCTGTGAATTATTAAAAACACTCTGGATACTTGCCCAGTTGGGAATGGATCAAGCCAAAAAATTTACTTCATGTTGAATGATGGTAAGAAAAATAAGTGTTTTCATTAGAAACTGTCTTGACAAAGTTTTGTGAAAACAGCACCTGTAGCTTCCTGCCCAGGTTTGGGGAAATGCCACAGCAGGGTTAGAGAAGGGACAGAGACATAAATTCAGACTTTTTTTAGAAACGGGTAATTTTAGTTTTTCTTCAGAAAAGAGCAATGAAAATATCCCCCCAAATCATTGGAATAGTTTTGACTATTTTCCACTGAAACTTAGTATGTTACTTAAATGAGAAAAGTAACAAAAATATGTGATGCTGATGCTCAGTATTTTTTGCTGATATTGTAGTTGTATCAGCAACTACCCAGAAACATGAGAAATGCCATTTAATTCTGAATTCTAAAAGAAATGCATTCTACAACAGTAGAAACTGTACCTGAATTAATTTGGGTATTGAGAGTATGTACAAATGACTTTTACAGCAATTAAAGATTAGTTTTCATTATTCACCAGCATGTTTACCTCCTATCATGCAATTCAGAAATTAAAGACCACACCAGTTCTACATACAATACCTCTTTTAAGTACCCCTTGTAAGACTGCACAGCATACAGTTTCAGCACACTATTAGCAAGATGATGAATTTTGAAACAAGAAACTGAATTCTTAAAAAATTACACAAATTTTTCCTACAGCTTCCTGTGAGTTACACCTCAGCTGAGATTAGACTAATTTATTAGAGAAGCAAGAGAAAATGTCTAAGTAAAAGGTATTTTGGATTAAGAAGATTAAATGGAGTCTGTGGAGCCAGGATTAGATTAGGTGTTAGGAAGAAACTCTTTACTCAGAGGGTGGTAAAACACTGGAACAAGTTGCCCAGAGATGTTGTGGATGCCTTGTCCCTGGAAGAGTTCAAGGTCAGGTTGAAAGGGGCCTTGAGAAAGCTGATCTGGTGTTGAGCATCCCTGCCCAGAGCAGGGGGGCTGCAAATAGATGATCTTTAAGGTCCTATTCAACCCAAACCATTCTATGATTCTGGGATTTTAAGACATATCTGTTCCATATTATGTTAGGAGCAGAATTTTTTTCCCCTTTGAATCAAGTTACAGTAATTGAACTTAGCTCTATTGATATAATACCCAAAGATGACACAGTTAATAGGATCTTTAATGTAAAAAGCAAATAAATAAACAACAAACCTCTAACGACAGTTCTTGAGGGGTTATATCTAGACATTAGTGCAACAATGACTTGAACAAGAGGTAATAGACAAGAGATTCCTTTGCTTTCCATATCATCAATAAATAAAGCAAATAATTAACAGCCTTCAAAAAAACAATTGTCCTTCAGTTTTAATCAAAACCACAAGAAGCAATGACTGCACAGTGAGACAACTCAGCATTGCAGCAACACTGTGCTGAGGTCAAGGTAGTACTTTAGAATGATTCCAGGCAAAGCTGCGGTAGGCAAACCCATGGGCCACGCATTGGCGCTACCAAACCTGGACACCAAAACCCATCCCAGGGGTGCAAGGCAGCCAGGACCCCACTGGTGAGCTCCTGACTGGCCACACCTGCAGCCTGTGCAGGTCTTCTCAGCTGCTGCCCAGGAGGATCTAGGAGAGGTTTTTCCATGATGATACAGGGTTGAACTGAAAAAGTTCAATTTAAAAGTAGACATCCATTTCATGACCCTGTGAAAAACATGTGGAAGAAAAATGTCCTATGTTCAAAGAGCAGCTGCCCACTTCTCACATGTTGATCTCCATCTTGGTTCCCCCAAGACATGCATCCCAAGCACACCTGAATGAGTTTCTCAGAACATATTACTCATTTCTTCTCACTCCTAGGCTTGGAGGTCACAGCCCTCCTTAACTCTCTCAAGACTCTTCCAAAGTCCTAAATAAAGTTTGATGGACAATCCTTTCCCAGTAATACTCTTCAGAAAGGTAGGGAAAGGGTACAGGGAAGGAGTCTGAGGTGTGGAAACACATTCAGGACAGAACTAGGGAGAATACAGGTGTGTGAGAGAAGCAAGTCAGCTCCCTGTAACTACTACCTACTAGAGAGGCTGTGGAGAGACTGAGCTTCTGCCATGGCAGCTCACTGATGAGAATGCCTACAGCACACAGCAGGCAAATCCATGTCCTGTTGTCCCTCCTGCATTTATGAAGTCCCTCCAGCACTGGCAGGATGGATGGCAGTGCTGTGCTTCCAGCCCCCATGACACAAGGCAGGAGACCCTAGCAGAAGCCAGGAGCAGCCCACGTGCCTGGATCCCCCAGCGTGGTGGTGGAGAGCCTGACATGACGGGCTCAGCACCGCAGCAGAAGAAGCAATCATTCAGCAATCATTCATTCTGCCTCCCCTTCTGCACATTGGGTGCAGAAGGGGAGGCAGTATGTGACTTAAAACACCACAACAGGCTAAAAATAACCCCATTAAACAAATATGATTTAACCACACAGCAGCCAGAAAATGTTCCCTGCAGCGCTAACCTTGCCTGCTCATACAAAGTTATTTAGTGCACTTTCTTCTGGCAAGCAAAATCCTTCATTACAGGCTTGCCTGTGGTCTGCAGCAATCTAGAGAGCAAAGCTGCAGCCTACTGCTTCCTCTTTCAGGATGCACCACCAGCACAGGGCAAAGGTCTTCAGGAAGTTTTGCAGGACTGTTTTCTGGGGATTGTTTTCTTTGTGGGTGGGTTATTTGGGGGGTTGTTTGGGTTTGGGGGTTTTTTTTGTTGTTTTAGGGGATTTTTTAATACTAACTGAAACAAGGGGGGTAGCCCTAAATCCTCCTATAAAAATATGTGTTATTATTAGTTAGGAGCTCACCTAGGAGATGTACATAAAATATAACTCACTTCAATGCAAGGGGTCATGTCCAGATAGTAAATGTCCCAGATGCTGCCAAAACACTTGTCTGCCTCACAGACAATCTCCTCTCGCCCACAATAGAGAAGATTTGGCATTTGGATACAATATGCATCTCTTACTCAATATTCCCAGTTGGCTACCCAGCCAAATATATCATGTGACACACCTGGGCAAATGATCAGCTACAAGAATTGTCAATGAAAAATTTGCCCTATTTACATATGGAATTTGAGGCTGGGCCTCAATGAAGATATGGAAACTTTTGTATCCTGAGTTGCTGCCAGACTGTTTCTGGAAACAAGCCAAGAAAACATTTTCCATGATGATATGGGGTTGAACTGAAAAAGTTCAGTTCAAAAGTAGACAGCCATTTTGTGACCCCATAAAAACGTGGCAGAAAAAAGTCCTAGATGTAGAATTTCTTGGTAATTAAAATAAAGAACAAAAATAAAGTAATATTGATTAAAGTTTTTCAAACATTTGATTTCCCCAGCTTTTCGTACATGACATATGCAGAAGCCAATGGCTCCACTTGGTGCCTACAGAATAAGGTGTAGCCCACAGACAGAAAAAACCTACTGGATGAAGAGAAGGCTTCAAGCCAGCTGGAATATATCACTGACAAGAAAAAAATAGTTGGTTTCTCCAATGCTGCTGCACATAGCTGTGGCCAGAAATGACCTTCCAGAGAAGCTTCCAATGGATTTTAAACCAATATTGAGTAGGCTTATATAAGGTAAAAACCCACAAAATTTTCCTAATAGCTGGAAAATATAAGGCTTAAATGGAAAATACATGCAGTTAAAACTGATTAATCAGAGCACAACAACTCCTTTTTGTACCCTCAATCAAGCTGTGCCACAGGCAACAAAGTAATCTGCAATCTGCTACTGCACTGGGTACCAAAGGCTGCAGTGATCACCAAATACAGGAACTAACATTTACTAAAGGAAATTTTCCCTTTCTCAGAGGAAAAAAAAATAGTGGAAGGAAAAATCCTATAATGAAAGAGCTGGCAGTTTCTCATTGTGTAATAAAGCATAACTGTCCTCATCTACTTTTACAATATCTGATTTTCCATGGGAAAAAAACATGTACTTTATAAGTATTCTGCAATTGTGCCTGGTCTATTCATTTGTCAGTATCTAGACATGTTTCTGTTTAAATCATTGTGCTTCCTCCTTTTCACTGCAATGCAGTTCCTTGCATCAAACCTAATAGGTAAAGCAAGGCTGATTACTGGTTCAGAAATTTGAATACTGATTATCTTTTGGTCCCATACATCTGACTACAGTTTTTACTTCAGGAAACCAAAAAAATCCAAACCCTAATCAACTACATTGTTTTTTTCCAACACTTACTGAAATCCTAAAATGCTAAAAGTTCACCAGGCAGTGCAGAAGCATGTCCTGCCCTCCACCCCATGCAGCTGCTGGCACATCTGGGAGCCCCATTGCTGAAGCAGAGAGGGCACACATCAACACCATGCTAAGAAAATAAAAGATTCAGACCCCCACTCTGGAGCAGAGCCCTGCTCAACCATTTCCTGAGGAATGAGAGGCTAGAAGGCAGCTCCAGCTGGGGAGGAACACACATAATCACAGCCAACACCTTCTCCCTCCTTATGTCATTTTTCCAAAGACTGTTGCAAAGACGAATCCCTCCTGTGCAGACTTGAGTGTCTTGGCAGTCCCTGCACACTCACAAATTCACCCCTTTCAACTGCCCTATCCAAGAGTATGGCAGAAAAGGGAGGATCCCAAAATTTGTGAAAAAAGTGAGTGCTGAGGGCACAGTTATTCCTAGGATCTGAGGGCAGATGCTTTTAAACCAGGGTAGTCCTACAAGACCAAAAATGTGTGCTGTGCCAATCTAGGCACTGATCTGGGATGAGCATTTTGGGTGACAGGGAGCTCTGGCCACCAGAATACTATCCAGGCTACTTGTACTGAGTTATGAAAGAGATACAGGACTGTGCAAGTGACCACAGAGATTTTCTTGCTCCTGCAAATCATACTTTCCAACACAGAAGTGCTGCTTAGATAGAGTGTAATTTCCACCAGAGATTGGCATGATGGGGTTTGGGTCCTCCTTTTGAATCTGGGTTACATCCCTGGAGGAACAAAACAAATTCTCCCACTGCAGCCCACACCATCACGTTTGAACTGTCAGACAAAACCAGTCTCAACCCCAGTTTTTTCCTCAGGCATAAAAAGCTTATTAAGACACAATTTTAGTTGTCATAAATGCATAACTGTATTGCCTAATCAAATGTGGCAATGATAAAGCAATATAATAGCTAGATCTGAAGCACAAAAATATCCACTAGGCATAGTTGTACTATGTTGTACATAGTTGTACTAACAGTAAAAGCTGTTCACTGCAAAGTCTAACTAGATACAGTGGAAATTTGTTCTAACATTGATATGAGGCAGGAAAAAAAGTCCAGTGTTAGGACCCATCAACTCAATCTCAATGTCAGCTCTGCTCTGACACCAAGTAACAAATAGGAGCACTGATTACAAAATTGCCTTAATTGCACTTTTGCTACACTCTGGAACATTTGTACAGAAAGTGACATTTTTCCTATTATGAGAAAAAGCTTTTTACAGAGCTTGCTTAAATAAACTGAACCTCATTTTTTTTTCCACTCCTGTTCTCCTCCACTGATTTAAAAGCACTTCTTGGTAGGGCACTGCTAGGTGTATTTGATGGTCTCTCATACAGTGGTATACCCCAGCTGCCTCTCCCAATAACAACAAAATTCAACGCTGAAGATTTCCTCTCTGATAAATTGCTACCAAAAATTCTTGGTACCAGCAAGAGAATTAGCCCCTAAATGTTTATGTGATGTTTCTGGCAGATACAAGATGAAAAAGACTACTGCAACACCCCAGAATCTGGGAATACATTTTGCTTCCTTTAGACAGAAGGGTAGTCAGTGCAGAATCTGTGAGCCTTGCCAGTGTCACATCTAACTTTTCTTCCAGAAGAGTTTAACTTGGGTGTATGATAAATTAGGTTTTAAAATCACAGGTGCCAGTCATGTATCGTTCAGATTCAGCTGCATGTTTTCTCTCTTCCTACTTAGTGAGAAACTGGCATTTAAGTGATTCTTTCTAATACCATCAAGCTATTACTTCACCATCCTGTGGTAGGGGTTTATGATTTCTTACAACGATAAACAAACCAGCTCCATCCAAGGTATCCCAATGTTAATAGTGGTCACCCTTCGTTATTTTCAGGTAGTCAGAAAGAGCCACACTATTTTGATCAAAAATTTATAGAAATTTTACCAGAAAGTTAAAAGAAATGTTAACATTAAATTCAGATCTCGCATGCTCTAATACAACGAGACATTAACTGCTGCACAAATATATTGATATATATTAATAAACAGAAACCCATGACATACAAGCCAAGAGTGGCAAACAATGAAGCAATGTCCCTTGGTGGAGTCTCACTGTCGTGAGACACAGACACACAACACTGTGTAACTATACCCAGCCATCAATGGGCATAAAGTGAAATGTCATTTTTACATTACATGCAGCTCCAGCAAAATGTATGTCAAATTTCACCAAAGTTTCTTACTTGTAATGCCAAAGAAAAAGACAAATAGGCAGCCCATATGCATTCTGTATGTATATGAATACTGTTAGACATACACACACAGAATAAGTCAAACTTTTTTCTTCAAACCAGCTATACTAATTACTGAAGCAAGCTGTAGGATATCAGTGTGCTGCAAGCATTGTTCACCAAGTTAAGGAAAAGTTACGTTTTCAGTTTCCAAGAGGAAGGGTGGTGACCTATAAAGTTGTAAAGGAAACCACTCACAGGATTATTTCAATACCCTTGCTAAAAACAGCCCCCTGGAATTATAAGGGTCTCTTCCTCATCCTGCTCAGAACAATTGGGAAATTATAGATCATTTAAAGTATGTTAACACACTAAAAAATAAAATTAATGCAAACAAACAAACAAAAAACCCAGTTCTCACTCATGGAATTGCACTGCTCATTTCTCTGATTTCTCTGGTACTCGCATCTGGATTTAGCTTCTAGAAAGGGTGCCCCAGAATATATAACAGGTATACTTAAAATGTGTTGCAGATACTGAATGGTCATTCTCTCCCAAAGACTTTGGGGACACTTTTCAATTTATCCTAAAGTCACTGGAGAAAGGCTTAACTTAAGACAAAACAAACATTGATTTCTAGAAGCTTTGTGTGAACAACATCAGACTGGATTTGACATAAATAGTGATTTTTCTTTTTTTCCAATATGCTCAGAGCAAATCTAAAATAAGTGCTATATAAGCATTTTTTAAATGCAGGGCAATGAAAAAAGCAGACAATTGTCTATTGTGACTTATTCTACAATACTTTCATCACAAGGCTTTATGTGATAAATGTAGCATCACATTCCCTCTTAGCCCATGATTTAATTATCTGCACTGAACCCAGCAAGGTAGAGCATACTGTTATCTGCACTTCAGTAGGCATGGAGAGCATAAAAACAAAGGGAAAAGGAGGGGAAAGTTTTATTAAAAAAAAAAGCCGTGTGTCACACAACAAAGCAGCAAACACTGCACTAGCAGACACGAATATAGCTACTTCCCCTGTCCTCAATAAATACACAGTTGCAAATACTTGAGATACAAAACAATGTGCGCCTTAACCTACCCATGACAAAGAACCAGATCACCTCCTTTACAAGGTCTGGCCTTGCCCTCTGCATTTCATGACACTAATTTTTTAATAATGCAGTTGTTGTCCCTGGTCAGGTAATGAAGAGCAGTGTGCCAGGGCACAAGTTCATTGGGCAGATACACAGATATATGAAGGCTCTCTCCAGACAGAATCAGCACAAATTTTACACAAAGGTATTAATTACAAAATTCTACACTATTAATCCAGGTGAGGATTCATTTCTAGCTTCTGGTTCTTTCTGTATCATCTTATTTCTGCTTTGCAAAGAGTCCAGGAATGTAGAGTAATGAAATTAATTTACTAAGAAAGTGACAAGTCATAAGTCCTCTTTTCCTTCTTGCTCGGATTTCTTTTTTATAACACAGAAGATACATCCCCTTCTCCCAAAGCTTGATGATAACAGATCTCAGTGATAGAAAATCTGACCCAAACACTGGGTTTGGGATATTTTAACACTGGAAGTGTGAAAGTTTAAAAAAATCTTACCTTCAGAAGTAACTCCACTATCTTTTGTCCACAGTGGACTGGAGGTGAGGTGAAATTTGGAAATAATTAAGTGTCTTCAGGGAAATAAAAGATTCTACAAGTAATTTTTAAAAGCATCCATGAAAGATAGGACAGCATAGCTCCAAATTCACCTGAAAGTATCTGGCAATGCAGAGCATACTGTTTTTAAAAAACTACAGCAGAACACAGCACAAGAAGCTAGAATTTGGAAACTTGGCTACAATCTGAGATAAGTCCTTATATTCCCTTCTCCTGACCCCATTGTATGTTCTTATGTTGTGGCCACAATAATGGTGTTTGGCCCTTGCAGCAGATACTGAACTCCAGCACTTTTCTCAGCAGTTCATAGGTTAAAGGTGGATTTCTCTTTCTCACCGGCGCTTGGCCCCACAGTGGGCACCACACCAGGGCTCCCTACAGCCGACCCGGCTGATTCTCTGGCTTTGGCAGGCACCATGAACAGTACCACGGAGATCTACAGGTGACACTGACCTCGCTGACATGGAATACACAGAGCTCACCAGCACTGCTGTTCTTGCAGGTTGCCATTTGGCATTCACTCTACACACTATGTTACCAGAAGCGCTCCGTTTCCTCTTGATTTATGACTGAGTTTTGCAGGAGGCTCAGGGGAGCCTTATGTGTCCGTCGTGCGCCTCCAGAACGGGGACAGTGCCCTGCTCTGCAGGACCGAGCCCCCGCTCCGCCCAGGGCAGCTCGCACCTGGCAGGGCTCTGCCACCCGGCGGGTCACCCGCAGGCAGGGAACACACGGTTCCGTTTCTGGCCTTGGCAGAGGGAAGTCTACTCAATTAAGCACACCCCGAGCCGTTCTGTCGGCTCGCTGCCCTTGCCCTGGTTCGTTCCCAGCACGGGGCGGCGAGGCCGGTCGTCCCGCGGTCTCGCTAGGTCCCCCCTCGGTACCTTCCGGAGGGCCTCCCGCAGGTCGCGGTGCTGCGGGGTGTCCCCGGCGTACCGCGGCCCCGAGCTGCGGCCGCGCAGCGCCGAGCCCAGGCGCGCCCAGCGCCCGCCGCCGCGCAGCGCCATGGCCACCGCTGCTGCCGGAGCCGGGCAAAGGCCGGGACAGCCGCCGTGTCCCGACAGCCAGCCCGGGGCGCCTGGCAGCCCCCGCCCCGCCCCGTCCCTCCTCCCGCTCCTCTCGCCCCTGCAGCAAGTCACGGCAGCTCTCGGGTTACGAGCAGGTTTTCTTTAATACCAACGAACAGCCAGGAAGCGACCGACAAGCGGGTGGCGAGCGGGCCCCGCGCAGGGACAGAGGCCGGCCACGGCGGGGAGCGGGGCACAGCCGGCCCTGCCCAGCGGCCGGCGCGGGGCTCGGCAGCTTTCGCGAGGGTTTCTGTATTTTTGTAAGGAGAAATAGAAAATAAAAAGAAATCCGCTCCTGTGCTCGTACGACAGAGACCGGCGGCGGTGGGGACACGCTAGTCACTCCCTACGGGTACGGGAGGAATGTCTGCTCCAGGGGCAGGCGCGGGGTTCCTTCTCCTAAGCGATAACACAGCCGCCCTTCTCCTTGAAGGGGTTCTTGTCCTCGGGGACGCCCTTCACCAGCGGGTCCTCTCCCGACCGCTCCTCGATGTAGTTCTTGATCTCTTCGGAGCACTTGGACACCTCGAGGGAAAGGACAGAAAAGTGGCTGCGTTACGGCCGTGGGAAATGTTCCTCAGTGGAGAAAACCGGTGAATTTATATTCTCCCTCCTTCACCTTCCCACCAAGCATAAAATATCTGGCCACGGAGCACCAAGCACGTGCATACTCGCTTCCTTCCTCTCTTTTCACAGCTTGATATTGATAGAACATTGGAGTATCTCTGAGAATGTAAATGCCACTCCAAACACCTGTTGCTGCATAGTTAAACTTGTGTTCATAATTAGCCAATCTAGTTTTATTAAGCTGTGGATCACACTCTCCCTCAGCACCAGCATGACTTATGGTCAATAGTTTCAGGGTCAGTAACTTTCAATTCAGTTTCAAAATATTTATGGCTTTATGTGTTTTTCACAAACAAAATATTCAGCAATGATTTTTCAGTGGTAATACCAATTCGTACTTTGCAGTTCTACTATAGCAATGATGCACCTTGACTGAGAGCCTAAGTAGAAAAGACAATTTATTCACTGGTTACCTGGGGTTATTTCAAACAATGGTTAATAAAAGAGCCTATTGTGTTTTGAGACCGTAACACTTCCCATAGAATTCATATCAAACTAGCACTGATGTAGGTAAGCCTGCACAGAACCCATCTATGAAGAAGAAGAGTGTTTAGTTTCTGTTCACTGACACGGGAGCACATGCAGCACATGTGGTAGTGGTGTCTGTGGAGTCTAAGAGTGCACAAGTGAACGTCTGGAGCTCCTTAGGTTCCTTGTACACACACATCTCTTGCTCTCTGTGTCAGCAGAAACTGTCCCTAGATGCTCAAATACCTTTCATGCCTAAGGACACACTCCTGCTCTGTCTCCACCTCCTCCCTTGCTACCCGCAGGCCCTGCAGTGGTACTGCTCTGCAGAGTCAGCAGCAGGAACCAGCTGTTGGCCAGGCCACTAGATGATTAGTATTTCTAATTTAAGGCCCCTTGCCTCCTCTGCTAATTATATTTTATTTCAAAGGTAAAACTACAACAAGAGAACTAATGAATTTACTTGCTGCATCACAAACAACAGAGCATGGCCTGTGCAAAATTAGGCTTTAAGCCATCAGAAAGAACAGAGTTAATTCCCAATAAAACAGTGCATAAAATAAGATCTAGCTGCCTTAGAGCAAAGAAGAAGCTGCACCTAGAAATCCCATTACATGTGTCTTGTTCTTCTGTGCCTTGCTGACTTTGTTCATTCAAACTGGAGCACCTAACACCATAGTACAGAGAGTATATGAAGGACGAGGGTTTTACTTCAGTCAGCACTGCCAGGATCACTTTCACTTATAAGAAAAAAAGCCTGCTTAAATACACATTTAGAAATTTTTATTCATTCCAAAGGCCACTTCATTTTTATTTTGTAAAGCTGTTAGTGGGGGTCAACAAAATTTTGGCTGATGTTTTTCTTTTGGTACCAACAGTAATGTGGTTTCTGCACTTCCCAGTCCCTGTAACACCCATACAGGTACCAGGGGACTGTGGCAACTACAACACTGATTTCATTCTCACCATGAAACTTCTGTTACAATGCATGGGTAGAATTAAGCATGCTTCATTACAGGAAAATTGAAAAATACCCATTTTCCTAAAGTGATCAGGGTTTTGGTTTATTCCAAAAATGTAGACGAGTATTTAAAATTATTATTGTTTCCAAAACTTTAAATCCTGCAGAGTGTATTTCAGTTGTCTAAGAATCATCTCTGAGAGATGATATAGGTATCAACACTAGTTGGACACTGAGCCCTCAATACTGCTGAAGCTTTAGACTATACTGCAACGTGTACAATCACTGATACCTAACTCACAGCTAAAACATAACTCCGGCATTTTTATTCTTGGGGTAAAACCTAGACCTTCAATGTAATCAACATGACTAATGCTACTGATTCCCACATACAATTGTATTTTTGATCCCAACTTGAAGGGTTTATTTAGGTGTAATTTGCCTCTGCTGGCATGCAGAATTAAAAAAAAATATATTTTCATCATGGAGCAAGATCAGTTCTGCACATCTTTAGTCTATAGAAAATGTACAAAACCATAAACCTTTAAGGGGAAAGTACTTGTGGGAAGGAACAATCAGTGTAAATGTCTAAATGTCTGTGGAACAAGGCTGGGTGGGTCACGGCTCGGCACGGGCGGTGCTTTGGCTCCTGCCCGGGCACTGCACAGCACGGGAAGCGGGGCGGGGACGGGGGGAGCCGAGACCCGGCCACGGGCCAGGCAGGGTGCAGTGCCGCGACAAGGCTGCCCTGGCTTCCCAGGGGAGGACAACCCCTCCCCTAGGACCAGCACGTCCCTGTGCGTTCTGCCTACAGAAGAGGGGAACAGCGCGACGTGCTCCTCCCTCGCCGGGCAAGGCGGTCTTGTGCCGGCCTTGGGCGCTAGGGACTCGCGGGGAAGGGAAGTTAAGGGGTGCCGAAACCACCGGGGTTAAGTGGTGCCAAATCCTGCCGCGGCGGGCAGGCCCGTGCCAGCCCCTCGGGGCGCTTTATCCCCGGGATAGTGCGCTCCTTCCCCCGGGCTCCACAGCCACCCCCGGCGCTCCTACGCGGTGTTAGCGGTGCTGTGCCAACAGCGCCGTCCCCGGCCCCTGACCCAAAGTGGTGGCAGGAGCCGTCGGTGCAAACAGCGGCCGTCCCATAACAGCCGGACCTCTGCTGACAAGAGGCTCCCACCGCCCGGCCGCCCCTGCCGCGCCCGGCCCCGCCGCCCGGGGAGGAACGGGCTCGCTCCCCGCTCCACACCCCGGCTCCGCAGCCCGCCGGGCAGCTCCGGGCCCCTTCTCCGCGCCCACTCACCGGCTGCCTTTCCAGCTTCACTTCTTTCCGGAGCTGCTCCACTTCCATTTTCAGTTTGTCCTTCTCGCTCAGGTCCTCGATGTTGATGGCTGGCATCGTCTACACTAGCGAAGCACGCAGGGAGTGAGGAAAAAAGGTTACGTCTGGGCAGCGAGGGTGCCGGGGCCGGAGCCCCCGGGCGGTGGCGGGGCTGTGGGACGGCCGCCCCCGGTCCGCCCCCGGGCTCACTCACACGCTGCCGGCCGGGTTGCCCCGCTGCTCGGCGGCGGCCGCTTCCTCTCCGGCGCGCCCGCACCCCTTCCCCGCGCCTCTCCGGCCTTTAAACCTGCGCGCTAATCCCCCCTAACCGGATTAGAGCCCGGCCCGGCCCCGCTGCCGGGGCGTTGACACGGACCCTGCCAGAGCAGGGAGGTCCGGCCGTCTCAGCAGGAGCCGGGAGCTGGAAGACCCTCCTGTGCTGACCTCCCTGGCTTCACCCTCTGCAACTCCAGTGCGGGGCAAGAGCAGCGAGGTCGGCTGGAGCTTTTGGCCCAGCAGTGAGATCTTTCTCCCCACCATCTCCTCCCCATCCACTTCTCGGCCATAGAAATGACTCATGCTCTGTGCCACCTGTATCCTTGGGTTCTGTGTTCTTCTCCTCTGCTGCTAAGGCAGAAGCAGGTGGTGTGCATGGGTACCTTCCTCAATACTTGTGCATTACCACTACAGATGACCTGGACCAAGGTAGATAGGGGAAGAAACCACTCCCATATAAAGTGCCTCAACAGGTGGCCAGCCCATCAAAGCCACACATTGCAACTTTTTGGTAGGCATGTCTGCAAAGAAGAATTGCAACACTGCATAGGAGGGTTATTGTGCCTGGCTTGCACAAGGGTCTCTGAACACATGGAGTTATGACAGGTGTTGGGGTGGAGTACTCAACATAAGGGAAGTGATGCATTCAGAAAATGCAAGAAGGAGTTAGGAAATTCTTCTCCTGTGGCTGCATTTGGTTTTGAGGTCTAGATCCCAAATAGGTTTCTATGCTTTTAGAAACTGAGTGGTCCCTCCATGCATGTTTGTACAGCTCCTAGCATCTCTCATCCTAGCAGCTGCTTCCTTCCAATGGAAGCACACTTCAGGACCCCTGAGACTGAACATAGCTACAGGCCATTAAAATGGGCTTGCAGTTCTTCTGTTATCTGCCACTTCAAAGATCTTTATAGGCAGTTAGCCCTCCCTCTTTTCTCCCCTGTTTTTTTCCCTTTAAACACACTCCTTTCTCCAACATCTTCTACTCACCAGATGTAAGCAGCTGTCAGCAGCATGTAAGATTTACATCTTTTCCAGCACTGCTCCTATAGTGCTCTTGGAGTTTCTATTCGTTTTACTTCAGCCAGTTCACTAACATCAGTTTTTCTTCCTCTTCCTATGGCTACTATCTTCCCCTCCCCAGCTGGTGGTATGCACTTTCTACACCCCCATAACCTACACTGACAGCTGCATTCCCAAACCCCACCAGCTGCTGGTCCCGGGCCAGGCAAAACAGGTGGAAGGAGCTGGCTGGCCAGTGTCTCAGAACAGCCTGGTCTCTTGGTAGAAGCAGAAACATTGTGGTGTGGAGAGGCAGAAAGCATGTGATGTGGTAGAGGCAGATGTAGGGTGCAGGAGTGAGCTGAAGGTGGGCTCTGGCACACGACTGACACGGTTGGGGTGGGAAGAATTTGGTGTCCATAGCTCTGTAATGGAAAGCTTTCACTGACCTGTCTGCTGACATGACTGGCTCTGCAGATGGCAGTCAGTAATGGACATTCTACCACTCACTGTGTTAACTTTTATTGTCGTTCGTATATTTTTAACAGTATTTACCTGATCTAAGTTAAAGCAAAGGAGAAGCTGAATAGCAGCATTGGTGGATAGGTGGCTTTAAATCAGACTTTGATTTCTATGTGTCTGTAAACAGAGGAAAGTGAAAATGTTGAAAATGGTGTTTGCATTACAGCATTCACTTTGCTCCTATTGTTTAAAGTGGTATTTAAATTTCTTTCTTCGCAATTCCAAAAAATGTCATGAAAACTAAAGGACATCAGTCTAGGACAACATATTAAAGAACATCATATTAAAACCACTTTAGTTTCCCAATATTAGAAAGATGACCTTTTGCTTTTTTTTGGAAATAGAAAAAGTATGTGGGGTTTTTTTGTTTGTTGGTTCTTCTCTTCTGGAGGGGCATAAGCTTTGATATAGCTGCTCTGCCTAATATGCTGAACAAAATCCCTAAAAATGAGGACACTCATTAGTAATCATTGTAGCTATAAGAATATAAAGCAAGGCAAATATGTCCCATGGTGACAATTCAAGACACACCACGATTTATTTTCTTGTCACTAAAGCACCCACTTATACTTTAGCTACTGGAGATTCTGAAAAAAGGAGCAGTTCTGAAAAAGGAGGGAAAGAGATGCCATTCATACCCTTTCAGAAGTCATGTAGGTGGAGTAGGGATAACACTTCCTCCTTTCTTGCCTTAATGAAAAATAAAACTATGTCAGGAAACTAGGTTGTAGTCCTCCATGACAAAAAGCACAGAAGCCATGGGGAGAAAGTCAGTTCAAGTAATCAGGGTGCCCTGAAGTGCCTCCTGCTTACAGCCCATACAGACTGTGTCTTCTTTCCTGCAGGCCACAGATTTCCAGGGCCCTGTATTGCAACCCATCGAGGGCAGTGCCTGCCTGCAGGACTACGGCCCAAAGTCACAGTAAAGGGAGCAGAGAAGAACAATAGGAGATCAGATTAGTTTGTCGTTATCTATGGAGAACACGCCTAATATGCAGCCACTCTTATCTCTCTTACTGTATTCAATCTGGGGTAAACAGTAATTAATGCAATGTGTCTAATAGATTAGAGAGGGAAAGTAGGCTGTTTGCTGCTCACCCCCTCCTCCCACACCTCTTTGCCTGGTGGGGTTACAATCTGTAGAATAAACCAGGTCATGATATTTTCCGAAATCCGTCCCTCTTTGCATTGCCAGAGTTGTTATCCATTCGGCCCCTCGGGTTTTCCCAGAGTCCAAGCCCTGGGATGATGCCTCATTTTCTCAAGTTCATCAGCGTTTTACACTACGGAGGCAAACTAATGCCGTGCATCTGTCTCAGCAGCACTCGCTAAGAGCGCAGGTCCTGATCCAGCCGTTACTCGATCCGACTGGATCAGGACCCGCAGCAGGATCAGCGCTTGATTTTCGGCGTCCCACCGTCCTCTATCCGGAGGTTCCGAATAGGGAGCGGCCTCGGCGGGGGATGGGGGGGGCGGGGGGGAAGGCGAGGATGACGGGAGGAGAGAGGGGGCTTTCGCTAAGTGACCTGTCCCAGATTTCGCCGTGATTTACAGGAAACGTTTTTTGAGCATCATCCCGTAACGTGAGTGGGGCGGGGGCTGAACCCCAGCCAGCTCGCCGCAGCCCCAGGGCGGAGGCCCCTGGGCTGTGGGCGGCGCAGCCCGGCGGGGAGGCAGCCCCGGCGGCGCCCCCCGCCCGGCCCCCGCTGCTCCTCGCGGCGGGGCGGGGCGGGGGCTGCCCGCGGCCCCGGACTCCCGCATCGCGCAGCCTTCCGAACCCCGATGACGGCCGGGTCAGCGGAGACCTCCTGCCCCGCTGAATCAGACCTTCCCCTCCCACCACCTGCGCAAGGAGGCGGCCCGGGGAAGCCGCCTCGGTGCATATAAAGCGCTGCCGTCGGAGGGGAAGCGCCGCTCGCTCCCGGACGCCGCTGCCGCCATGGCCACGGGCCGCCGCCTGCCGCTGCCCGCGCTGCTGCTGCCGCTGGCCTGCGCCGCGCTGGCCCAGCGCCCCCTCACAGGTAGGAACGGGCCCTCGGTGGGACCCCGCGGGGCTGGGGCCGCCCCCGCCGGCGCGGTGGCCTCAGCCCCGGTGGCTGGTGTCTCCGCAGAGAAGCAGCGCGCTTGCCTGCTGCCCCCCGACGAGGGGCCCTGCCGCGCCCAGGTGCCGCGCTGGTACTACGACCGGCACACGCAGAGCTGCCAGGAGTTCTCCTACGGGGGATGCTACGGCAACGCCAACAACTTCCTCACCTTCGACGACTGCGAGAAGAGCTGCTGGACCATCAAGAGTGAGTCCAGGGACCGGCAGTGCCCCAGAGGGCCCCGGGGTGGCAGGGGGCTGGAGGAGACACGCCGGGGAGGCTGCTTGGCTTTGCGGGACGCTTTGCACCTACCCGATGTATCACAGAGTCTTAGAATCTTCGAGTTGCTTAGGTTGGAAAAGACATTTAGGATGATCGAGTCCAACTGGTGACTCTGCTGCTTGTTGCAGCTTCTTGCTGATGTCAGTTTTGGGCAGAAAATACAGTCAGTTGACCCAGAGATGGTGTGTGGAATTTATCTATTAGTATTTTAAATGTGATTTTATATTGCACTTACTCGCTTATTAATGCATTGGATTCCTCCAGAAAAAAACAGGTGGGATAGACTGGGATTTGCCTGTGACTGAAGTAATACAGTTTTGCCTACACTACCTGTTCTGTACAGGCACACTACACTGCCAGTTCTGTGTGCAAAGCATGGAGAGCTGGCTTTACAGAGGTTGAATTTATTTTTTTTTCTGCAGAAGTGCCCAAATTATGCCGGATGGAGGCTGATGAAGGACCTTGCAGGAGTTATCTAAGAAGATATGCCTTTAACTTGAGCTCGATGAGGTGTGAGGAATTCATCTATGGTGGCTGTTATGGAAATGGCAACAACTTCAGAGATTTGCAGTCTTGTGTGGACTACTGTCTGCCAGAAAAAAGTAATGGTTGTTCCAAACTTTTAATAAAATAGATGGTTTGAAAGTTATATGAAGATGATACTTTATTTGATATTTTCCTCTTAATACCCATACAGTGGTATTTTTGAAGACTTGTGTAAAGCAGATGTTTATATTGTCAACTTTAATTTTAATATGTTGTCTTAGCTGTTACTGGAAGAACAAAAATACTGAGATTTTAAATATACCCACAGTTATACCCAATCAATTTCTTGACTTCTAGAGAGCTGTACAGGTGTATCTGAAGAGAAATAATAAGGCTGAAGATCTGTGTTGAGGAAGATGTGTCAGAGCTTGTTGCAGTCACATTCAGGGAAGTGGTAGTGTAATGTAAAGCAGAAGCACCTTTCTAAAATTCAGGTCTGAGATGGTGGTAGGCGGCTCAGGTTTTTGGCACTCAACAGCTCAGCTTCTCAAAAAAGTGAGATGCCTGGTTTGATTCTTCACTGTCTCTCCATTTGAGCTTTAAATAAGATTGGTGGCAATTATGAGCAGGTGATTATAACTAAGTTTTGACATGAATACCAGATTTATATCTAATTCAAGATAGGCTCTTTGAAGATCTACCAGAATGTGTAAAAGCTGTCACTGCCTTGTTATTAGTGCTTGATGACATTTATTTGTGGCTGATGGCAGATTATCAGCATTTTCTTAGGTGAAAGCTGAATTATTTCTGTTGCACATACAATGAGTTGATAAAGGGGCTACAGCAGAAAAAAATAAAATTTTGTTGAGGCAGAAAGAAACATGCTCTTGAGGAAAGTTGTTGGATTTGTACTTTTTGCTGCAAGCAGAATTTGCTGGGAAAATCATAGCAAAGTTGTGCCTTGTTTTTTCTCTATAGAGGTTGTTCCACTGAAATTATTGCTCTATTCCTGTATATACAGAAAAAGATTACATAAAAATCTTTGCTGTCATATGTATAGCATCACAAATGGAGATAGCTGGTGAATTTCACTTATGGGATCTAATCCTGTTTTCTAGGATGGTCTATTGCTTTCTCAAAGTCACAGCTCACAGGAGTAAGATGTAGAAAGTCTCTGAAGTCATTGGTAATAGTGTCAGTTCAAGGGGAAAAAGAGCTGTTTAGACACAAAATTTATTTCAGAATCAATTTTAAGAAGCAACGTACAGAGATAATGTTTTTAAAATTTTTCTCACTCTTTTTTTTCCTTTGTCCTTTTTTCCCAAGCTGGCCCCTTGCTATGCTATAGCCCAAAGGATGAAGGATTGTGTTCCTCTTCTGTGCCTCGCTATTACTATGACACCAAGACTAAATCATGTAAAGAGTTCACATATACTGGCTGTGGTGGAAATGCCAACAACTTTGTCACTGAAATGGATTGCTACAATGTCTGTAGGAAAGGTAAGGTTCTTTTGGTTTTAGAGGTTTTTTCTTTTTTTTTTCTTTTTTTTTTTTTTTTGTATTTTGTCAGTGACAAGCAGTTAAAGAAATCCACTGTTCATAGTGTTCTTTTACTTGCCTTGGCTTGCTACAGGGGTATGCTTTTTGCATTTTGGACTCATGTTTTTAAATGCAGGGAAAGTTGAAAGGCAATGCTAAATGCTTCTGGCAAAATCAGTGTGATGTGAGGTGGTTACACCATATTTGAATGAAGTGTAGAGGAGGGCACACAAAAAGGCTAAGCATACTTCCTAGAGCCTACAAGGAATCAGTCTTTAAACTGTTCAGTATCTCCATGACCACTAATTAAGATATCATTTTATTCTGGATAGTTTTAAATAGGATTTAAGTCTGTTGTAAAATCAATTTACTTTTTTCCTTTGCATTTTCAGAAGTTACCATCCTTCTTCAATTCCCTGTTGTTTACTCACATTTCCTATTCACATTACTAAAGATTTCTGCCTCATCGTTTGTGCTGTGTCAGCTGTTTCTCAGGCTGTGGGGGGAAAGCTTGGAATGATAATTGATTTTCCTAATGCTTTTATTCAAACCAACTAGTGACTTTGCTTGTAAATCTAAACAGTTGTGCTTTTATTTGCAGTCATATTGCAGCTGTTGCAAGTTTTAATACTCTAATTTAATTAATTTGATAGGAAAATAAATGAGAGAGATAGAGAATTGTATGTTGTTGCCCAGAACACTTAGGAAGCAGACATAGTGCAATATTTTAAAAATGGATACTAATGGGAAAAATATTTAAGGCTGTATCAAGCATGTACATTGCCTTTGGGAAAAAGAAAAAGGAAAAACTAAAAAGCAGCTCTGTTTTAAACATAATAAGCCCAAGATCTGAGTACTTCAGTATTGAAGTTGTGTAGTCAGAAGCCTTATGCTGGGAGATGATTCTTCAGTTCTGGGCTGGAAATCCAGGGCTGGGGCAAGGATTGTACCCCGAGCACAGTCCTCAGAAATAAAAATATTGCCTGCCAGTTAGTCATGGCAGTAATATTTCTGTGGATGACACGTCTTTGTGTGTCTCTGCCATTGTATTATGAGAGAGTCTCTAATAGTATGTTAAGTTTATCTGAGATGCTTGTGATTATCTAATTTGCATCCATTACTACCTGTGAAGTGGTTGGGCCAGGCTCCAGTGTGGAGAGTTCAGGGAGAGGAGGAAGGAAACTGCTTCTTCAGCGCTCACCTCCACGCTGCCCCTGCCCACACCCAGCCAGATTCACCTGGGGGTTCTCTCTTCCTCTCTTCTTTTTTTCTTTCTTTCTTTCTTTTTTTTTCTTTTTGTATGTGTAAGAAAGAGGTAAGGAGATGCTGTTTGTCTTGTAACTAGAGCACCAGATAGCCACATGCAAAGTATCAGTTACAAGCTTTTTCATCAAGCTCTACCAAGCTTGTAACTGACCCTTAACTTTGGTCTTCATCTCTACCAAGCCTTCACAGTTCAGTAAGGCTTGGTAGAGATGAAGACCAAAGTTAAGGGCATAATTAGTGCTGATTAATGTTGTGCTATGCATATCCATTTCTAGAGCTTGGGAGTGCACAGCAACATTAAGCAAATAATTCAGGCAACTTAAGCCACTCCTCCTCTCCTCCTTCCATTATTTCGTCCTCAGCAGTTTTCATGTTATCCCTTAGAGTCTCAGGTGGTATTCAGTTGGCCTTCCCTCTGCAAATATGCAACTGTTTGTTAAATTGATCTATAGTGTTTTGAGTGAAAAAGTTTGCGATTAATTTCGTCTTTAAAAGTTTATATTGGAAAAGAATGCAAATGTATTGGGGTGACAGCAAAATAATTGGGAATTGGACACAATGGCTCTGTGTGCTGGTAAATAGGTAGCATGAAGACAAAGATTTTTTGTCAAGATTGTAGAATACTTGTTTTCTGAATTGCTCTCACACAATTTTTGCAGCCTTTGAAAGTATGTCTGATAGCTCTGACTGTCTTAGGCCACTCTGCAGCTTTTGTGAGTTTTGTGCAGAAACTCAATTTTATTTTTACATCTCCCACAAGCACTGGCTGTATTTTAACCTTTTTCCCCACTGTTCAGAGAAATGTAAGAATAGGTTGGGGTTTTTTATTTGTGTGTGGTTTTTTTTGTTTGGTTGTTGAGTTTTTGGGGTTTTTTTGGGGTTTTTTTTTTGGTTTTTTGGTTTTTTTTTAATAGAGGGCAGTGTATTTAGTTCCGTTCTGCTGTCACTGCAGGACACTTGGATAAGACTTTGATGCCTGCTCAGGAAAAGAGCAGCAAAGTAGGATTCCAAAGGTGAACGCACTGGCGACCTTACAGTGTGAGAATAGGGAATGCAGAACACGTGTTACAGTTTCTGGTATCTTTGTTATTATTGGACAGTGAACAGTGTGACATGAACAAAACTCAAACAGTAGCAAGTAGTAACAGTTTTGTCCTTCAGTTTCTCTAACTGCTTCCTTCGTTTTCTTAGCTGGAAATCAGAAACCGAGTATCAACAAGCCAACAAATTTATCCCGCAGAAAAATAGTGAGAAAACTGAAGAAGAAGCCTCAGATGTATAACCTGAAGTCTTAAAGCTGATGTGCACTTGGATGTTTGAAACACTTTTTGTTGATTCCGCTTTCTTCTTTTGTAAGATATTTTTCACAAAGTTTTATACTGACATAGTTCTGTCTTTCAGAGCTGCTTTTTATGCAATTTACTTTTTTATAAGAAACTGCATTTAATAGAAGAACGAACCTAAGCTTGGTTCTTCTGCTGTGTTGTCTTTGCAATAATATTTTGGAAAGACTTGTTTAGATTTCCATGTTTTTATGGGGGGAATGTTACTTCTGCCTTGGGAGAATATTTCAGCTGTTGCAAATCAGTTAAAATTCGAAGAATCAAATGTTTGTTATTATAACTAAGGAGAGTCCAACACTGAAAATCTACAATGGATTTTTAAATTTTGTTTTGCATCCTCTGCTTGCTAAAGAAAAGGAACTTTTCACAAGTGTGTTCAGAGGTTTGCTGCCCTGCCATTTATATACTTTGGCCCTACCATTTAAATAGGTGGTCATTTACAGTTCATAGTAAAGGCTTTCAGAAGCCTTCATAACAATACAAGAAGTATAAATTTAAATGCAGCTCATCCCGCAGGAGAGAATTTGGAATAGAGTTGCTTTAAAAAACACTCTGACAAAGGCAATGAATAAGCTAGTTGAGTATTAAAATAAAAGTGTAGCCATTACTTTTTCATGACATTTGAAATTTCTGCTAAGTTACTCCAGATCCTCATACGGCATTAATCAGCATAGTTTTACTGATTTTAATGGAGCTATGCTGATTACGTCTGCAGAGGATTTTGATATTTGTGATAATGCAGTAGCTGTTAAAGCAGAGCAGCAGAAGTTTCTGCAAATTTCATCTACAAAAGAGTAATCCCCCTTTTGAGCACTTTTATATTTCTTACGGTAGGTTATACCTATGGTGATACTTTTGCACATTCTTTTATATTTTGTATTTTAGTCACGTCTGAATTTCAGTTAATTTGACTTACAATATTTTCTAAATAAAAATTCACAAGTAATGTTAATAAAATGGTTTTTTGTGGAAAAAAAAAGCTTGTTCTGTCATTATCCTGAATGAGTTGTAGAGACCAATGTGTAATGGAACCTATAATTTGTTAATTATGACTCCAACAGAGTTTAGTTGTCTCTTCAATCATTTCCTTACATTGAGGCCTTTATTTAAAGAAAGCCAATAAATTGCATTGATGTTAATCATCCCCAGCAGTTTTGTAGCTCAGCTGGCTTTCTCAAAAGAGGTGCTCTCAAAGGGGTGCTTAGTTTAGCTTATTGTCTGCTGCTGCACTCTTGTTTGATGCTGCACTATCTGAATAGCTTTTGTGTGGGTAACAAGCTATTTCTTTGAAATTACACTGGCTTTCAGTTAGAATAATTCAGGTGTGTCCTTTAAACCTAATTCAGAGAGGGAACATGATGGGCAAACTAGTCAAGATCTGATTTTCTTACTGATGTTTCTCTCACTGCCACATTTTTGATTAAAGTCGTAGTCTGTGCTTGCCATTGTCTTTCTGTCACTCCATTTCTGGTTTTTGGTCTCAAAATCCCTTTTTATTTTAATCATCCCTTGCTTAGGGCAGATGAATGAGGACACTCATTGTGTCACTCATTGTGGCAGACAATGGCAAGTAACTTGTGACACAGTTTTGAGTCCCATGCCAAACCTCTTGGTAGCCAGCCTTCCAACAGAAAGGGGCCAGTATAAACTATCCCCAGGGGAGCCAGGGCACAGTATCTGTGGACATTGCCCATATCCCTTCCTGTTGGTTGTGAACTTTGGCTGTGCTGTTTAGAGCAGCAGCCCAGAGTGTCCTCTGAATATCTTTTCATACCTAACACAAACATTTAGAGCTGTTTTTGTTTCATGTTCAGACCATGGCTTGTAAAAATATACGGCTGTTTAGGAAGTTGAAGTTCAATTTAAGCACAGTTTATAACTGTAAAGGATGGCTGTCTTTTAACAGCAACACCGTGGGGTATATAGTATATATAATCCGCAGAATCACATTTGAGAAATTACTATTACTCCTTATCTCTCTGTGTCTTTGACTTTCACAGGAGTATCTTTGGATGGGATGCCATAGTGGACCTAGAATTTAAAGGGAGCCCCAAATCTGAGAGCAGCTCCACTCTTGTTTTTGATCCAGAATTGGGTGCCTTGGGTATTGCAATACCCTGCTCATGTCGTGGAAAGGATCCAGGAGTTTGGCACTCTTCTGTTCATGCCAACTCAGGGGCTCAGGAAAAGCTGTCTTGATGGACCACTGCAGCACCCTCTGTAATGCAGCTGCTCCATGGGCACTGTCTTTACTTGCATAAAAATATAATTTAAAGCCTAAGGGCTTGCTGCTAAAGTAGATAGTGAAATATCACAGGCTAGGGTTTTAATCCCTATCTACCTGGTATCATATAGAAATTTAACATAAACCATGTTTTTCACAGGGTTTCATAGTGAGCAGGCTGTAGACTATTCTGGAAGAGGTGAGGCAGGGAAAGGAAGTGCTCATGGTAGATTTTTTCAGTTCCTTATTGAAGCTATTACACATATTGTACCATATTTCCAGGTAAATGCCTTCGTCTTGGCTTTTTTTTTTAGCTACGAAAAATTTCAGCTGTCACTGTGCTGCTCTGCTTTGTGCTCTTAGGTTACTCTTACATCCCTTCAGCCTACTGGGACTTTGACTAGCCTGAACACTTGTCATCTAAAGCCCTTTATATGATTACTTACTTCCTTTTTCTGTTTGCTGATGAAACAACACTGGCCCAAGGCTGGGCCAACTGTTAGTGTTTTGCCGCGTTGAAAATTAATGCAGCCCATACCATCCTGCAAATTAACTTTTATTATAGTAGCCAGTGTCCAGCATCTGGTATTGTGTGTCACAGTGCAAATTTCTACAGCAGAGGAGGGAAGCAGTGATTATAATCAGTTGGGTTTGCATAGGCAAGCTGCCACTGAAACTCCTGACTAGTGATTTGCACAGGACAGTCATACCTGCCACTGAAAAGCAGTTGCTGGAATAAGCAGATTTTAATAAACTGCATTGCAACATCCCTGCTCTTTAACTTTGATTGTGACCCATAATTTCAGATCATTTCTTAGTGATATCTTGTAAAGAACTGTATAAAAATTACAAAAATTAAAATCTTCACTAATTCTTCATCATGTGACAGTACTCAGGGATTTGCTTTGTAAATTATTTCCAGAGTAGAAGATTGGCTTCATCTTTATATTTCAATGTAACTTTAAATGTCAAAAAGAGAAAAGGAAAAAAATCCATATGGAAGCACATAGTGTTTTTTATTGATAAGGTACATGATGGCAAGCACATATAATTTTAACAGTGATTTCCCCCAATAAATGGCTTTCTCACAATTCCATACTTTAGTAGTGAACTGACAATGAGTTCAGCTTGTATGCCTGGAGTCAGATTTCTGATAACCAGAAGCATTCCTGCTTCTCTGTCACTTCTGGTCAGTTGAGGAGGTAGAAAACGTGGAACTTTTTTTTTTAGAAAGAAGCATTTTTTAAAAACAGCAGGCCATGTTAAAAAAAAAAAATGTGAATCCCTAAACTTGGGTCTCCAGTCAGAGGTGAGAGATTTTATCCTGAAGTTTACAGTCAGCTGTATGGCTGAGGGCAGCTGTTCTGACCCAGAGAGGGACAAGAATTCTGTTCTACTAGAGAAACACAGTCCAGCTATGACTGTGTGAATCTGGAAGAACCACGCTGTGGATGTGCCAGAATTGTTATGCATTTACAGCAGTGTTATTGAAAGCAAAATCTGCCTCATTTTCTTTCTAGTAAGAAAGACTATCACAACAATTTGCACAGAAATACATGCTTCTGTTGAAGCAAGCCTCATTCTTCAGTGTCTGGTGGTCCTGTACAGTAATGTCTGTTATCTGATAAATTACTTAATTGCTGAGGAGAAGGGGTGTTAATTATAGCCTAATGAACAGCAGTGATATTTAAAAAGGAAGAAGCATAAAAGCATTAGCCACTGGTGTGATTGGGAGCTGTGATTTCCAAATAAATTCCAGAGAAATAAATGTTCCTACCTTATGTGTGAACTATTCATAAAAGAGAGATAGTTCAGGCAAGTTAAAGATTAATCTATGAAATGTAGAGCATTGTACCTATTATGTGGGAGTAAAAGAAGTCACTTTTAATGAAGGTTCCATTTGTACTGGCAGCTGACCATGATTTCAGATTAATATGGACAAAGCTGATGCTCTTCCAGGCAAATCAGATGAGGTCCCTATCTGCTGTTGTGTGAAAGGTTTTAAATGCAATTGCTACTCAAAACACATCACACTGTCTGACTTGGTGGGGCTAAACTTCAAGCTGGTGAGCAGGCTATCTTAAGGAGTCTTAAGCCTTATTATTTCCTAGGCCAGATCCCCATGAAAGGCCTCAATATATTAACTACAGGTCAAATACTTTACTGTATCTGCCAGCTGAGTGGTAGATATAAAACAATGGTTTTGCTCAGTGAGCTTTTTTGGAGGTAGAGCACTACTCAGAAAGTTTGCAGCAGCTTTTCTAAGATGGCACTGCCTGTTTATATTAAGGCTTGGAGTGAAATGCAGTAATAAAACTCATACTGTCTAATAAATGCATATGAAAACTGTTGTCTGTGAGATTTTTTTTTTCCCTCTGTGTGGGAAGCAAGATAAAGAGGTTAGATTATACCAATAAAAGCTATTTGAAAAGTCAGGAGAGTAGAGGGTGAAAAATACACCACACAACCAAATCAGAAGGAAGCTTTCCATCATTACTGTAAGTTTCAACAGGGAGAATCTTGATTTTCACTGATGTTGAAAAAGAGCACTTTATAGAAATGCCTCCATTAGAAAGTAGCACAACTCACAAGTCTTCCCCCCCCACTTTTGTTTGTTTGTTTGTTTGTTTCTCTAAAAGTGGGAGGGAAGTCTAATGCGAAAAAAAGTGATGACAAATGGTATCTAGTGCTCTCTCATGGATGGGAGCCTGTACAATTTCCACTGTGCCAGCCAGAGGGACTCTTCCAGAATTTCAACAAGAGCTGGAGTGAATCCAAAGACTTCAAAAACCTCCTTTTAAGTGCAGAAACATGATCTTGCACAGAGCAGCATTCCCCTGCAGCAGCACATGCATCTGCTTTACCTGAGATCTACTTCACCAGTGTCCATCAGTGTGTGCAAGCAAATATACAAAGGCTAAAGAAAAAGTTTTCAAACTTCATTTCAGTGCCCACAGAGTTGCTGGATCTGGTGGGGCAGCTAACTCATTGCTTTACTCTAACACATCCTTAAGTAGGATTAGAACTAAAACAGCTATGAAACCAATTTTACAAAAACACTGGGAAATACCTGTTTTAATATTAAAGGTGTTTCCTTAATTAGGTTTCTAAGGATTTGTTCCTTCCACCTTTGCAAGACTTCTTTTAAAATCTAAACCAATATTCAGATAATTAGAGATCAGTTTATATCGAAGGAGGAATTTAGTGTGGTTTAAATTCATCAGATAGTTTGGATACTCTTCTTTCTAATAAATTACACATTAGTAGATACCTAAGTGCCCCTTTGGTAGTGGCAATTAAAATGAGTTCCTTAACTGGTTTCATAAGAGCAGTTTTGCATCCTTCTAGTGTGAATTAACCTAAGCAATAGTCCAACAAAACTGTACAGTATGAATCATATAAGTTCTAATAAAATAAGTTTAATAAAAAGTAAATGGGTCACTGAAGTAGTACTGACCTCTTTTTTGTTTTCCAGTTTTCTATTTTTTTATTTAATATGAGACTGAAAAAAATATTACAGACTGTACTCTGCAGTAATGCATATGGAAAGCTGCTCTTGAACTCCAGATACACAGTAAAAAAGCTCTTTGCAAAACTATTGCAACAGAGCTGACAGAGAATTATCCAGCTCTTCATTGCCTCATTTTTGTACAGATATCTGGAGTTTTTCTATCCCAAACACACAGAAATATAAGTCTTTAAGTATTGCAGTGAGCATACTTCAATACTTAGTAGCATTGATCTTTGAGGTTTTCTTTTTTTTCATTTTTGAGAAATCTGATTTCTTGAAATAGCTTTCTGATTTCATCCCATAAAGTGTTAGGGAGGAGCATGCTGAGTCTCAGCTGCAGAGAGTGAGGCTTCAGATCTCAGAGCCTCAAAATGGCCTCAAACTATTTATTGCTGAAACCTTCAGCTCTGTGAAGAAGCCACTGACAAACAATTCAAATGGCTTTCTGGAGAGAAAAGAGGTAGGACATACCAAAAGCACTTGAGAAAGGTAAATCAGAGGAAAATAAAATAGTCCCAGCTCTTGCATGCTCTTTGCTAATCACATGAGGCATTTTTACAAGTTGTACAGTGATGGTCATTCCTTGGCTAAGGAATCCTGGGCTGGAAGGAGGAGGGGAGAGCCTTTTTTGACTCACTGCACTTCCTTGTGCTCTGCCCTCTTGAGCAGCCTCTGTCTGCACCATGTTCTTGAAAAAGCCAGTGACCACAGGACCTGACCATGTTCTTTGTGCTTATTAGCCAGATGGTCTGAGCTCCTCTCACTCCCAATTTTCCTATGGGTGTGACTGACCCTCCCAAGTGAAGAGTAACATAATGCTGGAAATGCAAGTAGGTTTTCTGAGGACATCACACTTCTGGACACCCAGGGCGCTTAGGATTGCCATTACCTGGGGAAATCCCTACTCCCAGTGCAAGTCACAGCCTGTGCTGGAAGTAAAACTGATTTGGGGAGGACATCTGTCCCACTGCTGTGCAGAGCTAGGGGAGCTCACTGCCAGGGATGTGAGCTGAGAGGTACAGAGCAAGAGGAGCAGGGTCTGAGCAGGGACACAGCCCTGGCTGCATCCCTCGGGATGGGGATGGGGAAGTGGCTATGGGGAGAGAGAGAGCAGGAGTGAGCAGGGGGCTCCCACCGCATGATCCAGCCTGCTGGAATGCTGAGGCTGGTGACAGAGCCTTTCTTCCCTGCCTCCTCTGGCAAACCCATCCTCCTATCTGTTCTGTACAGTACGGTCTGTGATAAAAGCTGCATATTTTATTCTAAGGAACAGTGTTGAGTTATATTCTTTGAGTGCTACATTGTAAACTTGTTGGCCATGCAGTCATATTGCAACACTACCACACACTTGCTAATGTTCAAAAAGCAAAAGAAATTTAAAAATCTGCTGTCTGGACTCTCAGGTGGGAGCATAAGGTATTAAAAGAGTTTTGAAATGCATCACTGTACTTAGCAACAGCCTAAAAGGTAGTGTTTTTCACTTTCAGACAACTGAAAACATAAAATAATGACAATTTTGTTTTCCAGCTAATGCAATAAATCACAGCAGCAGTGAGAGCTCCATAAAACATGCTAAAGCATGATTTTGAGACTTTTAGAACAGGTGGATGATGGTGACAGCTTTCACTCTTTTATTGCTTTCAAACAAAGCAGATGTGAAAAGAAATTGCAATGCATAACTAAATCCACACCTAGCAGTGTTATGGATTATTGGTAGCATTAATTCACTATGGTTTGATAATGTCTCCTTCAGGCACCTATACAGTCATGCTGTGTTACATAATTAGGACTCAGTCTTCCTGTGTGTTATTTCTGCTAAATTTCCATTTAACTGTTAGTCAATATTCAAGAAAAATGCTTATTTTACTAATCAACAGGTATGGGACTCTGCCTTGACTCATTGCATGACTTTATGGGATATGTTTGGGGTGTACAATGTCTCCTTTACAAGTAACGCAGATTTTGCAGTCTGTGCTTTGGTCTCTTACATTTCTTCAGTTTTAGTAATGAAGAAGAAGGAAAAAGAGGTTGTTGGTGAAGGAACTGCACAGTCCTGTATCTGCATGGAGTGTTTGTGTAGCTTAAGGTGAAAACTGAAGGGATCAGGAAAACAAAGATTGCATTTGCAAAAGTTTGATTTGTGTGATTTTAATAAGTGCATAGCTTTCTAACACCTACTGATAGAGTTCCCAAGAATTTCCCAGGAAATACTTTAAAAAGTGTCTAGGGCACATTATCTCTGTTACTGGACATTTATATCTATCTTTATTTATTAAGGTAAATGCCTTTGAAAGTCTGGCTCCACCTTTCATTTTCAAAATGGTTGCAGACCAGGTGGTCCATAGTTCATGCTAAGTGTCCTGCTCAGAATCACACAACTTGGCATTGCTGAACATAAGACCCTTCCTTTTCTTGTGTGCCCAGGGCCAGCATCTCACCATGCAGTGCTCAGTGGGTTGGATCACCATGAAAATTATGTGCATAATTCTACCCATTAGGCGGGCAGTTGTTTAGAATGGGAAAGCTGAAAAACAGGAAAGTAAGGGAAAAGTGCACATATAAATGCCTGACTTGGTAAACTGGCCAGAAATGGTCAGAGACTGAGCCAGATCTCAGTCTCTGCTGCCTTCTGCTTTTGAACGTGAATTTTGCAATATTAGGAGTTGCCAAAATTTAATTGATTTGAATCAAGAAAAAAATATAAATTCCATAAATGCTGCAGTATGAGAAAGCATCAAAATGCGAACCACTCCTGTTTTCAGATTTGCAAACCAGAAACCCGTCTGACATTTTGAGCAATCAAAACCACACCTTTTCCATTCAGCTTTGATTTCTTAACAAGAAAGCTCCCATATCATTCCCTCTTTCCATGGTTGATGGTACTATCTACAGTTTCAGATAACATAAATGAAAACTGGCTGTGCCAAAGTGATTATAATATTCATTTTTAAACACAGCTATCATTTTTTGCATTTCTGTTTTATGTGGTTTTGAGTTCTGAAGTGAATCATACATGGAAAAAAAATAAAACACTTTATATTAAATCAGCCTCAGAATGTCAAGAAAAAACATCTACCGCACCCTGTGATTAATTCATTAATCCATCTTTCAAAACAAGCAATCTAATTAGCTTGCAAACAAGAACATGACGCACACGTGGCTCTTCAAACAGTGTTGACATACTGAATAGTTTGGATTCCTGCAATACACAGCCTTTACCTTTCCCCTTCCAGTTCCAGCAAGACCCAAACCCAGAATATTTTTGATATCCAAGTTTGCTTGATGCACAGTATGGAATGAGCTTGTGGTCTGAGGCTGGGTCACAAAGAACTGATTTTTTGGAGGAAGTTGAAATTTCAAGTGGATCTCAACAGCAGAGCTGAAATGAAGAGGGTTGACTAAAAAATATGCAGATGTTCAAAGATCTGAGCACTATTGTTGGGCCTCTTCATGAGATCTAAAAATCCACTGATGGCTCATGCCATAGATATGCATTTGCATACATGAAAGAGATGGAGAATTGATGAAGGCAGAGTGTGAAGATTGTAAGGACAGATAGGTCTGCCCGCTCAGTTAAGGGAGCAATACCACATCAAGAGGCTTTTATGTATAAAGTAAGGGTGATGGTTTCAGGGGGGAAGGTGGAACTGAAACTGAATTTCATATGTGCCTCTCATCCACTTAGAAGACAATCCAGAAAACCTACTGAATAAAACCATTACCATTCTATTAATAATGATACAATTACATTAAAATATTACTGAAAGATCAACCAGGATAAGCAAGCTGGTTTTAATATCTTATTTTTTGTCCTGAGGTAGTAGTTATTTTTACTTTCTCTGTGCTTATGTCTGACTCTGTTAGTATGCCACTAAATCTCAGAAATGGAACTGAGATGAGCATGTGGTAACCCTCAAGGTCTCTGCCATTTCACCCACAAGGTCAGTCCTTTCAGCTAATGGAGGTACTGTGGCACTGAATTAGTCCCTGTCATCATCCAACGCAACTTCTTGTACTGACTTCTTGACATTTTGCTAACTTTTTTGGCATAGACTGCAATATAACTAGAAATACATATTTATTTTTTTTGATGTTCAACACAAAAGAGAGAATTAAGGTGCTAGATATGTTGCTCAAGTTTTTGTTTGTTTTGGAAATCTGTAAGGAACACAATCAGTTTCTGAGACTTAAATTCTCTCATTGACTGCTGGAAAAACAGGACCACTATAATCCTACAGCAAAGACAAGGAAGATGAATGATCTATCACATTTACCTCTGTTTGACAATATGTCTTCTGTCAGACCTCATGTTTAGTTAGTGGCTGGGATGGGTGAGGAGTAATGTGGGAAAATACACATATGCTTTATGTGTTGTGAAATGGTTCTTGCATTGGTTCCCTGCACCAGCTGAATCAGAAAGCTCTGATGGGGTGGCCGTGTAGCAGATTGTGAGAAAGGCCAGAGATTTGGGTTCATGTGGATCCAGTCATGCTAGTAAAACAGCAGGGAGGTTCACAAATGCATTGATGGTTGAGGATGACCAACATATGAGTAAATGGCAAACTGGTGGAATTTTCCTACAAAGGCCACACGGTAAGGAACTGGTTTGAAAGTAATCAGAGCACTCAATATGTGTGAAATTCAGGCCTGGTAAGCTGTGCTGCTTCTTATAACCCCAAATTTCTGTCCTTTGGGTAATTTCCAAGTTCCAAATATTTTCTTTTACTGCTGGCCTGGAACAAAAATAAAAGTATAAATACCAGGTTTTAATGAAATATTGTTTTTATAAGATTGAATTTCCTCACAAATGTATCATTTTTAGTAAAAGAAGAACAAGAGTAATCAAGTCTAACCAAAACATTCTCCATGTAAAGAAGCAAAATGCTTTGTTCCTTTCTGCCCTATAAAACGTGTGGAGTAGCATGTTCTCACTAAACAGCCAGTCACACACAGACTGATATTTCTTAACACAAAGTTTTTTTCTTTTGTAATGCTTTGACAAATCCAAGTCAGAGATTTCATATATACCTTGCACATATATCATTTCCACACCAATGAGAAGTTTTGGAAGCCTGGTAGATGAAAAGTTGGTATGTTCATTTGACTGAGAAGTCACAAAGAAATATCAGCAAACCCCTGTGTTACATCTTTTGAAGAACTGCAAGGCCTGGGAGTCCATTCAGGGTGCTTATAGTCCACCATGAACATTTATCAGAGGTGCTTAATCTACAGTGAGGTGCCCTTTATCTGAGGCATTGGGGCTAAAGCTGAGTGGATAAGTGAACATAAAGAAAGTGTTTCAAATTCTGAAGCTGCCCAGAGCCCTGCAGAGCCATATCATCCATCTCTGTGTTGCACCCCCAGGGCTTTCAGCCTGGAGATACCAGCCCAGCCTCGCATGAAAGCACCAAGGCAGCTGCTGGCCTGCATGACTTCAAAAACATTGTGAAGCTGCATTTTCTTGACACTGGACATAAGCTAGGAAATGAGCAGGAAAACTGGGGCCATCTCAGCACCCAGCACACGGCTAAGCCTCGAGGCACAGTCTCCCACGTCATAAGTTGTTGGCTCTACTCACCATGTCCTTTGAACAATGGAGCTCCTGTCATGATCACATTTCGCAAAGTTAGTGTAAATTGCTTGCAAGTTGGATCATAAAGGACCTAGCTGATTTGCCTGCAACAGAACAGAAGGACTGGGATAGCAGGCAAACATCAGTTTGGGTAATTCTGGTACCTAATGCCAAGAAAAACAGCTCTCAAATAGGCAGCTGGTTTTAGCACTAATACAGACATGTACAGCCAGACCACAGCAAGGCTGGGACATCTGCAAAAAGAAAGATGGACATACTTTTAGTCTGGTTAGCCAAATATTTTATATATCAATGCAAGTTTATTTAATATTTTGTTTTCTTCTTACGTGCAATTCTTCTGTTCCACATTAAATATTTGGATTCTTTCTCTTTAAACACAAAGGTTTGAAATCTAGCAAAATGGAAAGCAAAGTCATGGCAGCAATATTCGACATAGGCAGATACCAGTGGGATTCTTCTCACACATTGAGCCATTCCTGTATCTCAAAACCATTTCAAAAAATAAAACCTCACCAACTTTTTTACAAGCTGCATGAAGAGCCATGCTGTTTTCCAAAGTTAAATCTGATCAGCAGTTTTTCTTGTGACACAATACTGTTCTTTTCTACTAAGCTGAACAGCTTATTTGATGTTTTGCAAAAGACCTGGTCCCTAAAATTTTTCATTTAAAAGACAGATGTATGGAGCACAAATTATACTGAGGAATGTAGGAGCCTGTGCATTAATTCCCTTGTATTCATTTTTCTAATGACATAAAGTGGTTCTAGAAATGTGTGTAATTGGCTATTCCGGCTAAGTCATAATCTTAGGACAAAGCATGCATTTTTTCAAACTCAGTTTTATTATCATACTGTAGTCTGAAAGAAGCTCTTGTCTCCCATTTAGTTTACTCATAAAATACTGTCTAGTTAGATGTATTTGGAAGAAACACAGGTGTTTCCTTTACTTCTGAAATAAAATTTCCCTCTGAAGTTAAAACAGAAAGATTGGCTTACAGAGTGTTTGCAGTTAGCTGTTGTTATGCACTGCTGGTTTTATAGCCCACTTCTTTATGATGTTCTGTAAAACTAACCCAGAAGCATCCCACATGTTCTTATTAGCCAAAATTCTAACTTTCCAATCTTTTTTTGAGGCAATACTCTTACTGAAGTTGGGAATGCCATAGAATTTATGATTCAAACATTCTTAGTTAATTTGATATTTCCATTTGTTTCATCAGTTTTAATTTCAGGGATGCCCTGTTGCAACCAAATATGATGACAGCATCTTTCAGAAAATTGTACTAGCTTTGCTCCACTAGTTTGCTTCCCTAAAATTTTGCTTTGCACTCTTGTACCCCTTGTAACTCAGCTCTTTTTATTCCTTTTACTATTGATAGAGAGTACATTATAATTCTTCCCACATGTTTGACTAAAAAAAATGAAAACCAGTTAGCAATGACAATTAAACCAGGAAATGTTCTTTGAAAAATAACTCGCAAGAAAAATGATAAAGTAAGTCTTTTGTTACCATAACAAGGATTTCTTTCCAAGTTCAAAAAGTCCTTTGAATTGTCATGAGGATTGTCCATTTTCTTTATTTTTTCCCTCAAAAAGGTATAATGTACAGTCTCAAGAAACACAACATTTCAGTCTGCCAAATCATTATTGCCTGGAATTGTTTTTGAGAAAACATTTTCATGGCTCAGAAGGGGGATAAACTTACTTTAGACAATTGATGTCCATCAGATTTGCCAGCTCCTTCTGTCGCAGTGGTGTGAAGCTCAGCCCTTTTGGTACCATTTCTTTCACAGGGGTTTGGCAGCAGACTGGGCTGAGTAAGTGATCACCCTATGTGTTATTAGAAACAAGGTTTGGATCATGCTGGGCTGGGTTTGGAGAGAGAAATCATGTGGCATTGCAGGACAACCTCACAATCTGAATGTGCTCACTAGGGAGCAGACATTACCCTGTCCCCCATATAATTCCTCTTTTTATTCCAATTTGGTTCCAGGCCACAAAGAGATGTCATACTCCACAATGGAGTGAGAATTCTTTTCACTAATTACTGGAAAACAGAATGGGAAATTATACTCAATTAGGTTGACTAAGAAGTTTTTAAAAATACAAAATATAACTCAATTTGAAAAGCAATAAAAAAGTAGATTTATATCATTGCTCATTACAATCAGAAATGATCCTTCATAAATGCTGAACAGCTTCAAATTACAAATTGCCTCATCTTTCAGGAAAGCTAATTTTCTGTGAGACCCAACCTGCACATTATAACACAGGAGGAACCTCCTGTTCCCGAGCTAGACACCTACTGTATGTGTTGTGCCTCCCTATCAGCCTGCAAGGACTTGGAGACCTTCCAGAGGGCTGGGCTGGGCTGTGTTCTTCCTTTCCAGAGCAGGAACTCTGAAATGTGCTGTTTCCCACCTGGATAAGCATTGGCCCCAGCTGCTGCAGTATCCCCCCTCCCGACTCTGCTTTGCACTCTCCAAAACCTGGTGAGGAGATCCGTTCACTACAGCATCCACAGCTCCCTGCTTGCACACAGGCATGTATGCCATGTGACCAAAGCCCAAATTCACTGGGTCCTGAAAAACAGCAGCTTGAAAATGGGGATCAAAAAGGCAAGATTCTAATTAGAGCAAGGCAGAAATTTTTCCTTTTCTTCTTCTAGCCTGTTAGAAATACCAAGGAGTTTATCTTCAGAGCTCCCAGAGCCTTTGAGGTTATTTTTGTCCAGACAAATTAAATTTCTCTTTTCAAGTCATGGATATTTGTCTTATATGCAAGTAATCTGAGAAATAAATATTTCATGACCATGAAAATATACCAAGAGCCTTGAGCATGACCTGTTAATGCCATATAGCAAGTGACTAATTTTGCCCATCATTTAGCAAGGTACAGCATTGTTAGGCTGTAATGCAAGCACCCAACAAGGCTTAGTTGCTTAAAAATTCCAGCTCAGCATCTGTGACTGCTCCCATCTACTGCTGTCACAATGTTGCTGTGAAAAGGTCCTTACCAGCTACAAATTAGCACTGGTCAGCAACCAGTGCTAATAGCACTGGTTGCCAACTGGATAGGCAACCTGAAAACCTGCGCCATGTCCTTAGTGAAATAGTAGTAGTGAAATAGTAGTAGCAAATTTTCTGATTTCCTTGCCATATGTTACATAGGAGCTGCTTTTCTGCTGATGAGGAAATTAGTGACCCAGTGGCTTAAAGTGCAAGCAACTGTTGCGAACCATTTTGATTTCTTTTGAATTGGATAAATACCTGCAATATGACTTGAGTTTCTGCCCGAGTGTTTTCCTAGATGTAAGCTACATTTTCTTTGTTTCAGGAACCACTGACTTTCTGAGTAACTACGAGTATTTCAAGGAGCCCCCAAAGATAGATAGGTAACAGGATGTTTCCTTGCTCCCTCTTCACTTCAACCTCTTGAGTGCTTATCTTGATTGAAGTAAAAGGAAAGAGAAGGAAGTGTTTCATTAGAGTAAGTTACATTTTTTAATCTAATTTTGTCTGTAAATATCCCACCTGAAGATATTCTGCCAAGTGTGTGCCTCATCAATGCAAAGTCTCTGCCTAGCTACATAGTCACTAATAGAGAGAATGAGAGGATAGGAAGAATTTCAGATTAGAAAGGAACAGTGATTATTGGGAAGATATGAGAGAAAAGACACTGCTCTGGCTAATGCCATTTCACCATGAATATTGTGAACATGACATTTGCTTAGAGGTATTAGCTGCATCTCTGTGCATGCTACTTCAATCTCCTTTTTTTCTGCAGCTTTCAGCCCCAGATCTCATTGTTTTACTGAACAGATAAATTAACATTTATAAGGATACTATAATATTTTCTATAACTGTTAGAAAACATTATTTCAAGCTGTAAAAAGGTCACTTAAAAACTCAAGACAAAAAAGAAATATTTCTGGCTGAAGGGCCTTGTACCCGGGCTGACATGCAGAATCCTGTGGGAGTCTTGCCTTTCAGTGTCACCATCAGATTTCTGCTCCCCAGGAGAAAGAATCTGGGAACATTTAGAAGCTGATTTCGATAGTTTCTAGAGAGATGGCAAAAACACATTATGGCCATGGGCCAAGCAAGTGTTGGAGCACTCTTGGTTGTTGCTGTTGTGGGAGTCTACATGTCCCAGCCTCCTGCCAGGAGTGGGGTGCCAATGCCATGATGTGTGCTTGTCTGGGAGCCAGCCGAAGCTTAGAAGTGTACGGGAAAGATTCAGCTATGTTCAAAATCCTCATTATTAGCTGAAGATGATTCACCAAAACAAAAAATAAATTCAAGCATACTTATTCAGCCTCATCACAGTCGAAATGCAGAAACCCATAACCTCCCATGGCATTCTTGAGGCCCCTAAATTGTACTTGGGGAAGACAAACAAGCAGTATCTATCACAGCTAACACTTAAGGTAGCCAGTAAAAAGCAGTCTTCAAGTGGGCCAGTGGGACAGAATTCAGTCTTAGCAGAGTACTGGCCTGTCATTCTGGCAAGGAATCCCCACTAGGCTCCTCTTTGCAGGGAAGTTTGTGCTAAATCATATTGTTCCTACTGTTTCAGCCATCAGCTCAATGGTTACAGCCCTTGCATAGATGTGAAGACCCAGAGTCCGTTCTTTCCTCTGCTAAGATATTATAAACCCACACATTCCTCTTAAAGACTCTAGCCTCATAATACAGCCTATCTCTTCCAATCTTTCTTGTTGAAATTATTATTCAATAATTCAGTATTCATTGAAAGAGAAAGATATTATTAAACATAACTATATCACAATGGAATAAAAAAAAAAAAATAAAAAAAAAAAAGGAGAGAGAGAGAGAGCTGGATTCCAGAAACTTGAAGCAGGGAACATTTTGTATGAAAAATTTAAGTATTTGCCATCTGAATTTCTGCTTTTACAAAAGAAAAGAAACCAACTTTATGGAGAGATTACAGCATCTGATTCATCACCCATCTCCCATAGCCCCTTTTTTGTGCAAGGCTTCCTCATTTATGTGCTCTAAGAATGCCAATGTCTAGATGATTATGAGACATGAAAGAACAACAGCTTAGTAAATCTCACCAGGGTGGTTATAGAGAGATGTTTGTTTATGTCTGACCATGTTTGAAAGACCTTTATTACTTAGGAATTTAGAGGAAAAAGTGTAGGTATCTACACAACTTAGAATCTCCTAGGTTAGCTAGAAATCTGAGGACCAAAATTTTGAATACAGAAAGTTGTAGAGCACAAATGAACAAACTATTTTGTATGCGCCCTCTAATTTTGCTCTTCATAACAATTCTCTGGGCTGATTCTCCAGTGTTACTCCTCTGGAGCCAATACTGCTACACCAGCATGCTCTGCTGGTGGAGTAGGTCACAGCTGTTCCAGTTGTGCTTTAGCACCAGACTCTTTCCAGCACCATCCTCTTTTCAGCATTCTCAAGCTTTGATTCCATACTGCTAGTCAAATAAAATAATTCCTGAAATTTCCTGTGAAAAAAAGTACAGTTACAGGTCTAGGACTAAATTGCAGAAATTAAATGTTCACCATTCCAGATGAATTACTTCACCCCAAATATTTCACATGTATTTCTAAGTAACTGCGTGTTCCCTCCAGAGAACTGACTTCATTTTTCAGATGCAATAAATCCCATAGGTTAAATAATTCCAGCTGCTAAGCAATCTTAGTTTAACTGCTCTTACTGGGTATTGCATAATGCAGAGAAGTAGCCAAAGTAATTCAGCCAAAGTAATTCAAAGTAATTCACATTTCCCTGTGGTAAGGACACCTATGCTAACTTGAGAACTCCTCCTCAGGCTCTAAAGATCTGTTTTTACTGCAATATGTCCAGACCAACTGCTAGATCGATTCCATGGAAAGAAAGGTGTCATCTTGTGTTGTGGTTTTAATAACCTTACACTGCTACAGCACCTTTAGGCTGAATCTCTGTCAGCTGTGAGAAATAGGGGAGGTTTAAATGAATCAGTTTAGAAGACTAGGTTATGAGTCTGGATCACTTTGTGGAGACAATTATTTTAATCGTTGAAAAAAAAATCTATGAAAAATTTTCTTGATTTTGTAGGCTAAAAGAACCTGAATGCATTTAAAATTCTGCTTTCTCAATGATTTCTTACTTTTACTTAAATCTGAGCTGTATTCCCTGAACAATCAGGCAGATAAATTGCAAAATACCAAAGAAAAGAATTCTGGCAAATGAAATACTGCCATGATAAGTTAATTCCCAAGTAACTTGATAAAGATAAAACAAATAATGTGCTAACTATTTTTTTCTCAAAAAAAAAAATAGTCAGCACATTTTTTTATTTTATTTTAAAAATAAAATTTAGTAAAATAGTGAATGTATTTATTGACACAGAAATTGGGTCATGGGTCAAATTATGTTCTTACTGGAGTCAGAGGATGAATATAATCTACCCAAACTGATTCTAGTGTTTCCCTTCATTTTTCTCTGCTTCTTGAAAAGTTGATCACCTCACCTACCCAAGTAGGCTCCAGGTATCCTCTTGTAAACAAAATCAATTTTCATGTTAAAATTATTAACTGAACACATAATGAATAAAATCTCCCGTGATGTTTGATCTACAATAAAATCCTGATTGATTCCTACTGATTAATGTGTAAAATGGTCAGCATTTGATAGAAAAAATGTGGCTCAGCGCTTATCTCAGAAGATGAGGAATGGCTATTTTGCACCTCCAAACCCTTCTCTGCTTTGCTCCATGCTTCAAGCCCCACAAGTTGCCTGAAACAGAGTGTGCACAGGACTGTACAGTGTCATTGCAGGGTGTACTATTATGGACTGCCCTGGAGGTGTGAAGGAAATAATTTTCTTTACCCTTTCTTCCTTTTTTTATACACATTTATGCTATTATGTTTTACTCCAGTTGGGTCATCTGTTGGGTCATCTGAGGACAAAGAAATAGAAGATGAAATGGCTTAAATTCTTGATTTGTGTCTACCAACTGGACAGGCTTTAAGAGTCAATGAGATTTAACCTGTGAATTCAAACATTCTGTGAAGATTTCTCCTCCAAGGAAATTCGCACTCAATCACTAATAGACTTGTGCATGTAGAAAACCTTTCTCATCTCTTCTTTTTTCACAGGAAACAGCCAGTTTGAGTACAATATCCTCATGTACTTGTACACAAAGAGGGCAGAAAAAGAAACAGGAAAAAGGCTAAGAAAGATTCTGTTTCTACCAAAAACTTCCTCTAAATCAAGAGGAGCTTCTCATTTGCTGGACAAGCAAGGTCTAAGCACCCACTTTTGGCTCTGGGTCTCAAGGAAATAAGTGGTAATCCACACTGAACCAGACCAAGCAGTGTAAATACTCAGCACTGTACCTCACCTGGAACCCCAAATACTGTTTGTCAAATATCAGTGGCATGCATTTCCTGTCATTATTACTGCTGGATAGGTGGGAAACCACAGCCTCCAAGAGTCATAGCTGCGAGCTAGGGTGGGACATTTGTGCTGTAAGGAATCTGGTCTCATGACTAAGCACAGTTACCTTTTGATGTCACTCCTACATTTGTTTGCACAGCAGTGCTGCCCTTCTATCCCACTTAATTTTCTTTTAGATTATTTTTACAATGTCATCTTGATAGCCATTGCAAAAATGCAAATATAAATAGCTGGATTTCACAGTTCAGGCTGAACTATGAGGAGCCAGATATTTTGCCTAAATTTCATGCCCAGCACTTTAAGACTCTACTCTCCTTGAAGGAAAGCATTCTTCTGTACCAGCTGGAATTTTATTTTGACAAAATCAGACAGAGCAATGAGGTTTTTTACTTCAGCAATTACATCTATGCAGATCCCAAGTGGTTTATTGTGTGACTTAGTTTTTCAGGTATCTTTTTATCCCCTTTGTTTGCACAGTGCCTCCGACCAGCAGTGCCCTGCTCTGGTGAGAGCTCTCAGGCACTCCAGAGTCTTGGCAAACAAAACCAGTCATGGAAATGTTGAATATCAAATTAATTCCTATTTGGTAGCACACAGGAATGCATTCTTGGACAGTTCTTTTTTATGCTTACTGTGTCTGGGATCACTTCTGTACTTCATTTTTATAGGTCTCTCCAAAAACATTGTTTCTAGCAAACGTGTGGAGGAGGTGTTGCTTTGTGATATTTCTAACAGTTTAAGAAATTAATTAGAGGAAAATAGTAATATGAAATTGAAGGCCTTTTCAAAAGAGAAAGAGCAGGTTAAAATACTTGTTTCTTCTATAAAACTAAATAAACTTCATGGCCACTAGTGAAATAATAGAGAATAACATTTTACAGACTGATTTTTACAACAGCACAGGACATAGGAAAGATAATACAGGAAAGTGCTTTGGTACAAGCCTGGTTGCTTTGAACCCAGTTTTGCCCTGGAGAGCACTCAAAGGAGCCAGAAGAGCAACATGGCTTGCCAAGATCAGCAAGAATTATTACTTGGAGAGTACATGCACTACCAGGAGCTGGTGACTGGGGGAGTTAGGGGAGGAAATCGTGTGTTTAGATGTGGGAAAGGCTAGGAAAGATAAGAGAAATACCAGCTCTGTTGTGGAATCCAAGGAAGGAAGGGTAACAGTTGGCAGAGGAGAGGAGGGAGAGTGGGGGTCACTACTGCAAAGCTGACCCAGAGCTGACATTATTCACAGCAAGGTTAAAAGTGAAGACTGGGTTTTAATGCATTTTATCAGAGGAAATTTCAGAAGTCCATTTTTCTTTTTTTTTTCTTTTTATTTTGCAAGTATAGAAATGTTTTCTGTGATGCGAACTTTATTGTCTAGCTTCCTTTTAACTTTTGTTTTCTGCTTATTCCAGTATCACATTTATATTGGATGACATGTGAGTAATGAAGGATGTTTGAAAGTTGAAAAAAGGGTAGTTTATCTTTCAAAAATGACATTTTATCTTTCACAAGGGCATTTCAGTGGAAATTTCCTTCAGGTTCCTTAAAAATGTTTGAACTAATAGAAGTTAAATAAAATCTAAACTGGGAATTCTATATGAAGATTAGCCAGGTGAGTGTCTATTACCACTGTCAAGTTAAAGAGACTGAGTTATGTTAAATAGAGATAAATTATTTACAGCATTAAATGAGGTTAAATGAGGCAGAAGTAAGCTATCAGGCAGCCTCTGAAAACTAGCAGAACACCTGCAGAGCTCAGACAGAAGCTGTTGGTGTACTTGCACCTGCCAGCAAAGCCTTGGCAGCAAGCTCTCCTTTGGGCACCACTTACTTTTCAGATCCATAATCTATTTCCATAACCCACTAGCAGGGAAAGTTACTCCCCTGCTTCAACACCTGAAAACTGGAGAGTTTCACCAGTGACCCAAGACAGAGGTGATGGACCTCCATGCTTAGCTTTATCTTTACAAGAAAAAAGAAAGAAACAAAAAACTCTAAACTCTTCAACTCACCGCTATTGTCCCTGGCTCTGATCACAATTTCATCCTTTTGGGATACTGACACAGTGTCCATGCCACATGCTCTCAGTTTGTAGGGTAAGTGGTGACCTACTGGGTACTTCACCCCCAGGCTGCTGAGAAGGTTGGCCTGTGGGGTTGAGCACTGTGACTTTTGCCTTCTGGACTAGAGGGTGCTGCATTACAGACCTTGGAGGAGCCCAAGCTCCCGTATGTGTGAGCAGAACCTACAGCATCACTTCTGAACTCATTTACAAGGGTTTGTTGAAGCACAGGATGAATGTTGTTCCCTTGGATTTGCAAGGGGAGGATGGTGAGCAAGCGCCAGCGGTGCAGACAAACAGGACTTAAAGGACAAGAACCATGAAAAGAGCAATTTCAGATGTTAATCTTGTTTTAGTAAAGAGATTATATCCCAGAAGGCAGACTTTCAGATGCACAGGAAGCATGAAAAAATACTGCAAATAAAATTATAAGTAATTTCTATAAGCTTATAAGATAAGAAAAATCAGTGAAAAAAATGCATTTCCAGACTTTTGAGTAAGAAAAACTAGGGCATCTTAAAAGCTCTCAAATTTCTAGAAGGCTCTGAATTCCAACTCTTTTGTAAATTAAGGCTATTTATTGTGCAGCATATTTCAAAATGAGACACAATTATTCTTTAATCTTAACCTGTCTGGATGTTGCAGCAAACTGAGAAAAAGAAAAATTTATTAAGCAAACAATTTTACAGCATAGTTATGGGTGAAACACCTATCTTCCCATATTCCTAAATGTTTCATCAAGATAAGATGGGGCTTATCAGTAGTAATTTTAATTTGTTCTTGAAAGCACACACTAGAAATTGAGAGATTGCTTCCTGTTGCATAAATTCAACCCTTAAGAACCTCCTGCTGGGAAATGGTAGGTCAATAATAGATTGAGAAGCCTCAGTAGTTTCAAAATAAATTTTAAAAAAACTTAATTAATAGAGTGATATGACGCATTTGGCTGTAATAGCTGGGATCCAGAACATGGGTTATATTCTTCACTTGAGTTTTGACTGTCAGATGGTGTAATTGCTGCTCTCCTCACGGGAGGAAAATATTTGACTGTCAGTAATGGTGTCATTGCTGCTCCCCTCATGGGAGGAAAATATTTTAGGTTTTCAGAAAAGGGATCAGAGTTGGAAGAGAATCATAATTTTAACCGGCAATAAGGGAGGTGCCCCTTTCCAGAATAAAAAGTTCAGTGTTGAAGGGAAATACTGCTGCTACAAAATGCAGCTCTCTTGGGGGCTGCAAGAGCTGAACTTGCTCCCTTTGTGTCAGAAAGCAGCAGGGAAAGAATTGGCAGTGTTGTTAAGATGACTCATTATTTCTCCAGCTCTGGTTCCCCTCTGGCATCTCCTGGTCATTCTTCTTCCTCATGTGATTCTTCCCACAAAAAAACCTTCTAACTACACGTCAGAGGATCTGTAGCCACAATGCCAACATGGCTTTTGTTTGGCAGCTGCTTGGAGTCTTCTCTGTTGACTTGGGCCTGTAAGGAACCACCAGTTCTTGCAGTCCAGTTCATGCTAACTTAGGTGTGAGAGAACTGGACTGCATTTGACATCAGCATTTTATAACAGGAACTACATCCTCAGTCCCACCAGGTATTTGGAAAAGATCCTTCTGATCACTTAAGCTGTTCAGGTTTGTTTTGGCTGTTTAAATTCTCATAGGTACAGAACAAAAGGTTTGTGAGCAGAGAGCAACTGGTTCCCTGGCAAAAGCACTCTGGAAAGAAAAACAGCCTTTTTGACCTTAAAGAAAATGTAAAGCTGGAGTAATTCTGTCATCTAAAAATCCACAACAAGGAGAGGCCAGGAAGTTTCATTCACCTCCTCAGATGCAGTTATGCCAGCTAGTGGTATTATAGATCTGTTTAAGGACAAACCTGGATGGTACATAGAGAACACAGAAAAACAGTGCATTTCTTCTACATCATGGTGCAAGTGCATTAAAAATTTAAAAAATCTTTCAAGAAATATAGAATATTTGCTCAAACCCAGTGATGTATCCTGGCAGTTACTATCTGTGTCAGGAGCTGCCTTGGCAGATTTTCTACACCTCATGGTGAGTCAACAGCTGGAGGTGTTTGGAAGAAGGGAGTAACTTGTGCGTCAGGAGCTGATCGAGAGTTTGATGGTTGGGAGGAAATATAGAGCTGGTAATCTCACAGGGATGTTTTAGACTCTCTTCCCTGTGCCTGAGATGTTTATGTGCTTAAGCTTAGCAGTGATCAGTCAGCACCTGAAAATGCATTGTTTAAAAAGGACTTATTCTTCCCTCCCACCTCAAAAGTTAATTTTGCATTCTTCACATAGTATTGTCCACAGACAGACCTGTGGGCCTTCTCTGCTTAGCAGATGACTGACAGTTCATACTGTGTTCTCTGCACATTTATTTTTCATGCCATTTCAGCTGTATTTTCAGAAAATACTCTATCTAGTTCAAAAATAGAGGTTTATACTATTAATTTGAAAGATTGTCATATATAGATTTTCACCTGTACAACAGTGGCATAAACAATTTTCAAGAATCCAATCAAACCATGTCAGAAAACAAAGTCCAAGTATTATCTAGAAGAAGATTAAATGTTTTATTTTAATTATAGGGAGACCTGAAGAAAATGAGATGCTTGGGGCTCTTCCACTGGGTGCCTGTTATTCATGTGAGCAACTTTTTTTTATATTAGTGATTTGAGCAGGAGACAGGAAAGATACATAATTGACTTTTCCATTTGCTATCAAAGGAAAGTAATTTTAATGTCCCAAGCCTATACTGTGCTTCTTTCTAGGCCTAGACATTATCACAGAATCATATAAGAGTTTGGGTTGGAGTGGACTTCTAAAGGTCATCTTGTCCAGCTCTCCTGCAATGATGTCAGGGACATCTTCAACTAGATCAAGTTTCTCTGGACAACTAGATCAACCTGACCTTGAACACTTCCAGGGGTGAGGCATCCACTACTTCTCTGGGCAACACATTTCAGGGTCTTATCACTCTCATTGTGAAAATCTTCTTCCTTAGAGCTAGCCTAAATTTACCATATTTTAGCTTAAACCCACTACCCATTGTGTTGTTACAACAAGCCCTGCTTAAAGTCTTTCTCCATCTGTCTTATAAGCTCCCTTTTGAGTACTGAAATGCTGCAGTAAGGTCTCCCCTGAATCTTCCCTTTTCCAGGTTGAACAACTACAACTCTGTAACTCTGTCAGTCTTTCCCTCTGACCACTTTTGTGACATTCCTCCAGACCTGCTCCAACAAGTCCATGTCTCTCCTGTGGTGATGACCACAGAGCTGGATACAATACTTCACGTGGGGTCTCATCAGGAGAAAAAAGAGGGGTGGAATCCACTTCCCTGGCCTGTTGGACTTCAGAAGCAAGACATTTGTGTGGTTCTCTCTGTTTAATGCTAACACTAATAGGATGTTATAAATGTGGTGTCATCACCTCCTCAGCAGTGCTGAACAGCTCTGGGACAAAGCCTGAAAATACTGCTGTACTGGGAAGGACAGTCCTTGACCACTGTGCCAGATATGCAAATGGGGATCAAACAGTTAGCCCATTGCTAACATTTCACTGCAGCTGGCTTAAGGGAGCAGAATCTGAAAATGTTAAAACCTCTTTAAGCTGTTACCTGTGCTAGCACCAGTGTACAAATCTTTAGAAACAGTCTATAGATCTGAAGGTATTATAGGTTAAAGATGGAGAGGTGACTTACCTCTAGGGCAGCATTAAGCTACTGTTGGCTGTGAGCCTGAGAATGACAAAGCACCTGGTGCACATGGATATGCACTTCACCAGCCAATTGCCTACTCAACATACAGTTCCTGACAGGAGGGGATGCCAGACATGTTGAGGAAGAAGCTTGACTTAGTTACCTTCCAGAACATCTTTATTTGTTAAAGGATGGAATGATACCAAGTTTTGCTTCCCATCAGGAAGTACTTGGCCTATTTACAGTCCTGTGCTCTAGGGTCCAGCTGTATTTGCATCCAAACAAAGCAGGTTTCTTATGGAAATACAAATAGATTCTTGCACTTATTCATCAAGTAGTTATGCAAACATCCAAGTGCTTCCTTGGAATATTGCAGCACTTATCTGTGGAAGCTTGTTCTTCAGCTGTCAGTCTACAAACTGCATTCCATGGGAAATTTTTTATCTCAGAGATGTTTTCTTGGGGGCATTATTACTTGTTGTGATTTGTGGTAGATCTGGCAGTGCTGGGTTAACAATGGAATTACTGATCTTAAAGGTCTTTTCCAACTTAAATTATACTATGATTCTGGTAGGTCAGCCAGATCTCTCCTCTGCCTTTTCAGCTTTTCAAAATGGTTATGTATATTCCCTAGTGGAATAAGTTCTGTAGTGATCAACACATATTATTTCATGAAAAAATGGTAATAAATAAAAAAAACCCATCTTTTGTAATTCCTCATGACAGATAAGAGTATGGTAATTTTACTTCAGTTTTATTCCCAAATTGCTGAAAAATTATTTTTCTCTCATTCACAAGGAGCTGGAAGCACACAGAAAGGATAAGTGCACAATTTGACTGAATTCCTGACCTGCCATCCTGGATCTGGTGACTTGCAGCCCTGGTGCTCTGTCCCTGGAGGCGATCTGAATGCATGCTGCTGGTCATCAGAGTCATGCAGGTTCAGTGTGTAACACTTCTTGAATAATGGGCTGAGAAATGAGACAGAGCTGCTTGCATAAACCTTGTCATATTTCATGCAGACAGCTGCCAGTCTCTGCACTGTTTGCTGCTGTTTGTCATTTGTGTTTTCTGTCACCCAGATAAGACATCACCAAAAATAAATACCTGAAGGAAAAAAAAAAAAAAATGAAGGCTCTGCAAAGATTTCTGTGTTTTTGCTCTCTGCAAAGATTGCTGTGCTTTTGCCCTCCGTGTATGTACATTGTGTTATTCTTTCCTGAGGGGCTGAAAGAAAAGAATAAAATCCACATATTAACTCTCCCTTTAAAAAACCTATAAGAAAAATATCTCCTGGTACTCTTAGTCCAATACACATAGTCAGTTTTTAAAGATAAAGGTTAAGTTTTGGTTTGTGTCTTTTGAATAACATTTTCACTGCTTTAGCAATGGTCTTATATGTACTGGGAAAGGTGTTCAGAGAAACCAGGCTGCCCTATGTGGAGCTCATTGATAACAAAAATGGTCTGAATTTCTCAGACATCAACAGATTGCAGCTCTCTGAAGTCAGAGCTCTGTGACTGAGCCTGTATTTATGTGGGTATCTATGTCTAGATTTTGGAATGCATTTTAGCAGCCAAATGTTCAAGTTTCTGAAATATAAAAATTGCTGCTGGCAAGAGGTAGAGATGAAAACATCCAGGTTTCATCAAAGTTACCAAAGAGATGTAATAGAAAGACTGACCTTCCATTTCATGAAAAATCATGTGGTAAGGGACTGCCTGGACCTTGTAGCAGTGCAGACAGAGTGACAGAGAAAAGCCCTATTTGCAGGATAAGGCCAAGGGTCATGGAAATGTAACATTTCTTCTTTGCTGAATTCTCCCTGGCTGTTATCTGTCCATGAAAGAATATGAACCAGAATTAGAAGCAGGGCAGAACTGTGATTTTTTTCTCTGTCCTGATTTGTCTTTGTTAATAGTGGTGGCCAGCCACTGAACCAAAGCCATGCTGCATCTTTCCTGAGAATTAAAGAGTTGCTGCTCTGGATGTGGATATTGGATCAAGTCCCTGCCAAAAACTCCTTGACTGGATTTCAGCTACAGCATGTGGACTGCTGATGGCTCCCCTCATCCCAGTGTCTCAGGGAAGACCCTAACCACAGCCCAAATTCACTTTTATTGTGTTAATTACCTCGTAGCATCCTCCAGAAAGAGCTGAATAACCCCAGAAGTGCTATCATCACTCTATCCCTTTCAGTGACATTGCAGCATCAGTCCTGTTTGGTCAAACCAGCTCCTTCAAGCATTACCAGGGGATTATTATGCTGAGTATGGCTCTGAAAGTGAAGGATACTTGCCTTCCTCAGATAAAGAGCAAAACAAAGCTTGAGACAGGATATGGCTCCTCCCTGACCATGAAAATTGCATGACATTGCTAGAAAAGAAGAAATTAAATAGCAAAATACTGTCAGTTTAGGATAGAAATTCAAAAGTGGTGTGAATCATGAGATCAGTGAGGTTTTGGAACAGCTACCTAGGGGGAAAAAAAAAAAAAAAAAAAAAAAAAGAAGAAAAAGTCCTTTTTTTAAGAGGGATTTTAGCCTTTTTTTAATAAAAGAGATTTTAAGATCTGGTTTACTGAGCAGCCAGAGGCTCAGTCACTTCCAGTCAGATGTGCTGTATTTGGAGATCTCTCTTCCCTCCCAATCTCCACATCTCCACTTTTACGTGGCCATTTTCCAGATGAAAGTTTGCCTGGTGGTCCAATAAAGCTTTTGTTCATGTGCACAAATGGCACATTCTCCAAACAGCCAAGGCTGTCATGGACCTGATCACTGTGTATGTGTCATGCTGCTGCTCTCTTCTTGCACAGCTTTAGCCTCCCTTGGAGGAGCTCAATTAAATATAAATCTGCTGACAAGGCTCAACTATTATTTTCTGCTTCCATCTCAGGTACCTCTCTTAACTGGATCAAAGTAAACTTATTACCCTCTATATTTGGTACATGGTAAATATTTACCTAGCAGAATTCATAACTCTTTAATGTTTTCTAAAGGATATATTGATTCACCTAACCTTGAGGTCAGTCTCATTCTGTGTAGATGAACTGTGCAACACTTGTACATTTTGATAGCAGTGTTCCAGGACCAAAAAGGAGATGCTCTGATGTGCAAAAACCATCCTTGAGACTTTCCCTAAGTTCAAGACATGCACAGCAGGGCTATAGAGGTGCCAGGCTATTACTGATGTAGGACAGGCAAGGCCAATTTCCCTGAGCAGATTCAGAAGCCCTCACAAGCTCACCTCTGTCCTGACCATTCCCAGTGGGCATTGGTCTGTTTGAGTATTGCCAACTCAAATCTAAGAGAGATTCTCTATGAAACATCTATTTCCATTTCAAAGTTAAACAGCCACATGTCACAGACATATTTAATGAAAAGTCCTTTCACTAGGATCTTTTTCTCCTGAGAAGCTTCAGCTTGTCCATGTTTTGCTGCTTTGGAATGTGATTTGGAGAATTGTTTACCCAGCATGTGAAACTGTTTCTACTTGATGACCAATGATGGCCACGTGTGTCGAGGCTGTGAGCAGACACAAGATTTTATTATCATTCCTTTCCTTCCTTTCTGGCCTTCTGATAAAATCCTTTATCTTTCTTTAGTATAGTTTTCATATATCATTTTCTTTTAATATAATATATATCATAAAATAATAAATCAGCCTTCTGAAACAAGGAGTCAAGATTCTCATCTCTTCCCTCGTCCTGGGACCCCTGCAAACACCACCACAACCACAGGCAGAGGCAACCCATCAAAGCTGGCCTTGCATGGGCAGTCTGTGGGAACTTGCTCTCACAACAAAGTTCACTGCTGGGAGGGGTGAAAGCAAATTTTATGTAGGAAAAGGCAGATGGTTTTCTTCTTCAAGAACTTTGCAACTGCAAATTCTACAACCTATTTTGCAAATGATACTACCCAAGTATATGTATCATTTTCAAGTTTGTTCTAAAATCTAACATGTGTCTTCTCTGCTTCTACATAAACTGAATTTTTGTCTTGCTCTACCCTGACAGGCTGCCTAGATAATCATCATCTTTTTATATTGTTCAGTAATCTCCTAATTTAGATATCTCTTTTCTATACCAAATTATTATATTTTTCTCATTTTTTAGATTTATATTTTCTAAATTTAAAATAATTTCTATGATGATTGAACTGTAATTTCTTTTAGTCTTTTTGAGTGCTAAAACTAAGCTGCCTAAGGTGTAGTTCTCTGGATCACCATTTCTTCCACTTTTAAAAAAAGTTGTTTTTTTAATAGTATTTCTCCTTCTCAGTGTTGTCTGGGACTTCACTATTTTTTAGTACATGCTTTTCTTTATTCAAGCTCATACAGTTTGGCCAGGTTTGTAAGAAATCAAGGATATGTTCATCTTGTGCTTTCAGTCTGAATATATCCCACTCACCTAAACAGTCTTTAATCTGCTCTTTCCCCTCTCCTGGTGTGGACTTTCTTCCTCAATGTCCCTCAACTGTTTAAATAACAACCACTATTAAAGTTTTTGTGAAAGTGACACCTAATAGGTTCCAAGCATTTTAATCCTCTTCTTGATGATCATTTTCTCTCCCTTTCTCATAAAAAATATATAAATGAGAATGTAGCATGTTATTTAATTTTTTATGCATTTAGTCAACGTTGGTTTCACTCAACACCCTTCTGCAGCTTTCACTTTGAAATAAACTTTGCCCCCTTCATTTATTTTGTGTCCTTGATATTGCTTTGTATAGGAATTAGCATTTCTCCTGAAATATTTTTATCCTTTGTTATTCTCATCCGTGGCACCTTGCCTCCCTGTCCACAGCCTGCAACATTGGCCCTTTTGAAGCAGAGTGCTGATTATCATCATCTGCTCAGATTCTGTCCTTTCTCTTACAACCATGAACTCTATCAGGACAAGATCATTTTCACTCAGATTGTTTTTTGTGATTAAAAAAAAAAATCCTGGTCAAACACAATAAAAACCAAGACAATCAGGGACAATTAGAGTCTCTGAATTCTAGGACAGTGAGTTGTGCCTCAAGGAGGAGGAAATGTGCCAAGAATAACAACAGATGTTCAGTTTACAGCTGTCAGCATTAAAAAGTGAACACAAAGCAAATATGCTGACTATATAGAGGAATAGCTATTACATGTATTCCACTCTCAGAACAGCTAAAAAATGCAGGACACTTGTGCTGATGAAGCAAAGGGGTGCCACAGTGGATACAGCAGCAGCAGCTTTATGGGCAACACCCTTTCCCTGGCACAATTGACTTCCCTGTCCTGGATGAAAACCCAGCTCCCATGGCATCCTTACAGTAAAGCATTTCTTCCATAAATCTAATCTAAACCTACTCTCAGTCTGAAGCTGTAACTACCTACTCTTGTATGAGTAGCCTCTCTCCATCTTTCTTGTAGGGTCCTTTAAGGTACTGAAAGGCTGCAATTAAATTATCTTCATCAGATACCTTTATTCCTCTACTAAGCACTCATCTGTTACTGCAAGAAAAGCCTTTCACTTGAATGAATTGAGTCATCCCCCATCAGCAATTGCAGAGATATAAGGAAAAAACTACACTCAGGAAGTGTTGAAAGCAGCAAATATTTAAATTTGGAATAAACAGTAACAATAGTTTTGCATCTTTCTTCTTCCTCAGATGTCTCCTTTTTAGTCTTCTTCTTCCCTCCCCACCATCATACCTTACTTGTTGCTCATGGAATCATTTCATGGCTGCAGGTAGCAGGATAGTTCTCTGGTAACACAGCACACACTCTATCCCATTCCAGTTTTTACATAGTTCAATCATGTGGCACCTAAGTACAGCCAACAGCATTGAAAACCAATGGAATTTATACAGAGATAAAATATAGGAGGTAAAAATCTTTAGATCTTGGACAGGTTTTTTTTCTGGTTTCATTTATAAATTTAAAATGTTACTTCTCCAGCACTGGCAACAGTACCAGGTACAGACGATCAGAAAGTCAAAGAAAACTGCTGAAAACCTGTGAGCTTCCTATCTGGTGAGGGCTGGCAGAGCCATGAGGTCCATAGCACTGAGGCAGACCTTTTCCAGGCCCACAGTCTGAAGGGCCTGAAAGCCTTGCATTTATCTCTATTTTATTTTACTGGCAACTGATATTGGATAATTTTACATTCTTACTGCAGCTACCAAAGACTATAATTTAGCTTTCTTAGATCTTTTCTAGAAAGAAAGGAGGTAGATGGAAACCAGGGAGATATCCACACATAATGTCCCTGGTTTTTTAATAGCTATGTAAGATAAGCAGACTGTTCCAATGAAACCTCCATTGCCTCAGTGTTTTTCATCATTAATGCAACCCAGGTGTTTTTATTTGGTTGAATAAATAATTTGTATATGCTTGCATGTGTGTATGCCTAAGATGTATTTACTGAAGTGGTTGCAGCTGCTATTTGTCCAGGTACATATATTTCATATTTTGGCATAAGAAATTATTTTATGCACATTACAGTCTCCAGCTTCAAACCTCTTAGAATAAGCATCCTGACATTTAGAAGAAGAATAAGGATGTCTGTGAATACAATATTGCCATAGACCTCAGAGAAAGTTGAAAATATTTAAAAGGAAAAGGGACAGCTGTTTTAAACTGGAAAAAGTGGAAATCAGTTCTTTTTCATGTGATTACCTTTAGGCAATAGTTTCTATGTGTCTGAATTGCCTCTGCACTAGTCTATTGATCTTAACACTCAGATGCCAACTGAGTCTTGGACATTGATTACAATTCTGAGGTACAGCAAAATTTTCATACCTTAGAGATCTATGTGCGTGAAGGAAAGTAACTTTCAACCATGCTAAAGTCAACAATTACAAAAAAAAAAAAAAAAAGAGAACATTTTTAAAATGCTCATACTGAATATTTACCTTTAAACAGTAACCACAAAACATACCCTGACACAGAGCAGAAAGAAACATGGCACTAAAGTAAACTCTTTCCTGGCTATTGTAACTAGTTTTATCCAGATGACAAGTTGAAAGCCTTATGGCTTACAGATGGATAAAAGTGTGATTTCAGACCAAAAAATTAATAAACCTTGTCAAGTTTCAAGATCAAAATAGTGTATTTTAAAATGTGGTGTCTGTCTGCATCTCACTGAACCTTGAAGCTGTCTGGGCTCCTAAAGGTCATCTTCTCCAGGGTGCCTAGAGCAGGCTCCTGTCTCTGAAAGGACATTTGTATTGGTGGCTTTTTCAGAACAACTTTTGTGGGCAGAGGTCAACCAGCTTGTAGGCTGTAACGTGATGGGCAAGCCTGTTTTTTTTCCACTGTCTGATATTCCCATCACAAAAGCACTGTAATTTACAGGGTCAATATTTGCAATATTTGTACATTTTACCAAATCCAATGCTTTTTCCCCATCTTCAACATGTTTCATGTGAATGTTTTGGGGTTTTTTCACATCCTCTTCTGAGTACTTTTGTTCTAGTTTTACAAATGCAATTTTTTGGCAATGATAATTGACACCTGAAAATATATTTTCCTTTGACCTATAATATCCATTAAACATTGAGGAAAAATAAGTGAATAATCATGTATTTTTGCTGACTACACCAATTTGTGCAAAGCACAGATAACAAGGTTATTTATATATGTGTTTGGCAGGACAAATAATTCCTATTTTTGAAGCATGAGAGAGATGGGAAAACATGCTACTCCCTTCCCTTTCTGAACTATGTACCAGTCACCTGCCGTCTGCCACTTCCTCCCCAACACTGTGCAAAGAGCAAAGAATTGAATTTAGGTCTTTCAAGGCTTAAAGATTTGGTCCAGGATTCCTGCAGGTTATGGCTGAGCTTTGGTCCCAGGAGACTGACTCAGTCATGTTAAGGGAGGGAAAAAGAAAGCAACTATTATTACTATGTGACAAAAAATGAAAAGCCTGATATATTAGTGTGTGTTAAGGAGAAAGTGAGATGACATACCCTGTCATCAGCACATGTCCCTCACTCACTCACATTTGTGACAGCCTGTGATAGGAGAAAGCTGGCATCAGAGATATGAACTCAGCCCACAGAAATGGCAGACTTGAGACCATGTGTCACTAAGTTTCTTTACTTGATAGGCAGCCAAATCTAGACTCCACATTGGAGATTTATTTTGATCTTGTCACGTCTAGCTGATGATTGCAGTAACTTGCATGCTTCAGCAGTTAAATGAGCCCTGGAAGCTGGTTTTGTTTAAAAGACATTACTTTAAAAAGATATTATTCTTTTTATTGATTCTTCATTTTGTAAGCCCCTTTGAGCCTTGGGGCTCAGAGGAAGTGCCATTTTTTCCTCCCAACATCACACACAAAGGAAAGAAGTTTTCCTCCTTTTTTTAAATAGCAGAATAAACACTGAGAAAATCACCCACATAAAGTTTTATAACAAATCTGCCATTTTCCCCAATTAAATTGCAAGTTTCCCCCAGTCTGCAGAATTCTTAAATATACTCACAGCAAAGTTGAGAAGTTCAGCTAATGACCTATCCAAAAAACTTCACCTTGGCAGAAACAGCTATTGTGGAGTCTTTTTACTTCATTAGGAAGTAGTGCAGGTAGTCATGGTTTACCTGTTTTACAGTGCATTGTTTTGATCAGGATATTGGAGACTCTTCTGGCACTCCCATAGTCCTCTGTGCAACATTTTCAGCTGCTGAAATAGTCCTCAAACCCTTGAGACAGCCCCGTCTTCCTCCCTCCCTCTCTCCCTCATTTTGTTTTGATACCACAGCCTAACCCAACCTCTGTGTTTGCACAGGGCTTTTAACTACCAGCCTGAGGCAAGTTGAAAGCAGCAGAGGAAGGAAGGGAGCAGATCAGGAAGCCACTAAGCCAATTTTCCATGAACCACATGAGCAGAGTCCTGTAACTTTTCTTTGAGGTAAGGAAAACTGAGAAATGAAAGTCTCTCATAGCCTTCTGTAGGTCACTCATTATTTCACAGCTTACTGCACCTTTCAGACTGTTCAATACTAATTTTTGCTAGCAGGGCTGCATTCAAGCTGTTGATACCTACTGCCTTGTTCCAGTAATATCTCAAGAGACCAGCTTAAATTTTATAAATTAATTGTCCCATGTAAAGTCAGATGTCAATCTACAGCAGTATTGCTCTAAACAATGTGATAGTGGATTTTTTCAGGAAAAGGAAAATAAAAGCAGCATTGTCTTGCTTAAAATAAAATGCATCCATTTCCATTTGGAATTCATGCAGAATTTAAGAGTTGAACCTATGTCATATGCAAATTAACTTTTCCTTAATAAAGCATTTTTTTCTGGACTTTAGGACAGAGCTGCACTTTTATTTTTTGCAGGTAGCAAGAAAATAACAGAACAAAGACATCACTCCTCAAGTTAATTTAGTTCATGTTTGGAATTTTGCACTTTATAGGTAAAACACCAAGATTTTAGTGGGAAATTGATGCTGAATGTCAAAATCTAAATAAGATTTATTTTTCAGGATGGACACAAAGGTGCTTTTTGGAACTCCTGGGCAGGTGAAAAGTAGCACTTCCATGTCAGATAATGTATATATACAAATACATATGAATCATCCCCCTTTCCTAGAAAGATTAAATGATTTAGCAAATCCACAATGCTGGAGGAAAGGTTAAACTTTTCATTACCTTGCCTCATGTGCAATTATGTACAGACTCATGGACAATCATCATCATTAAAAGAAAGCAATTTTAAGAAAATCTATATTAAATACTGTTTTTCCCTGACAAACAAAACCTATTCTTCCCTAGAAGCTCTGGAACACTTGCTTTGAAAAACAGCTTAGTTTATTCTCTCCTCCTAAATAATACTGGCTAAAAACTAATCTGAAATGCCTTTCCTACTGTCTCCTCCATGTCCAAAATATTTAACTGTGGTTCATATATTCTCTAGAGTTTAGCAGTTCATTCATTATAGAAACCACTCCAGGCTCTTGCATTTCTGAGAGCAAAACCTAATTTCTTTTTGTCAATACAGGCACAAATCCCAGATATGACTCTGTAGTTTTAGCACCTAGTGACAAAGTCATAAGTTCTTGGCCCTTCTCTACCCTGGGTACTCTCATTTCTTCCCAGGTGCTTTGTTACTACTGCCACACTACATACTCCCTTCACCCGCACAGCTGCTTTGTGCTGGAAACCAAGTTAGGAATTAGAACTATCAAAAAAAAAAAACCCAAACATGAACTTAACCCAGATCAATCCCCAATATGTTTCCCAGAAGATCCCTTGGAAAAAAAAAAAAAAAAGAGAGCAGAATGATAAAGGCCATCATATCCTAGAGCAGAAAGGCAGGAATAAGGTGCTAATGTGGATATAAGTCTTGAAAGGCACTGGGAAACTGAATGCCTGAGTGTTGGGTAGTCCCTGGCAGAAGGTGGAAGGACACATCAGAGAATTAAGGCAAAAGAAAATTATGGTTTTAAAAGTAGGCTCCCAGACTAATGAACTGGATTTGTTAAATGTTATAATTTCTTCATCTTTAGTGAATTCTGGAAACTATTATTGACACCTGACTTGTTAAAAGAAAACTGGCATTATGCAGGAAGGTATACAGGTCAAAGTGCAGCATTCTGAAAGTAATATCATGATGCCATTTTTATCCCAGGGGCTACAATTTGCATTGTTTTCATGCTGATCTTTGCAGTCATACTTACTCACGGTGTTAACAAAAGGGGAAATTCTTCCACCCATCCCTTGGCTACAAGGATGATCATCTACTGTATAACTAGTTTCAGAGTTTCATAATAGTTTCAATATGTAAATTGACTTCACCTGCTTATCTGCTCAACTGTATATGTTCAGGAAATGTAGTAGGAGATGTCTTGAGTTTGATTCAGGAGGCCTAGAAAAGAGTGATGTCTGAAGATACTCACTGTTGGGAGGTGGAAAAACTTTGTAAGGAATAAGGGAAATCAGGCGTCACATGTATTACAGAAGTGCTCAGCATATGCAATGGACTAAGCAAGAGAAAGACTCCAAGTACAGCCTTGTGTGAGTCATTATGTTTTACCAGGTGACTGATCAGCATATCCCCAAGGCTTGTCTGTGCCTCTGATATGTGCTATTTGTCATTAGATACGGCGTCACTGAAATGGAGAGTAGCTGGGTTCTTATTCTCTTCCCTCTTACATCAATGCACACCAGGAGCCAAGGGAGTCAGAGATGTGTGAGGGTATTAGCTTTAATTCCCAGGCTTTTATACCACTAGTCTGCTATTGAACCATTAGAGCAAAATAGATAATTTTCAAGTTTTGTCCCCAGGAGATTTCCTCAGCTGCCCTCCTACCTCTCAAAGAAGAAGCAGTACCCAGCATAGATTCAAGCAGGAAAAAACAGTTTTAAGAAGTCACCTAATACTGTCACCAGAGATCACTGTGTGGATGGATATAGAAAATCCATTGGTTTTTTTCTAGCTGCAGTCAGTAAGTTTTCACATTGAAGATGAGCCACTAGGAGCAACTGATAGGCATAGTAAAACTGGAGATTGTTGGTCTGTTGATGAGCAGGAGACAAATGCTAAAAACTTTCTCCATGCTGGGAAGCACTTTATCTGGCAGGCCTAGCTTGAGCTCTGCTTGAAGACATTGTTTTCTTTCAAATTCTGTGTGTGCTCCTGTTTCTTCTGTTCCATTCCACATTTCTTGGGTGTCTCAAGTCACCCAGCTGCCATGAAGAATGTTTGTAAACTACCTCCTCCTGGAGGCACAGAAAAAACACCCAGGTAACATCCTCATAAAGAGGGAGAGAGTGAGCAAGAGCAAGATCAAGAGCTCTGAAAGAAGAGAGAAGAACCCACCATGATCTGCAAGGCAGGGAACAACAGCAGGACACTGAGATGCAAAGGAGGATGTGGGTGTCTGGAGCTTAGGCACAGTGGGGCTTGTCCTGGGGCAAATGTGGAATGTCCATCCCCTTCCAAATGGGCTGCAGGAGCCTGCAAAAGGCACCTGGGGAGCCCATGCTCTGCAGGCAAAGGTGTCTCATCCAAGGGAGTGCCCTCATTCCCCTGAGAGCCCAGATTCTGGGTGGCATCATGGGACACCATGGGCAGCAGTTCTGGTGTGACATCCTGCTGTGCCCAAGAGGATGAATTCACCTCAGAGCATTTGGGTTTCATGGTGAGTGACTCTCAGGTCTCCAGCTGATCTGCTGCTCGCTTGGCTGACTGAGCAAAGCACACCCTTTTGCCAGGATCAGACCTGGAACCCCTTGAGCAGGAGATGTTGGCTGAGTCATGTGAGAGCTTCTTAATAGAGAGGGAACCCACATCCATCCCTGTTTCTGCCCAAGCGGGACCTAAACTCCACTTTTATTAAGAAATAGGAGAAAATATCTAAAAGAGTAGAAAAGAATGACATACCAGATTTAACTCTTCTGCTTGACCATTTTTTTTGGGCAACTTCAGCTCTCATCCTCAGGAACATCAACCTCATGGACCACTCCAGAGCTCTTTGTGGCACTCTGGGGACTGCTGGGCATACAGCACTTCCATCTCAGCAGCTCTTTTGCTGGTGCCAAAGCAAGAGGCAAAGTATTCTTCTTGCTCTTAGATTTATTCAACATCTGTACATACAGAGATCTAGCTCAACTGTTTCAGTTATCCACACAGATGCAAAGGGAATTAAAAAGTTTTTGATTTTGGCCTAGGATTACTAGGCGTGGAAATTGGCCTAGGATTTGGCCTAGGATTACTAGGGTTGATTCATCCATAACTGGGGTATGTCAGGACAAAAATACTTTGAGGAAAGAGAGATATTTGTGACTGATTCAATGGGAATTTTCAATCAGCAGAGTGAGCCCTGAGGACGTATTTGAGATGCATTGCTGGCACAGAGAATATCCTAAAGTTCTGGGGACAGCAGTTTTTTCGTCAAGGACACTGGGAAATTTCCGAGATGGACTCATTGTTATGCTCCTGGTATCAGAGACAGGTAGCAGTGCCTTTTTTGTCTCAATTCGTGAAATGCAGACACAGATGTGTGAAGTACAAGCCCATAAGAAACAGTAACCAGTGTTGCTTCGGAATCATAGATTTGATAAAAATATTCTTTTTTTTTTTCCAAAGAAAGCTCCCTGAAGCACAATTTAATCTCAGTTTTAATAACTTAGAAGTATTGTGATATTAGCCTCGCTTTCTTATAGAAACACTGAAACACTAAACAAGACTATAGTAGATTAGGGATTCTTTTTATAAGAAGAACACATATGCTAATTCTGTGAATAATATCTAGGAAGTTATTTTTTAAACGACCTCGTGGATCTTTCAGCTTTTTTTACATTGTGTTAAAGTGAGGAGACTCATTTCTAGAATTCAAAAAGGCAGGGAAAATCCCTCATTTTCTTATAAAAGCAGATATTTTCTCAATCATTACTAGTAACTAGGTATTAATAGAAACATGTGAATATATATACACACATAGAAAACATATATTTTAAAACAAAAAAAGTTTTGAAATATGCAGCCAAGATTGTTGGTACTGTCCACAATAAATAGAAATTTAAAGAGATGATGTTGACACTCCTGTATCAGCAGCCTTAGAAAGGGCACAGTGGCATAACATTGTGAAGGAATGTCCTCACATGTGCATGATGCTGAAAGATGCAGAGCACAGAAAGGAAAGAGTTAAATGTACAGTGTCTATGTTTGAATCCTTCTGTTGTAATAATCATGAAAAAACAGAATAATCAGAGAAATATTGTGATAAAATCTTTGAAGATGTAAATGGCCACTTAGTAAAGTATTACTGTAGGACTTACAGAAATCTTTGCCATACCAAGTGAACGGAGTCAAAAGTTTCCAGCCTTTGCTCTAATAAAAATTCTGAACTTGATGCTGGGTGCAACCCTCACAATGGGTTAAAAGCTTGGGCCTCTTACATGTTCTGCCCCTGAGATCTGTCTAGACAAACCAACCACTTCCTTTTGTCCAGGATGTTCATACCACAACAGGAAAAGCCTTGCTCATCTCCTCCTGTGTAAAATCCTACAGCAGAAGAGGGGCTGGGGTGGGGGAAAGAGTGCCTGAAATTTTCCCTGCCATGAGTTGAGTACCAGTGCTGGAGCTTGCCTCTGGAAACCCAGCTATGGAGTCCCACACTGTGCATGGCAACTGGGCCATCCCATCAGGACAGGTCTCCATCAGCCACGGTCCTTTCAAGATGCTGTGTCAAAAAAACCCCATGAGTGAACACTAAACATTTTCTATAGTGTAGGCCCCAGAGAAATCTCAATAAAGCTACAGGTTTTGTAATGTTTTTATCCATAAAAAGCAAAAATTTGGTTTATGGCTCCTTTCATCTTTCTCACTTTCCAGCTCATCTTTCCCTTATGTTCAATATACTCTCTGTTCCTCTAGGTGAAGAGATGGGGCCTCACTGTCTCTTTTTCCACACCCTGTTAAGAAACAGGCTTATTTTAGTATATGAGATTGATATCCATTGTTTGGTGCGCTGCTATTACCCTCTACTACCTATATCACTTTAGTCTAAGGGGGCCAGTGCAGGAGTTGCAGAGGTAGAGAAATCATAAAAGGTCCCAAGTCATGTAGCAAGGGCTGAGTGTGATAGTGAATAAGCAAGTGGTGTTTGCTGTGAAAAGTGGTGTCACGAAACAGCATTTCTGTTATGAAGGTAGTTCAGAGTGTTTCTGCACTCATTGACTCTCATAGAAAAATCTTTTTCCTCCTGGTGTTGTGAATTGAAGCAAACTCCAATAAGCTTAGTCCAATTGGAATTTATTAATTACAGCAAGCAAGGCATAAGCAAAATCAGCGCTGGGCGACAGGGGAGCCTCCGCTTGCCAAGGACTGCCGCACCCACTATTCGATACAGTCTAACTTTTATACTGTATCTCTTCTCGCTGGGGACGTGTCCAGAAAGTACTCTGTGCAAGTGTCTTCTTGTTGCTAAGGGGTCTTCCTCTGCTGGTAGTCGTCTGATGAAGGCTGCTAGTCTTCCTCGGTCGTCCTCTGGTCGACTTCTCCTTATTTAGTGGTCATACCTAAAATTCTAGAACTTATGGTTTATTGAGCAAGCATTTATTAAGCAAAAATATTTTAAGCAAGCATTTATTAAGCAAAAATATACTTGTGATTGTATGCGGTTTTGGTTACACGTGGTTTTAGGTCTAAGTGTTTTATTCCCTCTATCTTTAGCCCTTTAGTGAACAGAACATGAACAAAACACACCAGGTTCCACCACACTGGGACACAAGGAAATCCCATTTCACACTCAGTGCCTCTCAGCACTGCAGGCATCAAGGTGCAGCCTCTTCATGGCTGCAGCACCTCCTGCAAGGCTACAGAGCCTGATACTGCTCCAGCTGCTCCTCTGCCTCTCCTCAGCTGCAGCGGTCCCCACACTCATAAAAATCACTGAAGGAAAGGTGTTGGGGTTTATGTATTAGCTAGAACCTGCTGGGACACACAGATGTAACTGAGGTCATAACTGAGCTTGGTGATTCCTATTGACTAGGAAACATGTTGCTAAATGGAAAAAAGACAAACTTCAAAGCCTCAGGTAACTTGCTAAAATAACCCAAACAGGAAACAAAAGTCAGTGCCTTCATCAACATGGCCCAAACAGGACAGGTCAGCCTCCAGACAGATTTCTAGTTAGGCATTCTTCTCTAACTACATTGAAATGCAGCCTCTGCAGATCTAAGGTGTCAGTTCTTGATCTGCTTCGTGCTTCCTCTACACTTTCAGAGCTGGGTGTGCTTCTCTTCCCTTGCTCTGCCACACTGACAGATCACTTAACAGTTCAGATTTATTTAAAATTAAATCAATAAGGAAAACCAAGGATTAAAATCCATGAATGATCAATTCAGCTTCCTGATGCCACTTTAGGCATATGACACTACAAAATTCTGCTATTACTTAGCTTAGTCGATGAAGAATTTAACATGCCAGTAAAATCACTGGCATGGATAGAAATTCCAAGAAATGGGCTCCCCTACAGGGAGGAGCAGGTGAGGGGCTGAAGCTATCCAGCTCACCATACAGATGGTTTTGCTGTTCATTCTGATCAACTTCTGTGCCTGTGCCAAGGCTGAATTGTTAATTATGCTGGACACATGTTTTGTGTTAAAGGCCAAAGAGAGTTCAAAGGCAGTTGAGGTGCTTCATGAATAAATACAGCTCTGAGCATGGCATAGACCTCAGGACACCTGAGTCTCTCCTTCCACAAATTAGCATAGTAATTGTGGTATTAGCTTTCACAAATGTAGGTGTGATTGCAAAGCCAACTTTGTGAGCACAGCAGGTCCTGCACAGGTCTTTGGAGCTTGTCCCTACTCTGATTACTGTAATTAATAGACAGTTTTGGGACTGACCATAGCTTTTGATATCAGTGAAGAAAGGGACTTCTACCAATTTTTGGACAGCTTCTCCAGGGTCAGTGAGCTGAGTAAATACCAGCACTTGATATCTACCTTGGAGTGACAGGTGAGAAGAATTAACACTTGTAGATGAACATGCTTTTCAGATTCACAGGGTTTAACAGTCTGATTTGTTGCTTTTTCTTCTGTAGCTGTTTATAATCAGAGCTATGCATGGAGAGAATAAAAATTCTATTTTCTTCTATTAATTCAAAATGAGAAACAGCAGCGTCATCTTAGTTGCAGACAATAAAAAGTGAATTGTTATTAAAACTAGGACGACTGTTTGTCATGCTAACACACTAATTTGCATTTATTTTCCATCTTCTCCCCAAAGGACTTTGCAGGTCCCTTGTAGACTTCCTTGCAATCACTGAGAATTTCACCCTTCATTGAAAGGCAAGGAAGCAGCAAGAACCGATGAACAGAAAATTAGATGCTTTCATGAAAGAGGTCAGAGAAAAAAAGTAGCTTCCAAGTCAGGAGGTGTTAAGTATTGATATGCCAAGGTTTGCAACTGAGCACGTGGGTGCTGCCAAATCCATGCTGGATTTACTCTCCATGGGAGAGGAAAAGAGATCCCTGAATCCAACGGTGTGGCAGAAGAGGCAGCCCACCACTGTGGGCACCAGGCCGTCACTGTTACCCCATCAGTGCTTCTGGTGACAGTGCATGGCCAGTGTCATTGCTCACTCACCAATGGGCAAACGAGGCTTCAGGGCAGCCAGAGCCTGGGCTGCGCAGACAGGGCTACAAAGGTCCCAGCACTCAGCACCTCCAGGTCTGGCAGTGCCTCAGGGAGGGCAAAAGAAAGGTGGTCTCCTGCCTTACTCAACTTCAGACTGAGGAGTCATACAAGCGAGGCAAAATATATAAGATCCACAATATGGAAATGGGTTTAATGCTATTTCAACCACTAGCACTCACTGTTGCAAAGTATTAACAGAGGCAAGAACTAAATACAATTTAAACTAGACTTGAAATTCTGGAAAACATTGGATTTTTGGTTGCATAAAACTTTAAAAACTGCGGACATGTGGTAAATATGCTGTTTCTCTGAGCAGGTGAATGTAGGAGAGGGTAGAGGAGTTGGCAATAAATATGTGGGCAGATGATTTGGTAATTATTTACTTGAGTGTTCCTGTACTTCCCCTCAGAAAGTAGCTAGTCCTCACCATAAATGAAATATGAAAACATGCTGAACAATAAATTGCTCCAGTAGGTCAATTTTCTTGCTCTTAAAAATCCTCCAAAATGGAACCCAGCTACAAATTTTCCCTCCAATTTTCTGTTTTTAAATTTGGTTTTAACGCCTAAAATTGTACTGAAAATTAGACTGTAAAAATGGTTTTCTGGTGGCTGTACGACTATGAGTTTTTTATATCAGGACAAAATAGTTTAAAAGTAAAATTCTTGCTTCCCAGCTTTATAACCTGTCACTTGGTTTGGGTGGCCTTTTCCCACCCTCTTTTATATTTGTTTGTTCATTCATTTGCTGCTTTGTAGTTGTTTGTTTGTTTTTAAAACATGGTAGATCTTTATTTTTTGTGCCCCATCCACATCTATAGAAATTTGTATTGTGAGTTTTGACTTCAGAGGTATTTGTGTTAATTCATTGCCCTCATGAGCATTTGAACACCTCAACAGTCTGCCCAGAAGGGTGTCAGAAGAAGTCTGAACTAAATATTAAGAGGCAGTCACTACCTCCAGCTATAATTAATTTTCACGGACCACTTCTTGCATGACGGTGATGTAATTTTCTGTGTGAACCTAAAAACCCCATAATCTGATTCAATTTTAATTATAGGAACAAGAACATGCATATTATAGAAGTCGAATTCAGCCAGGCTGTTACTATTTGAATGTACAAGACATATTGAATTTGAGGTATTTAAAATATTTGTCTAAGAATGTCTCCTCATATTAATAGAATAAAATACTAGTTTTATTTTGAACACTAGCATAATTTTGAATGCTGTGAAAAAGAGGGAAGAAATGGTAAGACATCAAAGCAGAGCGGGGCCAGAATCGTACAAACTAAGAGAAATGGAAAAGGAATTATTGAAGAAAGGAAAAAAAAAAAAACAAAACAAAACACACTGGAAAGGAGATAACATCAAATGAAGTTCAATGAAAAAAAAAACCAAAATAACCAGAGCATCATGAGATTTAGTGACTTCAAGAAAAGCTTGACTCAACTTCAAGGGGAAGATATGAGGGACATGGCAGGGATACATATGAAATTTTCTTTTGGGACGAGGAATGAAAACTTGTGACCATGTAAAGAAAAAATTACAAACACTCTAGAAAGGAGATATGATCAAAAGAAATGCAATGGAAAAAAACCCCAAAAAAATAGACATTCGGGAGATTTAATGACTACAAGAAAGTAGTCTGGGTGGAAATGAGATGCAGAGCAAAGGACCAAAAGAGGCCAAAACTACGAGCACAGCTGTTGCAAAAGCAGGGCAAAAGTCAAGGAGGCAGACACAACTTGGAGGGGAAGATATGAGGAACATGGCATGGATATTAAAAAACAAAACAAACAAAAAAAAAAAAAGCCAATCGCCAAACTCAAAGCTTTATCGAAAGGAATGGCATGCCATCACCTGCAGGGACACGCACTACATACACCAAGGCTGGCCAAAATTGATCCCCGCTGAAGGTCAAAAGAGAAAGGAAGGACTTACGAACACTCTGGAATGGAGATACCATCACAAAGGAACGAAATTGAAGAAAAAAAAAAATTGGAAAATTTAGTGACTACGAGAAAGTGGTCTGGGCGGAAATGATGTGCAGTGCAAAGGAACAAAAGAGGCCAAAACTAACCTCACAGCTGTTGCAAAAGCAGGGGAAAAGTCAAGGAGACAGACACAACTTGGAGGGGAAGATATGATGAACATGGCATGGATACTTCAAAAAAAAAAAAAACCAGAACAAAAAAATAAAATTCACCAAGCACAAAGCCATCAAAAGGCATGGCATGCCATCCAGTGCAAGGACTTGATCCAAAGCTTGCACAATTCATCACCACTGAAATCGCAAGATTTGGTTTCCCGTCCCGAAAGGAAATATCATTTTCTTTTGGGACGGGAAACCAAACCTTGCGACCCTGTAAAGAAAGATCTACAAACACACTGGAAAGGAGATATGATCAAAAGAAATGCAACTGAAAAAAACCCCAAATAAAGGAAAATTTGGGAAATTTGGAGACTACAAGAAAGTGGTCTGGGCGGAAATGAGGTGCAGTGCAAAGGAACAAAAGAGGCCAATACTAACATCACAGGTGTTGCAAAAGCAGGGGGAAAATCAAGGAGGCAGACAAAACTTGGAGGGGAAGATATGAGGGACATGGCATGGATACTTTAAAAAAAAAAAAAAAATTTGCCAATCTCAAAGCTTTATCAAAGGCATGGCATGCCCTCACCTGCAGGGACTCGTAGCAATGCTTTTCAAAATCGATCCCTTCTTAAGGGCAAAACAAAAAAGAAAGACTTACGAACACTCTTGAATGGAGATACCATCAACAGAAATGCAATTGAAGGAGAAAAAGAAAGAAAATTGGGAAATTAATCACTCTACAAAAATGGACCGGGAATACTTCAGGGGCACTGGAAAGGAGTAAAACCGGCCGAAACTAAGCTTATAGAGTTTTTAAAAGCCAGGGAAAAAATCAAGGGGGAAGACAGACACAGCTTGGAGGGGAAGATATGAGGGGCATGGCATGCATAATAAAAAAAAAAATCTTCCCCAGTGTCAATGCCATGTATCAAATGATATTACAAGCCATCAAGTGCAGGGATATGGCCACAGCTTGCCTTATTCATCCCCAAAGAAATTCTGCTATTTCAATGGGAACGATAATATTACTTTTGGACATTTGCTCATGGCGTGATAGAATATTGAAATGCTGGTGTTTTACTTTAGATAACAATAGGAATAATACTATCAATTACAGTTTTATTAATACGCAGGTGTATATGCTATTTCCTTCCATGCTTCTCAAAATTCTTCTAGAAGGCTGGGTGAGATGGTCTAACTCCAGTAAAAGCAGAGGGAAGGAAGTGCATTACTGGCAACCAAATATCCTCATTTCTCTTCCCAGTTAGCTTCGTACTGTGTCTTTCTCTCACTGCATTTGTCTGTTACCTTTTTTCCTATAGTTCGAAAATATGTGCACTATCAAATTAAAAAAAAATGTCATAGGGAAGTTAGAAAAATTTGCAGGTGCATTAGTCCCAAAATTATGGTAGGAAATGCCTTGTAGCAGAGCTGAGCTATACCAGCAATTTTACAATTGTAATGTGGACTGCACTATAGCTAACTAGTTCTGGACTAGTGTTAACTAATTGATGGTGGATTTACATGTTCTACGTAAAGCTAGAAGCAGTACTGGAGGCTTTTGGCCCACCTCCTTCTGTTGGGATTAGTGGTTGGTTTGTGTACCACACTCCAGTCTTGCAAGGTCACTGCTCAGCACCCCTGCTGACACAGCTAAGCACACAAATGTGTGGCAAGCTAATGGAAATAACTTTTCCTTTTTTTCTCCAAGTTCAAGGGGTTCTGATGATTTCAAAAGAATGGAAATAGGGGCAAGGAAACCCTTATTTTAGGCAAATGAGCTACACTAATCTAAAAGGGACATATACATGCCATGGTTCTGTTTAGTCAAAGCATTAATGTCCTGAAATGTAGGCTGCAGGTTCTGGGGCAGGCAGAACCTCCTCATGCCCCAGTACAGGTGAGGGAAGCTGGTCACACTGGTGGGATATGGCATGGGTTGGACACCAGTCCTGCAGTGTGAGAACCACAGTCAACTGAAAATATGGCATTTTTGTCCAACTCTTTCTGAGGAGTCACAGACATCAGGCAGTCCTGGTACAGATTAATTATCTGGAAAAATGTTTGCAGCAGCATGTACTATTAGTGGTGTTACAGCAGCACCTAGAGACCCATCCTGGGACTGGGATTCCTTCTTCCTGGCAACAGGCAAAGAGGGGCTTAAGGAGGGACCCTGCAATGAAGAGGTTACAGTTCAAATGGAAAAGATGCACAACAGCTGGAGGGGAAGTAACTGAGGAGCAGAATGAGGGGTTTGCCACTGCCAGCAAATAGCCTGGACCACACTTCGATTTGTTTTCACCTTAGCACAAGCGACCCACAACCTCCTGGTGAGCTGGTTGTGTTGACACATAGTGTTCTAGCCTGAAGTTTAATATATAAGGTTATCTTTGGGCTTGACTTACCAGGAAAGACATTGATAGGAATTGAACAATATGAATTGTTTAATGTCTATGCACCAAAACAAGAAGTTTCCAGTTCATTGAGGTAATTCTGACATCAAAAGACCTGCGGATAATGCTATGTGGAAAATAAATATGAAGAGACCAGTATTTATCCAAATCACTGGACTTTTGGAGTGTTGTTACAGTGAGATGGAAATCAGACATTCTGAATATTATCCCAGCTGCTTTAAGAATAGATCACTTTTTCTGCCCATTGCCTGAAATAAACAAATGTTACCATAATACTTATTTTTTTGCCTAATTCAGAAAATGGATAGAAAGCCACAGAAATGCTCATTTTCTAATACTGTGGTGTTCAATTAATGATAAAGACCATATTTTGTTTAATATGTTTCCATTTAGGATCCCAAAGTCTCAGGTCTTGAAAGCTAAACACAAAATTGGAAGCATAATTAGAGACATCCATGAAAACATTTACCTTCCTTCTTATCTTTCAATACATTCTTGAAAATTGCATTATTCACCACTAAAAATAAAGCTTTCTGTGTGTCTATAGAAAAGAGAACAAAAGGTCTTGGGATAGCATTTATTATTTTTCCTTAGAAAGAATATTTTCCCAAACATGACTTTATATGAGTAAAGAACCTAGTAGAAGATAAAGCAAAGTGAAAATTTCCTGTATCTTGCAGGCAATGCTTTCAGGAATCACCACCTCTAGAGAAAAGTATTTTTAAAATATTTTAAAATATTTTTTCCTCTTTTAGTTAATGCTGCCTTAAGGACAGTGTTTACCCTTTAAGGCCTGTGTCTGGGTAAGAATGACACACAGCAAAATATAAGCTTTACTAGAAAGAGATAAAGCCAGGGATGCTTCTGTGTTTATTTTCCTGTGACTTCCTCACAGTAGTGTAAAATCAGATAATTACATAGAGCTATCTCTGATGCTGAGAAGTGAAGGATATCCTCTGCTCTGGGAGAGGGGGTCTTCAGCACTCAGCCTCTTTGGTACAGTACCTTCAAATACCTGTATTAGCAGAAATTCTCAAAATCTGCTTCCCAGTTTTAGATTATTTCAAAAGGAGAGGGGGAAAAAAAACACTCTGCAATTTTTCATTTCCTAAACACAAAGTTTCTAGTCCTATGAGGGAACCCCTGGGCAGGTGCTGTCAGGGTGACTGACTTCCCGAGAGTGACCCCCTCCCTGTCTGAGCGACCAGCTCCCCCAGCCCACCCTACTCTCACAGGTGGGTGGAATAAATGCATGCTCGACCAGAGAATGAAGGAGGGCTCCTGACTAGAGGAATCCAACTGGGTTTTATTACAGGAACAGTAGAAGGTCCAGGGAGGGTAGGGTCCAGGTGAGGTGGAGAGTAAGACAGGCTGGAAGGTCCACAACCCGAGATGAAGGGTCTCAGGGTCAAGAAGCCAGAGAGAGGATGCTGATCTCTCTCACAGGACCACAAAGCACTCAGGCACAAGGCACTGAAAGCCCCAGGCAGGCGGGGATGAGGTATATAACTGGGGAAGAGTGGGAGGGGTCGGGACACAAATAAACCAATAGGGTTAGGGGAGAAGGGAGGAGTTGGGATGGGGTGACACAACCACAGCCAATGGGGAGCAGAGAGGTTCTACACAGAGGCCAATGGATGAACAGAATTACAGAGTCTTCTAGAACAGAGGAGGGAGTACTATTTTGGTGACAAGGCTAGATTTACATAAAGGAATGGAGAATCCTGGGAAACTGTTTCCGTTTCTCACCCTGAACTAAGGGAGTTTCCTCCCAGGACATTCCCACTTCAGTGGGCCCTTTGTTGCCTTTTTCCAAGTTCTAAACTAGGGGCATCACCCTGAAAGCACACTAGAAAAAGATAACTCTGTAATTTTATCTCACGAAGTGTTCCCCAATCAAACAGAATCCCCAGGATATCCCATCAGCTATACTTAATTCTTAAATTCCCCAGAAAAGTCTTCTGCAAACAAGTAGGCTCAAGTAGTCCACAAATTGCTTTTTAGAGGGTATATCCCTCTTCTAAGCAATCATCCTTCTGAGTCATATGAACTGGTTTTAGTTAGAAAAATGTTTAAAACAGTCCTTAGACTTTTGTTTACCAGTACTTCTTCGCTATATTTTGCATTGCTTCAGGTATGCCCAAAGTTATCCAGGTCAGATATACAGAAGAATAATGATTAGCCCAAGGAAATTGCTCCTGGAAATTGTTGGCCCATTCACCAGGAAAATATAAATGGAAAAAATACCAAAAGCTACATATACTTTCTTACTTTCTTTCTTTTTTTTTTTTTTTTTTTTTTTTTTTTTTTTTTTTCCCTGAATAATCTGAGCTGTGGAAATAACACAGGAGAATACGAACTTCCAGTATTTTGGCTTTACGTAAACCAGGAACCTCTTAGTTCTGATTATCTCAGCTGCGAAATAATGAATAGGACTGGGAAACCAACTTCTTGAAGCTGGAGTTTGGCACTTTTTTGCAATGAAGAGGTAACTGCAGAGAATAAAATGGGACCTGGATGACTGGTGAATGCTATGCTCTCAGCAGCAACTGGGTTTGCTGTTCTCACTGCATTCCTGCTTGCGATTTAAGGAAAGGCACCAGGAAACACTTGTGACGAAGCTCACTGATCATAAAATACAAGATCGGATCTCTGAAGAGCTAAAGGTAAGTTTATTTAAATTGCCAGTGTTTTCCTGGATGATTGATACCCTGAGGAAAGGAAGGAAGATTTGTGGGGTCCAGATGAGAATGTTAAAGACATAGCAGAAAGAGATGGGGAGCTGGCTGCAGGTGAGCTCTCTGTACTGCAGAAAAATGATTGCCTCCAACAAAGAACTGAGCAAAATTAAACAAAACAGATGAGACACAGAAGAAAACACAAACTCTTTGGAGAATCCAGAGTAAGGAGAAGAATATAGGTCAGAAGTTAAAAGTGTTTGGAGTCTTCCAAAAATTTGGGGATGTTTATGAGAAAACTGATACCAGGTGAGACCCCTGTTAGGAGATGGTAAAGAAAACATTGGAACAGATAGTAGGAACAAATTCAAAAATACTGGAAAAAGAATGGTTTGATAAAGATTGCGGGGAAATAGCTGAGATTGACATACAGCAATGTTGGAGCCTTCAAAATCAGAATCAAACTCCAGATGAGAAACACTCTAAAGTCAGAAGGAAACTCATGAGGTCAGCCACTGCAAGCAGAAAGGCAATACTTCCATGGCTTGGGGAAAAAAATGAATTAGGTTAGGGATATTAGTAAAATAAACACATTTTATAAGGGTATTGATACAATCAATACACGGAAGAGAGGATATTAGCCACATCTCTGTCTGATAAAGAACAAATAAGGAATCCTTTTCATTATAAAAAACTCAATTACAGAAGAGCATGGAAAAGTACTTTTAGGTGTCCACTACCTAAAGGGAGATAGTGAATAAAAAGATGTGTCCCAGACACATGAGCTATTTATGGAAGGATTAAATTTTGAAGTGATTCAAGAGGCAATCAGGAGCTCAGGAACAACAAAACAACAGGTGCTGATAATGTTGCCACTGAATTATCAGACATGAGAAAGAATATGACAATTCTTGTCCATGATTTAGAGGTTTTAAAGAGCATTCCAAGACAATGAAAGCAGGTAAAGAGACTGATGTTGTAAAAGAATTAAAAGAAAAAAAAATAGAAACAACAATTCCCTCATCTTATTCTCTTTATGTCCCGTAGTATCCTCTTGTATCCTCATCACATCCCTTTTTGTGAGGCTATATATGAAATAAGTATTCTGGAAAAAATTATCTTCCACAAATTAGCTGTTTTCATTTTGCCGTTACTAGAGGCAAAAAATATTAAGATTATTCTAATGCTGTTCTAATTTCACACTTCTAAAATGGAAGTGTGTTGAAAACTGTGCATTTATCAGAATGGTGTAACTGAGTTTGGAGTGCGAAAACAGAGTATAGAATGTGGAATTGCATCTGCCCCATTTTGGAGACATAGGACAATATACTAACACTACTGCTGGAAAGAGTCGTACAGTTACAGCAAAACTCCCAAAACATCCAGTTTTTGCAAAAATAGGTGCTGCTTTGGCACTCCTGTAAAGGCAGAGCAAAGACTTGAAGAGCATTAGGAGAAAACCAAGACCAAAGTGCAATGAAGACTTAGCATTTTGCTCAAATAAACAGGACAGGGAGAAATATGCCTTTAACAGGAAAGAAAGTGCAAAAGTTGTGAGAGATGCAAAGAATCCCTAGTCTTTAATACTATGATTTTATGATAGATGTTTTAAAATTCAAACCATGATACAACTTTAGATCATCACATTCACTAGACAGAATCATATATCATAAGTATCTGCAAAAAGAAGATTTTTTTTTTTGGTGTAATTTCATTTAACCGTATGTTGTGGTTTTAAGCCCAGGTGAAAAATAAGCACCTTGTAGCTACTCACTCCCTTTCTCCCTCACCCTGGTGGAATGGGGAGGAGATTTAAAGTAAAATCTGTATGTTGAGATAAGAGCAATATAATAATTGAAAATAAAATAAAATAAAATACAGTAATAATGGTGATTAAAAATAATAATAATAATAATAAACAACAAATGATGCACAATGCAATCTCTCCCCTGCTGACTGATGCCAGACACCCCTTCCTTAGCCCAGATCAGCCACCCCTCCAGGCAACTCCCCCCGAGTTTATATACAGGGCATGAATTTCCATGGAATGGAATATCCCTTTGATCAGTTCAGGTCACCTGTCCCAGAGATGCTCCCTCTCAGTTTCTTTTGTACACACTTCCTCGCTGGCAGAGCATGAGACACAAAAAAAAAAAAAAAAAAAAAAAAAAAAAAAAAAAAAAACCACAAAAAAAAACACCAAAAAAAACCCAACAACAACAACAAAAAACCTTGACTTGAAGTAAAGTTACCAGAAAACCAAAACCTCCATGAGCCATCAACACCATTCAACACCATTCTCATTCCAAATCCAAAACACAGCACTGTAACAGCTGTTGAGAAGAAGTTGACTCTATCCCAGCTAAAACCCAGACACCATAATAAAAGGCTACAAACCATCTATTTGTATAGAGTCATACACAGTATTTCCAACTATGTGTTATGGCAAGAATAAACCAGAATTGAACCAGTATTCTTGGGTCTTGCATTATTTTTTAAGTCAATGCAGAGATGTTCTGTATAATGTTCGAGTAGTATTAGAGAGTGTCAGTTATTTAAAACCAGCCTTATAGCTAACTTTAAGGATTCAAAGCTTCCCATTTGTTTTTTTGTATTCCTGGTGCCAATCCAGGGTCCAATGGTACAGGTGCAGCACAAGGTTAGCAGCTCTGATTTAACAGAATAATCAAATCAGTATGATGAGGTGTGCAAATACATTTATTTTTCCAGGTTTTAGGGCTGATCCCCCAACTGCACTGAAGAGTGTTATCCCACCTTTATTTTTAATGTGAATACAGTACACACAGCATTAAATTATTAGCAGACACTGTGTGCTGGTACACTGAGCTTCTGCACCTAAGAAAGGAATGATCATTTGGAGGTATTTATTATCCCCATCTTGGCTGAGAGTTCAGAGCAGCTTTCCATTAGAGAAAAAAAAAGAAGACAGCAACAGACACAGAGGACACTCTTTGATGAGAAAATGCCTAGGAAAAAAACCAAACAAACCCAAAAAGATGGAAAATGTAATGGGTGCCTAAATTTCAAACAAAAAATACAACTCAGTTTCTCAAAAAGGATGTAAAACTGGATGTGATATGTCTTCTTCCCTCCTGAGGAAACAGTTACTTTTTTTCTCAATATCCAAATCTGTGGGGAGGCAGTTTGATTCCTGACTCCACCCCTGTACCTCTGCAGCACTGAGCTCTGCCTGCTGCTGACCTGGCAAAGGAGGGACACCCATCCATTGCCTGCAATGCCATCTCCTGCTCTTAGGCTACCTAAAGGCACTAAGGTATTAGTGCCTTTAGGTAGCCTAATCCTCATTTTTTTTTTTTTTTCCTAATCTCCCTTGTGCTGGTTGAAGCAGGAGCTGGGTGGAGAGAAAACAAAAAAGGGGTGGGACAATAACTGTGAGTGAAAGTTATCCAGCACAGGTTGCAAAGCCAAGTTTCAATTGCTGGAGTGAATTCACAGTACTAACTTACCAAGAAAATGTTTCCATGGAGAGACCAGGCCAGGATTTATCCTAGGGCTGATGCTGGTATGAATTGCACTGAAAGGAAAGCCTGGGCAAAGCACATAATGTGCCCTTGCTCTGCCAGAGAGGGAAATTTAATTCCCAGGATGCCACTTGGTGTTCACACTGGGAAATTTCTGCAGGAAATTCCTTTCTTTCCATCCAAAGAGCTGTTTTTCAGAGTATTTCCTGTGTGCCACATTTTTTATAATATTTCATTAGTATGCTGGATATTTGTTTCTTTGCCGTATCAGAGGCAGTGTGACTGCTGCCTTCATTGTTATATTTCTATTTTCTCAGATGATATAACTGCAAAATATAGAACAAAACACATAGCAAAGAGTATCACACTGCTTTGCAACCCCAAAATAGAAAGGTAGAGAAGATTAAGTCTCTTCAGTTAGAAAAGCTTGTTTCTGATGTCTTTTCTTTTCCCAAGCCAGTTACATGTTGAGATCAGAGAAGTGCCGTTTGTAAACCAAGAATCACAGTACAGACAGTAGGATTCTAAACTTTTGCAACAGGGAATTGGGGAACACTCAGCTGAGGGGTGCTAGAGGGGAATCTTGGGATTGCATGTAAGACTGAAGGGATGCATCTAGTCTGTTGTTTTCCCTACATCAGGTTTGAACATGTTTTGAGCAATATTTCTGTCCTATTGTGGTTAGAAATAACATTTCTGTTAGATTTCCTGCATGGAAAAATGAAGCTCTTTCTTTGTTTTTCCCTTGGCTTTGTAGTTTGGGGCTGGCTGCTGCCTGGAGCCCTCTGTGATGAGGGAGAGAGAGGAAAGTTTATGGAAGCATTTGTAGGCATGGCTGGAAAAGCGGAGCTGTCAAAGAAAGCATCAGAATGGAGAAGTGATGAAGTGGGAGGTGGGAAAAGTTATGAAAAAATTGAGTAAATATGGAAAAGTGTGGAAAAGGGTGAAATATTTATTCAGTACAGAAATACTTCTAAATGACAGGCTGATCTCCTCATTGTTCTGAAAATGAAAACTGCTGTGGCACTGCCTGAGTGCTCTCAGCCTTTATAACTCACAGCAAGGGCCTGGCCAGCAGCATCTGTGCACCTTGTCCATGGGAATACACTCCTGTTATGTGGATAAAGAACTTCAAAACTCATGGATGTCCTGATAGTAAAAAAATTAAAAAATCAAAAATTTAAAAATAATTTATAGCTAGAGAGTGAGAGAAAGCAGATCAGAATTTGATGGATTTGTTTTCTATATATGGAAACATTTAGAAGAGAAAACTGCAGTCATTGCATCCAGCATCTAAGTAACTCCTGAAAAGTAAAGTCAGAAGGTAATCCAGTTGTCTAAAGGTTAAGGGAAAATGTGAAGTGTATTACTGAGAAAAGTGACCCAAACCTTTAGAGGTAACAGTGTCTGGCAATTTCATTGCATTTAATAGGATTTAAGGAAGCCTTTTTTTTCTTGTAGACGTACTGCCTTATTATTAAGTAAGGTAAACTCTGTTTATCCTATTCTGCATTTGTTTTATCTATGCTTATAGATATTTTGAAAAGCACACAGATATACTTTTTGTGTTGTAAAATAGATGATAAGTTGACAGCAGAAAAAAGTTAGACATATTTTTGCTGGTTTTTTCCTAGTGGAAAATACATTTTTCAGTTAAAACACCCAGAAAATAAGATTCTAGGCATATTTTTAGTTACAAAAATGGAAACTTCTAAGTAGTTCTTTCAAGCAATAAAGAAATCAAAGCTGCCTGCAGAACACAAGCAGTACTTACAAAAATACTGTTTTGCTGAAAACTTAATTTCACATCAAAATCAGTTTTGAGAGAAAGCTTCTCATCAGTCAAAGAACCTACCATGCTGTTTGATACCCCAACCAGTCCTACAGTGTCCTCTTTGCTGCTCCTGCCATCCTCCTGAAAATCTTATCCACTTCCCCATGGAGAAGTGGATCAATGCCCAAGCTGTGGAGAACTGCTCTGCCTCCAGACCGGTTCCTAATGGGGAATGGCCTCTGGGGAAGGCTGCTCCTAGAGGTTAAGTCTTCTGAAGGCAGCTGTGGATCCTCAGGATAAATTATTCTCTCAGTCCTCCCCTGCACAAGGATTGCAGCTGGTTGAGCATCTCTCATTTTTCAATAGCTCTTCACCACGTTTTCAGCTGTTTAAGCACCAGCTGAATCTGCAGTGAGTCTCAGCTGTTCAGCACTTCTCCCATCCCTGGTTATGAGGAGGATCCAGCCCTGGAGCTTGTCTTCTCCATCCTTCTGCTGTTTCACTCTCTTTTAATCTTCTAGTGTCTGTGTGAAAGAGGTCAATATATATAATGGTTTTAGAGCTGCTTTAAAATGTGTGAAATGATTAAGCAAAGCATCTTTGACTAGAAAAGTGATGGAGTTTGACATGGGGTAGTCATGCTGTATAACCCTAATGCTGGTGGGAAGGTGTGCTGGCAGGTAAGGTGCCTCACACGGCTCTGTGACACATAGACACAGCAGAGAAGGTAGCTGGGTCTATTTGTCTGCCCATGTCTGACTTAACCTTTATCATCTTGCTGTTGGCACAGAGATATTACCCCAGGATCACCAGCAGGCATTAATCACCCTACTGTGAACAAAAATAGAAGAGAAACAAAAAATCCACTAAAAAGTAAAAGCAAAAGTAAAAGGCTAGCTACATTTTTCCTCTCTGAAAGAATGGATTTCTTGCATTTATTTAAAGAACACAAAAAATGTCCCCAAGATTTTTGTCTGTGTATTAGCTTGAAAAACCATTCAAGGTTTCTGGCAGTTTTCAGACATTATCTCTAAATGAGAGCTCTTTTAGCATCCCTCACCACTGAGTCAGGATGTTCAGGGTATCTGAGGAGGCTTGTTTGTCTGAAACCCACTGCTTTCTTTCCAGTTCCCAGTGTTGGACAGCAATCACTTCTGGGTGGCCTTATATCTGAAAGAAAGGATTGCTTTGTCATGATGCAATGACTTCTGAATAATCAACCACCAAAACAAGCCAGGCCACTGCAGTTTGTTCCTCAGACTCATCTCCATGAAAGAGGAAGATTCCATTCTGCTTTTCACAGATGGTCTGGGGCTAGACAAGCGTGTTGCAGAATTGCTTTGGCTGGGAACAGTAAGTGGATTTCGATGCTGAGGGCCTTAGAAAGGGACAGGAACTAGCAGAGCTGCCTTCAGAGGACTGACACAAGATGCTTGGCCACCCTTGTTAACCCATTTGCAGTAATGAAGGAAAAAAGCACCCCTTAAAATATATTTTTTAAAAAAGGATGAAACTGTGGCACACTAAAGGGTTGATTTAGTTGCTTGGGTACCTGTTTCTGGACAAATGCTAAATCTAATAGAAATACTCTGGGTTTCATGCATTTATCCAGACTTGTGAAACTTTCCAGATATTGATCTTTCAGATGTTGTATATAGAAAAAAGTGGACAAGTTAGAATTTATAAGGTCTTCTTAAATGAGCAACAAATAAGATACATTACCAGTGATGTGACTCTACAATTTTTTAGTCATAAATCTATATATTCAATTAAAACAAGTTTCCATGGCTGGTCTTTATAACCTTCCCATCATGGGTCTTAAAAACTTTAAAATGAATATTAAAGCCAGACTCTGATGAATTGATTGCTCTGCCCTGAGAAAAGACATATTTGAGCCCAGGATGGTTTGGTCATGTCAGAATATGTCTGAGGCTAAACACACTCAGCTGTACCACTGCAAAAAACATTTTAAAACTCATTCTGTCTTCTGCATTGCTGCCCCACTGCTTTCACTCCCACTTTTTCACAGAAAGCATAACCTAGATCTATTTTCTTGACAAACAGGGAGGATTTTCCCAGTAGAAACCTGGCTGTAATATGACATGCAGGCAGAAGTGCAGTGATTATCATTCTGTATGTGTGCTTTGGGTGCAGTGAGGGACCACACAGCAATTATCACTGGCTTGAAATGGTTCTTTAAGATGTTAGAGGCTCCAAGGGAAGATTGTTTGCATGTTTCTAAAACAGATGGGAAAAGTTTGAAGGATAGTGTCTGAAAACTCCTCTTTTTGATTGTACTCTGCAAACACACAGCACTTTGAGCTAAGGAGCAAGGGTCACTAGATATAAGACATTGTTGTAATGGCATTTTTCAGCTAATTTTGTAGTTATCTTTGCGCAGAATTCATCCGCATTTGTAGAGGGGAAGTACAGAGATAAAAGATACTTCTTAGAGTGCTTGCCAAAAAAAATTCAAGTATTTTTTCATTCTGGATGAGTATATGTCTTTTGGCATTTGATGTCATTATTCATCTTCACTGCATGAATATTGCTAAGAGCCATGGGCTTTATGTGTAACAACAGAACAGGCAAACATGCATGAAAAAGAACAGGGTTTATGTTTTACAATCAATTTATTAATAATCTATTTGTGCTGGGGAAGGAGGAGATGAGACCATATTTAAAAGTACCAAGATGTTGCAATGCTACTCATTTAAAAAAAATCTGGACTTATGAAGAAATATCATGTTATACCTAAAAACTCTGGCTGTAAGCTTATTCCTGACTTTGAGTCTCACCCTGTCTGCTTGTGAAGCAGTGCTGTGGGCTCATTCACTTATTTCTTGGGCAGGTCAGTAAGGACAAATGAGGAAAACAGTGGAATAAACCAGTACTCAGCCTGAATGAGGGTAATAAAATGTGGTCAATAGTCTTTTCCTCATGCCGGTAATTTTTGCTGGAAGATGAAATTAAGTTCAATGACTTAATAAAAAATGCTTGCATTCCACATAAGTTCATTTTTGGATTTCAAAAATACAAGGCCACAGGAAATCTGTTGCATGTACCTGAACTGATTAAGCCTGTTGGGCATCTGTTTGCACTGGTTTTGGCTATGGTAGAAGTAATTTTCTTCACAGTAGCTGTTTTGGGGCTGTGTTTTGGATTTCTGCTGAACACAATGTTGGTAATTCAGGGATGCTTTTGTTATTGCTGTTATTGCTTAACAGAGTCAAGGCCTTTTCTGCTTCTCACACCACCCCACCAGACAGGAGGCTGGGGGAGCACAAGGAGTTGGGAGGGGACACAATCAGGACATCTGACCCAAACTGACCACAGATATTCCAGACTATATGGCATCATGATCAGTATATAATGCTGGGGGAAGGCTGTTCAGGAGTTCACTGCTCAGGCACTGACTGACAGTTGGTGGTGAGCAATTATTCTAATTTTCATCACTTGTCTTAAGTTTTATTTGTCTCTGCTGTCTTCCTTTTAATTACTGCTATTGTTGGTTTTGTTGATATATTCATTATTGTCATTAACTCATCTTAACCCAAGAATTTTCTCCCTTTTCCCCTTCCAAATTTCTTGCCCCCATACAGCCTGGGGGAAGGTTGAACAAGCAGATGTCTGGTGCTTAGCTGCCAATTGCAGTTAAACAATGACATTCTTTCATGCCAAATACAGTGCTACATATTTTTTCCTGCTGTCTGGAACAGTTTATGAAGCGTGTGTAATTCTTGCCAGACTGGTGTCCCTACAGGATGTGCTTTACTGTGTCTTGCTACAGCCGTGACAACAATGCTAGGACAGAGGGTGGAGGTACAAACATCGAGAAATTACTGGTAGTTTTATTCTCCTCTCAGTACTATGTGCCAAAAATATGTTCCAAGCTAGATTTTGTGGAATCCTAAGGCACACGAGACACATGGAGATGCAACTGCAGTCTTCTATTTTATCTTGGGTACACTTAAGCCTAATGGACAACTATTGAGTTTACGAGCTTGGAACATACACAGCAGATCTTTAGGTTTTTCTGGTTTATATTAATAAATGTTTTTGCAAGTGATTTTTTTTTTTCCTAAATAAACTGTCATATTGCATTTGATGGTAGCCCATCCCTGTGTAGCAGGTATTTGGCAATCTGAAACTCTGCAAGAAGTAATTTGACACAAATCCAGCTCCCTATTCAAAGAGAGATTAACCTTCCATAATAAGCTGTAATTCCTGCTGAGAATTCAGTGCATACTTAAAAAGAGTTTCTTGTATAAAACTATCACTTTAGTTGACCTCATAGATGAAGATCGTCGTGCAGAACCAGCATAGGTTATGACTGATCACCAGCTTAAGTACTCACATTTACTAAAGGACGGTGGAAAAGGTCCAAGAACTGCTTCACCTGAAGTACCAAATTCCCTTAACAATAGTGTTCCACTAAAAATTGATCTGTTAAAATGCCTTGTCTCTATGAGGCAGAAAAATAGGTTGTGGTTTTACCTTCAGAAATCTCAGACAGTATGCAAAAAGGAACTGTGACGTGTCCAAACAGGACACAGAGAACAGTGAGGTGACTTGGAGACTCCAATTCCACCTCCATCCCAAGTAATCGCTGCTTGGGAGTCCTGGAGCATGTGAACATTTTCTTTCCCCTTGAAGTGAATGCCTGGGGGCTGCTGGGGGACCCCTTGGTGCTCACACAGATGCAGGGCTGGGACTGGATATCATTGCCATGGTTAGACAGAGAAACACTTGTAAGCATGACCCCTACATCTAAACCTGTCAAGAATTTGTAATTATGGACTAATCTGCAACCTTTATGCATTTCACCTTCTCTGTTTTGGAGGTCTGATGCTCAAGAAATTACAGTATTGTCTAGAGGTGGTACATCAGAAAAGACTCAAAAAGGCAAGGCATCATGATCCTCAAAACACAGCATCATATATGAGCTGAGCTGACTCCACTGGAATCCTTCTTCAGAGTGTCCAGGGGAACTCAGGAGATCCTTAATCTGCTGAAATGGGATAGAGAAATTAGAAGTGCTTGTAGGCTTACAGGGTGACTGTACATAGCTTTTTTCTGTAGCCTGGCCAACCATACTGACCAGGTAGCAGCCTTGAAACTAGGATGCAAGTGAAGACAATCCGAAAAATTAAAACATCAATGCCATTTTACTTTTCCATTAGTAAAAGTGATGCGGACAAGAAGAATACCATGATATGCCGTTCATCTGCAGCTTCTTAGTAGCAATAAATTTTTCAGACCTAGATCATTGAATCTAGATTTTTCAGAGGAGACAAATGGATTCATTTGAGGGCAGAAAGTGTGAAACAAGCTGAGAATCATGCATTGTCTCCACTTATCATCACGCTATATGTCTGAGATAATGAGTGACAAGTTCTGTGCCCAACGACATGGAAAACAAGAAAAATTATAGCATTAATCACAGTGGTGTCAGTTCTCTGGAGAGTTGACACTTAGCTATGCATTAGATCTTGTAGTTTACAGTGTAATTAAATTAATTTCTCTAGCTAAATATGTATTAAATTAATCCTTATTAATCTTATATGAAAAGGCATTAGAGTGGATCTGAGGGTAATGATAGCATTATTTCATTTCCACACACAAATTAAGAGATGGTATAAACAGATATCATGAGATAAATATAAGGATAGAATAACTCTCTTACCAATATCACACCAAAGGTCATTCTACTCAACTTTTAGGTCTCCACCAGTGAGTAGAAGTGGTAGCTTATGGACAATAAGAATGGAGGTATATCCAGCCAGTGGATTAGGGGTTCTTAAGGTAAAAGTAGAATGTGAGCTATTGTGCTTACTAAGCATTAAAAGAACCCTTACATTAGTGATTTTGGCCACTGAAATATTCTGCAAAAATAAGTCCTATAATTTAATTGTAGCCCAGAAAATAATTCTAAATTTTTTATCCTATCATTTCTGTTTGCAAGCACAGCTTATGGATACTGGCAGGACTGGGAAAGCACTTTTAGCACCTAGACAAGCTTTCCAGAACTGCCTTTCCTTCAGACTTTGAGGAATTTGGCAGAATTTGTTCACAATCACATTGCTGTAAAGATCATGAGATCTCAAACAACATTAGGGATTTGAGACAGAGGCCAAAAAGAAGCCAGTCCACTCAGTATTCATGCGTCAACTGAGATCAGTTCAATGCTTCCTTATAAACATCAATAGATAATAAAATTGAAGTGATTGCCTGAACCAACAAACTAACCCATCCCTAAAAGAAATAGTACTGACAGGACTTTGAAAGGCAGTGATGGATGAGAAAGGAAATTGAGAGAAAAAACCAGAAACTCTGAGATGTTTGACTCAATTTTGTGTGATGTCTCTCTTGGGAAAGAAGAGGCTTTGGAAATTAGTGGCTGTAGCCCTCTCAAGCAAAAGAATCAAAGATAAAAGGTCTTTACAAGGCAGTGAGTTGGCACAGGACATGGGATAATGTTGCTTTGATAGATACTGCAGGGTATCATAGCATTGCACTCACATTTAGACTATGGATTGAATTAAGAGACAATTAAAGCTTGGTTTTCTTTAAAGATGAAATATTCTTTCATGTTTCAAGGAAAAAAACATTGCTTACTGTTCTTCAAAGCTTAAATTAATCATAGAATGCTGAATGGATTTTTTTTTATTCCTAATTGGAATCCTTTATTTTAGAAAGATGTATTTAATTTTCAGTTGAATTGAAAAGTCATTTCAAAGACGACTATTTTCCTTTCGTGAAGAATTGCCTTTTCTTGTAATTTTTCTTCCATTTGAAAGTCCCATTCAAATATAAAGGCAAAAATGAAGCTACAGGCTTTGCTCTTAAAAGTGCATCTCTGTCACTACTTTTTTGATGCTGAACATGATAAACTCTTTGATGTAGCCTTGAGAAGATCCAAATGTTCTTGGATTCATGCAAACAAAATGGATATAGCTTCAAAGCAGAAAATCTTCCAGCTCTTTTTGTCTATAACAGATAAGCACCTCTTAAAGAAAATGGCAGAATTTATACTTAAAAAAAAAAAAGATAGGGTTTGAAGCTATATTTCATTCTTTTCACTAGCTGGTGATGCAGGCTCTACAATTATTTGTTTGCAAGAAATAAAATGCTTTTATTCCAATGGTGTTTAGTTGCCAGGATATTTTTGTATGACCCTTATGTACATTTTAAAAATCAAATATGTTTTTCTCACTGGTCCATAAAAGTCCCCAGCTGTCTTTGCATGAAGAGAGACATCCATCAGTAGGAAAATGACAGAGCAACTCAGGATCTGTAGTTATATCATCTGCTAGTGATTTACTCTTGGACTATTTTGTAAATGAGCTCAGACTCAAATACAAACACCAAGAAAATGCATGGCTGGACTCTCAACCTTGATTAACATCTAACAGTATTATTGGTATCTCCAGATAGTGTACAACCTCAGACAATATTATTAAAATGCATCACACAAAATGAAGAAGTTGTGATTTTTGTTTGTTTCAGCATCTGGAACATGTCAATCAGCCATGAAGCCATGGAAGACCAAGTATTTTAGAATCACAACTTCTTGGAAAAAAGGAACCAAAAAAGAAGATTCCATTTTACTTCATAAGTTGCTTGAACACATTTGAAAGAAAATTTTTGACAAAAATTTATACAAAAAAGAAAAACTGAAGAGAATAACATATTTTGAAATTGTATGCTTCACTCTTTGTTGATCAAAGTATTTTTTAATTTTCATTGACCCTTTCAATGTCTCTTGATGAAAAAGTAGGAGAATCCTGAGTATCTAACACTTATCCTTTATAGTTTGGTTCAATCACACTTGGAAATAGCTTAATTCAAAGTTAAGATTAAGTCAAAGTCTCATTTATTCTCCAAGACTTCCTGTTATGGAATAAAGTTTGAAATTAAACAGTTTCCTTTGAAAGAAGGAATATGGAGTTAGACTGAGGTTTCATTAGAAAGAGAGTGTCCAGCACTGATCAGTTTTTCAGTCAGCTGGGAGGGGATAAAACATCAAGGTATCATTCAGCTCGCTGAAGTAACATCCTTGAGTGACCTGTAGTGAGCTCTGATATTAGGAATTTTCTACCTAGTCTTTCAAAACACTGTCTTCCAACTTCCATGAAGTAAGCAGCGCTGGTACCCCTGTCTGCATGTCAGGCTGGAGGCTCCCAGAGAAAGGGCTCACATGATTTTGTGCTCCCTAGACATAATGTTCTTCTCTTGTCATACTGTGTGCAACACACAGTGCAGGAAAGAAGAAGAAATTGAAACTCTCCTTAAAAAGCATAATTCTCACAATTAAACAAGTCAATGCAGAGGCACCTGCCAGTGTTCTTCTAAAATTATGGCAACTTTGTAGTTTTGCCTGAGTTTTGCAGAGAAGCTCTAACTTGGTTTTGGTTGGAGATGTATGGACAGTTGGAGATGATGAAAATTAATGTGGCAAATGGAAAATAAGTTTGTATAAGCCACTGGAAAGTGAGTTATGTTGTTTTCTACAACTGTTTCAAGCTGAAGACAAATGGTTCTCTTTCTTAAACACAACAGTAAAACCCAGATGCTGGAAGCTGATTGACAATTCACATACCATTGCCACAGCTGTGATTCAGAATTTTGGGTTCACTCTCAGCACAGTGTATGATGCCCCAGAGCAGAGTCCTCTGCCTTCCTGTGGGTGCTTGTAAAGCTACTCTCAGCCTTCAGATACTGTGGAGCAAAGGTCTGCTAAGAGCTGTGAAAAGGGGAGAAATGCTTCTATCCTGCAAGAGTAAATCCTAAGTGCTTGAAAAGGCACTGATGTGCTACAACCTGGAGAAAAATGGAGGCATTTTCTGTCCTGTTATTTAGACAAGAATGTTTGAGCCCCCCTTAAAAAATGTGCAAAGTTTTTCTGACCTTTTTGGGTTTTTGGGCTCTGTTGTATAGCTGACATTCTAAGCCATGCTGGTGAAGTTCCTCTGCTGATCCAGAAATGAAAGCTGCCAGGAAACAGAGGCAGTTTGTTCTGGCTAATCCAGAGAGAAATGTCCTTGTACATATCATTAACTGTTTTTTCATACCTGGCAAGGAAAGCAGGAGACTGATAAATGATTATTCTCTTACCTGCTGGCCCCATTTGAATGATCAGGATTGCAAGCAGCTGTTACAACAGCCTTAACAGAAAGCACTCTTACTCTAAAGACTTTTCCAAAAAGCATAGTAGAAATGTGTAAATGTCTTTTCTCTCAGCATCATACAGAAATGTTCCCTGGATCCCACCACCAGTGATGGTACTTTTTGCAGTTAAGGGGAAAGCAGAAGCTGGCTGAAGTCTTTCAGCCACATCAGTTTCTGATTCCTGCTCCCCTCTTTTGTAAGCATTTTTTCTGTGCCTTTTTGGTCTGGGCACACACGAGTTCAACAATCTGTCACTGCTGCCCTAGGAAAATGGGGTATTTTAGTACTTCCTGCATGCAGAGCCTTGCCTCCTGGGTTCAACATCTGCAGACAGCAGCCAAAGGCTATTAGCATTACTTTCTGTATTGTTACAGTGCCCAAAAATTCCAGGCAAGAATCAGGCCTGATTGTGATGGGCGTTGAACAAGCACAGCTGGAAAGTCCTGCTCTGAAGGGTTCATGGACCTTTCAGTAGTAGTCCTGATTGTAATAATTTACAGACTTACACTAGTAGAACCTAGGGCAATTTAGCCTGTGAAATATCTAAGTATGATGTGGAGTAACTCATGAAAATGGCACAAAGGTGTATTCAAATAAAAAAATTCATGTGCCAAGATTTAGGAGACTAATTTCTACTATTGCCACTGGATGATGGGGAGGATACAAGAAGAAATTCAGAGCCCTGCCCTGAATTGCGACCTGGAAAAGCTCTTGCCCCATATTCCCTGGAAAAAAGACGTCAAAACCACTTCCAAGATGGACACAAATGGTAGGTTTCACATTTAGGCAATTTTAATGCCTCCGAACCCAGAGTTTCACAAAAAATTCACCATGATGATAAGTCTGATTTAAAGCATACTAACACTAAATACTTCTGAGAATATGTTCAGTTTTATAAAATTTTAAATGCATTGTACAATTAAGTTAGATGGAAAAGGCTTGATATAATAATTGGAAGTTTCAATTTCTACAGTCATCTTGATCCATTTCTTCTTACCTTATTACTATATTAAATCTGATTTTAACTTCATACCTAATGTGATGAGCATACAGACTTTTGCATTTCAATGTCAATCTAAGTAAAATTAATGTAAACTTCTTAAACCTAACAAAAAAAAAAAAGCTTTTATGTTCATACAACAGTTTTAGAAGCTATTATCATTCACCAACATAGATGCTGTTTGCCTATAAAAAGATAACCTAGGCCATATATGCAATATATAGTCATTTATATGAAACACAGGATTCTTCTAAAGAGAAAGACATCATCTATTTTAGCATAATGGAAGATTTGCAATGGCATTGTTTTTCCCCACAATCTAGAATTACTAGAAGGAAGATAAGAATGAAAGGTCACAACAGATGATTCTGAAGGTCTGTACAGACCTTCTGTACAGCTCAATATCCTCTCTCTATCTGGGTCCCTGAGCAGGTGACTGAAGGGGAGTGCAGACACAGGAGAGCCCAGGACCCTGCTTAATGTGCCAGGCACAGCCATGGGTCCAAGGGCTTAGGAGACCAGAGTGGCTTCTGAGTATTCAGGAGTTCTTAATGAGCTGATTGTCCCAGACTTGTCCAGCCTCCCATGATTCCATGCAAACTTTGAGTTTCACAACACCCTGCAGACAGACCATTCACACCCCAAGTTTTGGAAGTGTGTTTTGAATAGGTCTCCTTTTGGTTTCTTTGATATTTCCTGTTCTTTTACTGAGAAAGCCAGAAAATTAATAGCACCTGATTCACTTTCTCCCTGTGTCCTCCATGATTTTATGGAGTGTGAAAATCCTGGAATGCAGGAATTTTATTCTAAAGAAATTTCTGTGCAGCAGACTTCTCGTTCTCAAAACTTTAAAGAGAAGATTGTAATTAGCAATGATGTCAGCCCATTCAATAGCTCATTCTCTAGTGGCTTTGCATATGAAGCATATGTAGCACTTGAAGACATTCTTTTCTAGGTATCAAATTTTCAGAATCTATTTTTGTTAGTGAACTGAAGGAAAGCACAGATACATGCACACATGCAAAACAACAAACCTTTCATTTGCTTTCTGAGAGAGGAGACAAAAAAACCGGTGCTTGCCAACTTCATAATGTTTAGATGGTTCCTAAATATCATGAAGGACTGTGAAAATTCCCATTAGCTGCAGATACAAAAGTCTTATGTTTTATTTGCTTATATAAACTACTTTATACCGTGTAAAGATTTGCAGATTTGCAACTTTTTTAGGATATTTTGAAGTCCAGATACTTTGTGTTAGAGCCTGAATTGATTAACTGTAGCTCCAGGTTGAGAAAGTGGTGCACATTCTAATAGTCCACAGGCCATCTTTCAAAAAAACCCACCTTTCTGTCATCTCAGATTGTTTGCTATGGTGAATCTCACAAAGTCTGAACATAGTTCTTAAATATTTTCAAGTGTTATTCTCCACATCTTCCAAAATTATGGCAACTCCAAAGGCTTGCTGACATTTTCAAAGCTACTGAGTAGCACTGAGGTATCTATGTAATTCATCTGCAGGTGAGTAAAGCAGGTGAGGCAGCTGAAGAGAGAAATGCTTGATTTGATTGTTGCTGTTGTTGGATTGTTGTTCCATACAATGTGGAAACTGAAGGCATTATGGACAAGAACAGGTCAGGACAATTGGGGATAATTTTGTCATTTATGATGCATGGTATCCCTATCATACTTGATAGGGATACCATCTGTTATCAATGAGGCTTCAAATAAGTTTTACATCATTATTTGCTGTTATAGCAGTTATATGTTTCAAGTACCATGATTTTGCATTGTTAAAATTAATTTGGAATATTATGAACAAGCAGTGAATTTCTGCTGAGGAGTGCTGGAAGATCTTCTCCAGATAAAGATGCTCAGATTTTGGATAACCTGTCAGGTAACAACAGCTGGGTTACAGCTGTCTGGAGCTGGAGACAGAGGGCAGGGGCCAGACCTGGAGGTGTTTTTACAAGAAGTGTTTTTACAAGACATGCTTCTGGCTTTCCTTGGCTCCCAAGGAGCCACATGTGGCTCTAGGACAGCCTCAAGAGAGTGAGCAATTTCTAAACTTATAGGCAGAGAGGCTTTGCCTCATTTTTTCAGAAGTCTGTGGAGTATTATGTTAGTTATTATTGCTATTGATAGCAATGTGTGCTATATCCCACATGTTTATTATACTTGGCATTAACAACAGATGCTGTAGGATGATAATACTAATGCAAAAGGAAAAATAAAGCAACAAGTTAAGCAACTGTGCAATTGTTCATTGCTTCTTCAATACCCCATTAATCACACAGCTCACTGATGGATATTGGCTGCGAACCAATGTGACAGATGGGGAATAAAAATCAATGTCTTTTAAAAACCACCCACAGCAATATATTTCAGTTTTACATTTTGGGCCTGCATCTCTTCTCCTAGCCATGAGCTAGTGCAGCATAAATACAGATCTCTCTGAATAATTGCAAATCATCTTTAAGACAAAATGTAGGGACACTGCTTAGAAATAAATGAACTTATTTTGGAAATTATTTTCCAATGCATTATGGAATTTATGCTACCTGATCATACTAATATAACATGTAATTTGTGTAATTTATTAATTTAAAAGTCAAATGGAAGTAAGGAATTGTCATTGAGACGCTGATCTCCAGGTGATACAAAGAGTCATATTTGAAAGCTTTTTATAGAGATAGCATAAAGGAGGGCTAATTCTTTTACCCTGTACCCTTCACTATCATACTTGTTCTTCAATCCTTGTGGCTTCTTCTATTGTCAAGACCACAGCTAACGTAAAAGTCAACTTGATTAATCTTCTTCTCTTCCAGTAATTTTCAAAATTTACTAATTTAGTAGCATTATAAAATATTTTATAGTTGAGGTGTGGATATCTTTAGAATTTTCATGTACTTAGGTGTATAGATACTGTGTTTGTTTTGAAAATAATAAAATTTAAATAATTGCTTTATCCTCAACCAAAACTACTTGGGAAGCCAAGAATAGCTTTAAATATTTTTTGGATAGAAAATAAACAAATTTCAAAACTTCAAATGTTTTGTTTACATACTTGAAAAAAAAAGTTCTGATTTCCATTTCTAAGTGAGGTTTTTAAGACTCCTAGACTGCACAAAGACATTTCCCTATGTCATGTTGTCAGGCACAGGCAACAATGCCTATGAAAAAACTCCCGCTCTGATGAAAGTCACCCACTGAGTCACACCTAGTTTGCTCCTTTCCATTTTGCAACTTCACTCTGTGACATCTGACACATTTGCTTTCTATTACTGAACTCCTTTAAGCATGTCCCGTATCTAATTTTCAGAGCATCTGTCTCTTTTGAAAGGTATACCCACCTAATATTCCACTTATGGTGCTTATTTAGATCAAATCCAAAATGTGAGTGCAGTGATTCATGTCAGTGCCCTAGTTGCAGCCAGGACAGGGTTAAAATTAACCCTGTCCTGGCCAGAATCAGGCTACAAAGAAAAACAATGATTCTGAATTCCATCAGGATGAAAAATGATGGATGCAGGATTCTGCCACATCTCTCAGCTTGCAACCCCCTGGGCAGAAGGCAGATAACCAATAACAGCTCTTTGGATGGCTTACCTAAAGTAGATGTGCAGGCTGCAGCAGAAAGGGGCACAGAAAATGTGGCATTACTACCTGAACAACAAAGCAATGGACTGGGACAAAAACCAGGAAGAAGAAGCTGGCTCCAGCTGGCTGTCCCAGCAGCAGAGCCCCAGCTGCCCTCAGAGGTGCCAACAGGCTCAGAGCAGGGCTGGGCTGGTCTCACGTGTGCCACATGTGCTGTGTGGATGGGGGACAGCCCGACAACAGGATGGTGGTGCTGGCCCTGAGCAGTTTTAAAGTGCTGACATCATGCAGGCAGCTACAAAACTCGAAGCAAGATTTTTGGCCTTTTTCTTCAGTGGTTAGATATATTGACAAAACAAAATCCTGCGGCCAAGTTTGATTGGCTGAGTACAGTTAAGGGCATATAACATTGTCTTGCCAATCTAAGTTTCAGATACAGCCTTTTTTGTTGCTTCTGGTACTACTGCAGATGTGGGGGTTTTAACCAGATATTTTACTGCTAATATTTTGTATTTTGTTGTTGTGGTTTTGGGTTTTTCCTAGAAAACTTTCTTAGCAGTACTCCTAAAAGAATAAGCCAGAAGCTTCACAGCAGCACTGTTGAAACTTCTAGTATCCAAGGCACCCACAATTAAAACCCATTATTCCAGATCTTTTTACAAGATAATAAATTTCACAATATCCTATTAAAAGCTAAGTACAAAAATACTCATTAAAAACCAATTGAACATCTTTAAATGTTTAACAGCTATAAGAATTTTATATTTTGACTGAACTGTCAACAATACCATTTTATTAGCAGCTCTCTACATGGTAAAACTGCAGGGAACAGATGCAGGATATCTGAAGCTTATGAAAAACAATTTTACAAAGTGTAAAATCAGAAAATCTGAATATGTTTCCATTAAAGGCTTTGATGGCCATAAACTGATTGTAGGCAGAACATCAAACATCAGGATAAAATCTACAGCATATTTGTTGTCTTATTTAGCATGAGTACTAACATCATTATAGTGCAAGGATTTCACATCACCAGAGCTTCATATCTGCTGGATGTTTCTCACAGGCAGTTCCTCTAAGCGCTGACTGTACCTGGTCCTTGCAGCAGTCATCTGACTCCAGATCCCACTAATCCACTCTTTTATACCACTTGGTCTTATTGGCTACTGGTGTGGCCTGTAAAGATCAGGCCTGCTTCTAATCTTTAATAATTGGTCCAGCTGAAACTCCAGGGATAAGATTACCTTCTACACCACCTTCATTTACCTGTACTCTATCCCCCTACATATATTAAACATCCCAAACATGGTGTGCTATGGTGTGCTCCAAAGAGGTCTATGATACAAGGATCCATATCAAGTGTTGAAGACACTTCTAAAAAAAAAAAAAAATTATTGCAGCATAAAACACGTGTTCACTAACAGAAACTACAAATGGTCCCAGTCCAGAACATGATCCAAATACGATATATGGTCCAAAAGTTAGCATCAACATTGCTTATTTACAGTAGACAGCATAAACAAAGGTGGGCAGAATTGCTGCATCTTGCAAATGAAAAGGAGAGTTTTCAAATTTGCCATTTCTCTACTCATATGACCTTTTAAATGTTCCCATATAACTACTTAGACCAAACTGGAGGATGAATGGCTCAATTATTTCTTGGGAAAACAAGTTGCCATTGGAGAATGACCTGCTACAGCCAAAGTCTTCTACTTCTGTTCATCTGTTACTATCTTCCATCTGGAAGACACAAGACAGCTGCCCCCTCACCCTCTCTCCTCCTGCCTCACATATCCTGCAGGTTCTGCAGATCTGGTCTTAGTTATACTCAGATATGGGCTCTCACTGCAGCACATGTAATCTGTGGAGGATGCACTCCAGCACTGCTGCCAGAAATCTGTGCAAGAAAGGCCCCAGTGAAGTGGAGAGAGCAGGGCACCAGAATCCCACCAGAGATCTGGAGAACAAGGAGATGGAAACTGAAATGATACCGCCCATATTGGATGCAATGACAAGGCTTTAGTGCGTGGGTTTTTTCTGCACTCAAGGGCCTTTGGCAAAGGAAGCTTTCACTTCGTGTCAAAACAGACAGAAAATGATACAATCGTATAAACAAGAGTATCTGGGGATTAAGACTAAAGTATAGAATAAGAGGCATGTGAATATGACACGCAAATACACCTGCATGCCTCTAATTTGCAATGCCTTGTTAATTGTATCAGAGCATCACGACCCCCTTATCACATATGGCAAACCCAAGGTATGTTTGAATACTTTCTGGATTATATAGTTCAGATAAAAATAAAACTTGGTTACCAAGTAAATCTGATCTTACAAAATCAACCTTTGTCTGTTACAGAGTCAAGACAAAGATGTTGTCTTCTGGCCAGAAAAAAATTATATAAGTTTTAATAGCACATCTAAAATGATCCAAGATCTGCACCATTTTTATTTGGGTTTTGCAAAAAGCCTTTGCAAAATCTTTAGGGAGATAGATACATCTAAGACACAGAGTCAACCATCATGCTTTAAAGGAAGAAAAGTGTATTTTTTTATATTTCTAATACCGGAGCTTGTAATGAAACAGAGCACATGTTTTTCTCCATTCTGCTGTCAGCTATTTTTTGCTTCTCTTCATTTGATGCTTGGCAACAACAGAATTTTCCCTGTCTGCGTTGACTGAAGTGATGTGGTCTCTTCCTTCCTTGCTCTCAGTGCTACTTGAAAAGTACTGCATATTAGCAGAGGGTGAGATAAGCCATTCAATACTAACTTTACAAACTGAAAAAGTATCTATTTAACAAATTAGAAGTATAAGATGAGAGAAGACAAGTCATATATACCCTTACAGGTGAGTAGTCTAAATCAGAGCAACATCACAACACAGATGAGGCAATTCTGTTAAACTTGAATCCTCTTTACTAGCTTCAGCTTTATGAAGAAAAAAGCTGCTTATCACATGGCTCTTATGCAAACACCTGTTCTGCAAATTAACCAGTGATTTTCACCTCCAGTGAAGTTGATAAAGTATTTCAAACCCATCTTTACATTATGCTCATTAAACAAAACGGACATGCAATCATTCTCTAAAACGTGTAAAGAATTTCTCTAAAGCCTTATTTAGTCCTGTTCTCCACACTGAAAATAATTAGATCCTCAGAGTGAAGTGCCATACAACTTTGGTATGGACAGCAGAATGACTCGTTTTCTGTTTGTTACATGGTCCTTGCAACAATACACAGGTTGCAGCGGGAGATGATGAAATAAGACATTACACCAAAGGTTTTCCAGAGGCAGCTTAAAAGCTCTACTCCCTGAACCATTGCAACCAGCTTCATTTAGACCATTCCCAATCAAAGATTTGATTTAAAGAGTGTATCCCACAGGAACTCATCAGCCCGTGTCACTAAAGAATTAAAAGCCTCAGAAAGAAACCCCTTCTCTGAACCCAGGCCAAAATCTAAATTTGCTCTAGTTTCAACAGTCTCAAGTAATCGCACCAATCACCTGCCAGGACAGCCACCCCTACAGCCTGAAGACCAGGACTTTTCCAAGTTTCTGTCCTGGTTAACAGCTGTCATCTTTAAAGACAGGGAGGGCCAGGAACTCCTTTGGATGTAAAACATGTTTTGCATTTTGCAGGTGTGATTTGAGCCCTGTTCTCACAACAGGATAATTCCTTTCCTTCTGTGTGTGAGCTGGCAGGGAGAACAGGGACAGAAGGCATTATTCCCAATATAAAAGGGAGAATTTAGGCACAGAGGAGTAAGGATAAATATTTATTAATTTGAATGTCCTGTTTGAAGAAGTAGGGTCTGAATTTCCAGAAAGCTTTGTGCTATTTAGAAATTTGCGTTCAAGATGAGACAAATTGCAGAGACTCCAGATGTGGTTGCTATTTATGCTTTTATAAACCAGAGCTCCCAAGTCCCACAGCTGGAAAATGGGTAGAAGGAAAACAATCCCAAGGACCACCTGTGAAAACTTTGATTTACCTGAACTGTCCAGGACTACACAAAGCATCAGTGGGTGAATTAGAACTAGGCCCCAGTTTCTGGGACAATGTTCTTTGCATATGGTGACTCCTTTCCCTTTAGTACTTGCCTGATCCTCAGCTCAGGGTCTGTGTACTAAAACAAATTGAGCTCCTGATTAATTTCAAACCAGCTCTACACTGGGCAGCACAAAAGAAAGTCCTGAATTTAAAGACCACAATATCCATGCACAGTGCAATTTCTAAAACAGTCATTTTCGCCACATCTTCTCTATGTTTTGGAAAAAAAAAAAAAAAAAACTATTAGAAACAAAAACCCCAGCCAAATGAAACCACAGTAGCTCTTTTGTACAGGGAGTCTCAGACTCTGAAATTTGGGCATGTCGTCTTTTGCTTGTTGGAGCAAACTGAAGAAAATCCCATAATTTCATCATATTGACAAATATCTTTCCCACCAGTAACATTCTGGTTCACTGTTGCTTGAGCTAATGAACCTTCAATAATGCATTGTCATCCTCCTTGAGGACCAGCCCAAAAGAGGGAAAGAGATGTTTTGAGACCAAGAGATACAAGTCTTCTACCAGAAAGAAATGAGCTTTGGAAACTCTGTTTTTTTCCCAAGGAAAGGCAAAATATGGACACTATAAAGTCATCCTCCATCCAGCCTTTCCCACTTCTGGCTCTTCCTCCCTCTTTGTTGGGCAGTTCTTCTGCACCAGCTGAGCTTCAACGCTGAGATAGATAGGTAAATGCATTTTGGGATGCAAATGGTAAATTCTGGATCTAAATGAAGTGTACCTGGCTGTGTGCTCCCCCACAGAAAGTCTTGCCTTGCTTTATTATGATTTTACTTTCCAGGAAGTATACCTGGCAAGGTTTAGTAAATAATTAGTCTGTCAAAAATACACAAGCTGTGATAAGAAAAGGTATATCCCCATTATATTCTTTTCCATGTTTTTATTTTTTGCTCTAAAACAAGGAAAAAAAAACAAAAATCCCCAAACACAAAACAAAACACCTTTTTTTTTTTTTTTTTTTTTTTTTTAGGTAATCAGAACAGGATATCTTACATTGACCTTTATCTTAAAAAACAGGTGAAGTATGTCATCAGAAATAAAATTAAAATATTCAGTCTGTGGTACATGCTTAAAAAGAGAATTTAATTTAAAATGCTTAAATTCTGGGAAAGTTATATAACTGAAAAAGGATTAGTAGTGAGAAATTTTAAGTAGGTTTAAAATAAAGCTGGATCTGGAAGTAAAAATTTTATTTCACTACTTTTTTTCAAAAGCAATGTACATACCAGCTTATGAAAATTATTCCTAAATTCATGCTATATTTTGATCTTTTGTCAACAAGCAAAATAACTTTACAATGCAATTGAGGTGCATTTCTTAACACTTATTGAAGTTTTTTCTTTTACTCTCTTGATGGGACATTTATAAGTGATTTGCCTAAATTTGAAAGTCAAAAAAAAAGAAGGTCAGAAACAGTTTACCTTTCCGTTTACAGAGTTAAAGTTTAATAGGTTTTTTTTTCAGGTCAGATCTTTAGGAATTATTCTTTTGACCAGTTACCAAATTGGAAAAAAAATCACCCATACACCTCCAAAGAAGTGTCGTGCCTTATCATTTCTTCATTTATCCACTTTCATTTAAAAATCTGGAAGGGAACACATACACACTTTGGCCCTGAGCCTATCAGAACATAATTACATATGTAATACATACAAAATTACATCTTTATTCAAAGTACCTTCATGGCTTTAGCACATGATTAGGTCCTCTTGGAATTTAAATCTTAAAATAGATGAGGAAAAAAGTGCCTCCAGTATATTTTTTAAAGGTGAATAGGATTTGGGGTAAAATACTGAATAGGTTTTAGGGTAACAATGCCTCCCATTGTTTTCCTAAAAACCAAAATACTTCCCGCAAACAGAAAATGGACACTTGGTAAGAGAATTTCTTTTCAGGACAGCTGATGAACCTGTGACAATTTGGCATGGCACTGATTTAATTCCTATTAAGCCAAAAAGAAAGAGCTTGAGCTCATGATGTTATTTGGCAGAGGTTTCTGCACTAAAGGAACAGCTGTTCTTGTAAAGGTCTCTGTCCCTCTGGAGTCCCACTTAAAGGGGTGGCTTCATGTAATTTTATTCTTGTGAAGAGGGAAAGAGGACTAAAGAAAAACAAACAATCCAAACCAAGTCCTTTTATTAATAGGTGAACTTTGTACCCCTGAAGATTTTTTGTCACAGTATTGAGATCAGCCATTTTCTCTGGCTGGGCCCATTTTTAATGGGCCATCAGCCCCATTTGGTAAATGGGACCAAATAATCAAAATGATGCCACCAAAATGATAAAAATAAAATTTTTCATCAAAATGCTGACGTATTCAGAGGCAAAATACTGGAGTGGATGAGAACAGAAACATCAGGGGTTAACAATATATAGGGAGGCACCTGTGTCCTTCACAGAGTTTAGGCAGTGTTAGAGCAATGAACAAAATTCCACACAAGCAGAGGCAATTGACCTGCTGTGTCAATGTATTCTTTAGACCTGCACTCCCTGGAAAAGCTTCTTCCCCAAAGCACTGGATTCAGCTGCTGCTTGCTGCTTCAGGGAATTCTAGCTGCCTATTTAATTTTTATCAATCAACAATTAATTAGCAGTTTCTTGCAGAAAACATCTGATAAACAAACAAAAAATAAACTCATACAGAATTCCCTAATGATGGCCTCCTCTTCTAAACACACTTGAAAAGAAAAGCTAGTTTAAGATCTTTTAAAAAAAGGAAACCAAAAAGCGCTCTTTAGTTTCAAGTGATTTATCCAGCGTGGAAGATGGATGGTCTTTGCATGTTTGCCTGTTGTTGGTTTATTTTTTGCAAATACAAGGACCTGCAAAAAGACAAAGAGAGCGTTAGAATTGACCCTCCTTTGCATAGATTTGTAAAAACTCTTCCAAAACTCAGAGCTAGGAGTAGAGCAGAGAAAAACTGGGTAAAAGTACTTGAAAGGTAAAAGTAAAATGTTTATTATTGTTTATTGTTTATTATTATTTATTAATTGTGTCTCATTCAATTTCACCTCTGAGTCTTGCCAGAGTTTTAGCAGAAATTAAGTTCTTTAAGATATAAGGAAAGCACGACTACTGTTTTCTTCTCTCTCTTGTTCTCATGGCAAGTAACCTACAAAATGTTCTCACCTTGCCACAGATCACATCAGCAATAAGAAACATAAAGATTGTGTGAGAAAATAGTGAAAAAAAGCTGTAAGTTTTCTCTCTTCAAAGCAAAGTAGGCTGTCCACAACCTCAACTGGATGATCCTTCATTTGTGATGCAGTGATAAAGTTGTAGGATGCCAAATTTGCTGGAAAGTTAAAAAAGAAATGTTGGGATCAAGTATGGTATTCTATAATAAAAAAATGGGACCAATAAGGCAAGGTGTAAGAGCTGTGAGCAGTTCTCATCATTCTATTTTCTGAGCAAACATGGAATTTCGGACGACTCATTCTCCCTGTTGAATTCTTTTTCAAGGAGACAGGTGATCTAATTCAATCATACAGTTGTTGTTGTTGCCCAGCTGGAGTGACAGCTGGAGGACAGCTCCAGCTCTATATTCAGAAGAGGCAGGCTGGACTGCCACACTAGTGGCTTTGAGGTCAGATTTTGGAAAGCCTTTCAGAGGATGCTTTTTTCTATCATACATGAGCATCATCCTGCAGGCTTTGTTTGCACAGAGCAGCCATTGCCCTTGTAGGTGCAAACAAGTCTCTGTTGACACTAATGTGTGCTCGTGGCCTTGTGCAGACCCAGCAGTTTCTTGGTGATGTGAGCTTATTTGTTTCTCCAGACACAACAGACTCTGAAGCTTAGCACTCTGAGGAGATTTTCACCCCTCTCTCAGTATGCACTTTTCCCCTCTTTGGCCAGCTGTTTTTCATTGCCTCTTCCTTCATCTGGACTTACAGTCATGCACAGGAAAAGGGACTTCTAGAACATCCCTTTCTAGTACTGCCTACTTGCTAGAGCTGGCTTTAGCCATCCCCAGGATTTGCTTCTCTATAAAGACAGAAGTACAATATCTGCAGGACTCAGGGGTGATGCCTGGGGACAGCCTGGTGTGCTGCAGGTGTGCTCTGGCCCAGGTGGGAGCAAAGCCCTGCAAAGAACCAGGCTGCTGTTGAAGGGAGAGAAAGCAATCACAACCGCTATCATGCAAAGTGAGAGGAGAGCAGGATCCTGCCAGCCCTAGAGGAACATGGTATCCCTTATGCACACGTTGATGTTGCTGCAATGCTCCTTTTACTGAAAGCTGGGTGTCCCAGCCTGGCATAGTGCTGGCCCAAAGCTGGAAGACCTGACCAAATCCACAACAATCAGAAATCTCATGCAGCTAAGGCTCTGGGCTTTATATCATGAATTCTAAGTCAGCTACTGCCTTTTGGACTGTCATGTATGCCTGTCTGTTTTATCAGCTCAGCCCAGTGTTACTGAATTTGTCATTTCTCCCTTTTGGAAGGAAAGGCTGTTGAAAGGCAGCACAGCTGTTAGTGCTCTGGAGGATCTAGCCATGCCAATAGCAAGAGGGGAGTTTCAGGATAGGAGCTTTAAAATCCTCCTGCCTCAGCAGAGTGGGGAATGATTTGATTTGCTCTGGTGGATGATCAGGCTGTACATACAAATTCATTATCTGCATTCCAGGTGTCTAGGGAGATTAGTAATTCACTCGAGTGTGTCTCTGGTGGCTGAAGAGTACATCTGAATTCCTTGCTATGTCTCCAGACTTCACAGTCAGGAATAGAATTAGAAATATTAAGTACAACCTTCCGAATGATAGTGGCAGGAATTTATCAGTCCTGGCTTGCATGGTGTGATGTTGAAACCTTAAAACACACAAGTATATTGTTCTGATGTCTGGAACAAGGTAGAAGGGGAATTTAAGGCATGTGAAAAAGAGATTGTCATCCCAGACAGACGTCATGCATTTATGAAATTAACTCCTTGGATATCTCCCTGGCTAAGGCTCTCCAGTTTCCTACACCTATTCTCCAAAATGTCCCCAGTCATACCATCTTGCAGCCTACCCCTAAGCGCAGTTAATGCCTAAGTTTCCGGTGGGATCAGATCTAGATCAGATCCAGATTGCACCTCACGTGCAGCCATCAGATCAGGCTGCTCTGAATCTGTAGTAATGTATTTGTTACAGGATTATGTGACTAAGTGGCTACATATCATTTGTCTTAAGGGGGGTTATGGAGATAATTTCCTTATAACAGTTTATACAAGAACGTGTCTGACATATTTTATTTTTGATGTAGGTCTCTTTCTTCACTTCCTAACTTTTAATTTCCAGAATCCAGTCCCCACTTGCATGTTCTCATGCTGGCCCAGTGCACCTTATGCTCTGCACTTCTGGTGACCCCAGTGGAAAGGGAAGGACTACCCATGGAGGACAGCCTGCTGACCAATACACTGCCCTGCAGGGTGAAAAAGCTGGGTCTGAACTCTCTCATGATGAAGTAAAATTGAACCTTCATCATCCATAGAGTGGTTGGATATTGTACAGCAGAGGAAGCAGTGGTGTAAGTCTTGTAAGGTGCTTAATTTTTATGATCATCCCATTCAATGGGGGATGGATGCTCTGTTCATATCCTGAGGCATCTGTATTTTCTGTGTATTTTGCACAGTGTTTTTTCCAGGACTTTTTATTTCATCTTCATCTTTCAATGAATCTTGCTTTTGGTTTTTTTGCGTTTCTCTGCAAAAAACAACCCCAGCCATTAAAAGCACTACATGAAAATGTGGATAAACATCACAATTTGAAAAGGTCGCCCTGTTAGTAAAACTGCACTCTAGGAACACAAAATGCCTGAAGACAAAGTGATCTTCATTGACTTTCTAGTAATGAGAAGAACAATTTACTTGGGGCTTTTGATACCAGTAGCTCTCAAAACTGTAGGGCAACAGTTCTGAAAACAGTGACCTCCTCTGTCAACTGAGGGTGAACATTTCTCCCCAGAGCTGATATTGGTGTCAAAATACATAAATCCTTTCCAGAATCAAGCTTTAATTCTACAACCAATTCATCAGAAAGACAACACAGTCAAAAACTACCTCATAGAGGAATCCCTGGTGGCAGCTATATTGATAATTTCTCTTGGATTTGGAAAACCTCCATGCAATAGGATGAGATTGTAAACAAAAAAAACCAAGCTCACTTACAAGTTTCTCTCACTTTCATGTCTAAGCAAATGCTTCTGGCATGCCTGGAACCTTTGATTATACCTGGTAATTGCACAAAGTTCTTAAAACATTGATAGTTGACTGTTCTAATTAGAATTTCAGCTCACCAGTTAAGAAGAAGCTCACCAGTTAAGAAGCCCTTGAATCAGATACTTTCCTTCCAAGCTTCAGGCTTAGCATCCAAAGCAGTGACATGCTACTGTCACCACTTTGCTTATAGAGTTTAACTTGGATCACAGTTCTCTCCCCTCAGGACTCTGCCAGGCTACAAGTTCTGTGTGAACTGATGCTTCAATCTCTACTGAGTCTTGATGAAGTCATGACAGTGGGTGAGGATGAGAGATGACCAAGCTTCCCCGTTTTGATATTTTATTAATACAATTGTTGTCGGATGAATAGAAATGAATTTTAATAGCCAACAGTGAATATTAATAATAGGGGAATAATTTTTTTTTCAACTAGGGCTAATAAAAATTTTCAGACTCTTTTTTTAGCAAAAAGGAAAGAAACAATCTATAAGGATGGTTTTTCCACTTCAAAATATGCCCAAAGGTACACAGAAAGATCACCATTTAAAAGAGAGACTTCCTTTTGTTTTGGTTCCCTAGTAAGCAAACCCTCAAATCCATACTAACAAAACTGGCTGTTTTAAAAAATCTCTTTGAAAAATAAGATACTATCAATAATCTATTCTCTACAATTGAATATCTGAATATCTGTACACATATAACATGTTTTATTTCTCTTTTCCTAATTTAAATAGAAGCAATCAAAAAACTTCCAAAGGTTCTTAGCTTCACTGTATTTTAGGCTGAACAGTGCCCACTCATTTTTAACTTTTTCCCATTTAAGTGTGTGACTCTCAGTTACAATTTCATTTCCTTATGGAAAAATCCTTTTCTTATCCATATTTTTTCTATGACTTTATGAAAATTAGTATTTTTCTTTCCCAATTCCAATTGTGAAAGTAGCAGAAGAAATACATATTGTGCACTGCTCCCTTGGAAGTCTAGATTTGTCTTTCCTTTTACTGAGGACATGTTTTAGACTTCTTATGGTTTTTAGGAAAGCCAGTGCATCATCTTGTTTAATGGGCAGTTTTCATAGAGCTCTTTTTTTATTCTCATGCCATGATTTCTGACTGATATGACTGTACATAACTTCTGCTACTCAGACCCCCTGAGAAGATCTTTGTATTGATGTATTTTATAACCCTATTATACTATATTAGCCCCAGGCATTTGAGGTAATTAAAGGCAAAGACTGCTCTTGGAGCAGCTCTTTCGGGGTGCAGTGACTGTGAGCAGCTTGGCAAAGATGCTGCTGCACCTTTATCAGGTTCTAAGCACTCACAACCACAGAAATCACACTTCTCCTACTGTGGCAAAGCAAGAAAACATCTAAAGAAAAACTTATAAAGGGGGTAGTGAAGGTTAAACCAGACAGAAATGAGTTTATGTTTTCAAAAAGAATGGATAAGGATAAAGGGAACTTTGAACATGAAAGTGACCAGTGAAACAAACTCCCATATAAAGAAGAAATGAGCACCTAAAGGGACCTATAAGTGAGCACTCATTCATTCCATACCATGAGATATTTGAACTCTGACATCCCACAGCCATCTGAAATCTTCTTTCCAAAATATTTCTTGTAGTCAAACCCTGGTCTGGAGGATGAGAAGGTTTTGAAGGTGGATAATGATAATGAACAACAAAAAGCTATTTACAGTAATGTAGAGCAATAACCTATTAACTATCTTGTTATTTTTTTTGTTGTGTGGGTTTTTTTTGTTTGGTCTGTAATATTTCCACCCTTACCCCCCACCCCAAGGACCTATAGTTTGTCCATGAAGGACATCCTCAAGATACAGATAAGCAGATGCAAAAACTATTGCTTGTATGATGTCAAGAAATTTATACAAACCTAAAAGCTCTGACACTTCTTAAATTTTTTTTTATTAAAACTAGTAATAAATTAGGCATTTTCCCCCTCAAAATTTTGTCCAAAATGTGAAATCAAGTTATATGGCTTTGACTTCATTAACCCTGCATGCTCAGCGTTCTCCTCATCTGAACGGAGATCAAGAAGGTGCAAATAGCTGCATGTGATGGAGAATTGTATTTAAAAAGCAAATTAGCCCTCAAAAAGCCTGTTAGTAGCCTGTATCAAGAAAATGTGATTAATTTCTTCTGAATGAACTCTGTGTGCTAGTTAATGAAAATTTTCATTAATAGGTTATTGCAGAAACAACAGCTTTGTATCTGTAACATGAATTTTTCACTTGGAGTTCTCTTTATGAAGTGCACAAAGCATACCTAGTTTGTACACTGGCCTATCTGTGCAGAATTCAGGCATTAATATTTGAAAACTGATCCTGTATCCTGCTCAAGCCAGGAAATGGATTATATATATTTATCTATATGCTGCTGAAAAGGCTCTATTTGTTACAGCTGAGGAAAGAATCCTTCTGTCAGTAACTCTGTAAGGGCCAGCTACAATAAATTGCTGCCAGCAGGCTTCAGTGTAAGGCCCAAATTGAGCATCCAATGCTTGTTGTGATTTGGATGAGTTTCTGACATGTAGGATACAATAAATTGACTGGAGGCTTTCAACCACGGTACTTGTCAAAGTATTCTGTTTACTTTTCTGCCAGTTTTACAGCTAACAACCCATTTAATTACTTGACTTAAAAAAAAAAAAAAAAAAAAAAAAAAGAAAAGCCATTTATTTTCTTTGCATACATTTAAATGGAGCAGAGACTCTTGTTGCTTTGGTTCATGGCTTTCTGTGTGGAGGAAAAAAGTAATTTCCCAGTAATTTCCTAGAACCTGATTATCATTTGGTGGTCAGAGACTCTCAGCACCCTAATCAATATCATTAAGAGATGATTGTCAGCTTGTTTGATAAATGGCAGCAATTTTTATGGTAAATCTGTAAAATGCCTTTGGTTGCCAAATCTAATAAAAGCTCAAAAGGAAAATTTTTTTGCTTCTAGCTGTAGGCAGCCAGCCATAAACATGTAAGATGAAGAAGAAACAAAAATGTTTTATTCTTTTCCAGTGAGCTCAATCTCAACTTCATCCTTGATAAACAAATCTTTACTTAGAAATATAACTTTTTGCCTTAAAAGTGGATAGAACAGAAGGTCAACCAATTACTGAGTTTGCTTAAAGTCATAGAACATAAAAGTGGGGGTTTTTTTCTTCCATATATTCAAATTCTATGCACTGGATAAGAATGTCATAACTGAAATAAAGCAAACAATGAGCTGTAAGCAATATGTTCAATAAAAATTCAGTGTTTGAATTTCAAGGATCTCAAAAAGACAATGAAACTAATATTAGGTAAATTCTGCTAATAAAAATACATAGTGACTTGTTAAATAATTTGGAATGGAAACACACTTACATGCTCCTAGATGTTTATTAATCCCATTGTTTATTACATAACCCATAGATATGGTTATATAGTGTCATGTGTCAAAATACATGGATGGGAAATCCCAAACTGAGCTCCCTGACAACAGAAGCTACACTGACAAGAACATGAGTGACACTTGGAAAGGAGCTTTCAGCTCAGAAGAAGGCATACAGACTTTCAGATGCTGAAGCTGGCACCAAAAGCCTTTAGAGCTTGTCCTTGCTTGTAACCTTGTGCCCAGATTATGATCTTGCTCAGGATCTTCTTTAATTCACATAGAGATGAAATAGATTACAATGCAGATGGTGGCATCAGAGAAACTGCTAAACTGAATTAAGCCCTTGCAATAAAGTTTTCTACATTATCTCTGGAAATATATCACAGTTTAAGCCTAGCTGAAAATTAAGCACCACACAGCAGCTCCCTCAACCCTCCTCTCCCCTACCAACCTGATGGAATTAGGAGGAGAATCAAAATAAAACATGTAGGTTGAGATAAAAACAGTTTAATAGGGAAAGAAAAAGCCACACACACAAGCAAAGAGAAACAAGGAATTAATTCAGTTCTTCCCATGGGCAGGCAGGTGTTCAGCCATGCCCAGGGGAGTAGGGCCCCATCACAAGTAATGGTGACTTGTGATGACAAACATTGTCACTCCAAAGGTCCCCCAAGTTCACCCTTCTTCCCCCCACTTTGTATACATTGCATGATGTCCCATGGTCTGGAATATCCCTTTGGTCAGCTGGGGTCACCTGTCCTGGCTGTGCCTCCTCCCAACCTCCCATTCACCCCCTGTGCCCTTCCAACATGGCAGAACAAAATCCAGGAAAAGCCTTGGCCCTGTATAGACTCTGCTCAGCAATGACAAACTCATCTCTGTTTTATCATCATGTGTCCAGCACAAATCCAAAACACAGCCCCATGCCAGCCACCATGAAGAAAGTAACTCTACCCCAGCCAAACCCAGCATAAAATGGTAAGCAGAGGTTTGATGTCTTGTCAAAATGGAACAATTCTCTCAGTCCAACTGGGGAGTAAGATTCATCCTACAAAAAATATTATCTGAACCAATTAACTGTAAGAAAAGCATCTGAGTCACTAGATGAAATCAGTCTCTGATCAGCTATTTACAGCTTGCAAGCAGAAGCTGGCAGACATGCTTATCTGTAATTGCTTTTTTATTGAATTTCCATATTGACTGTAATCCATATATACATCCCCATAACTCATTGAAATGAAGGCTTAGACTTCGTGACTTACTTTAGCAACAGTGTAATCAGGAAGTGACAGAGAAGAAAACACAAGAGCACAACAAACTAGAACAAAAAAAAGACAATGAACATTCAAATACTTCTCTCAAGTAAAATTATATAGGATTGCCTTACGGACTAAGTGTAACTCACAGGCACTCTCCAATTACAATGGGAAGCTTCAGTTAAGTTGCATTTTTTCCCTCTGCCATAGAAGTATGAGACTGGAACACCTGCTGAGCTATCCAAACCGTCAACATGACATACTCCCTTATTATCCAAAAGAGGAATGCTATTTGAAAGCTCCTCCAGCCCAGTCTATCACTAGCACTCAAACCAGAACCCAGGCTCCATCATACTAAAATAAAACTACAGCACAGAAAACCAATATAAATCACAGCATCCTATTCTTTATTGCACAAATATCCTCTTTGATTCAAAGGCATATAAGTATTCCTGGCTCTCTTAATTAGCATAAAGACTTATTGCAGAATAGAAACTTGAGACAGGAAGGAAAATAGGCGGGAAATAAACAGACCATTCAGAAATATACAGTTCAGTAGTTTCCAGAATGTATTAGTATTTTCATTATTTTCCTGCTCCAATCCTCCATGAATCTCTAGATTATTTCTTTCAACACAGATGGCTGTAAAAAATTCAGTCAGCATGGTAAAGCATAACCTTTACTCCCTGCTTTTTTTTCTTGTTTTCCATGGCTTCCCTTGACACTTAGGGACCAACCATGGAATACTTTTGAGGCAGCTATGGGTATAAAATGCACAGTCCTGCTTTAAAAATAAGAAGTTCAGGCCTCCCAAATTGTAACAGCTTATTTCCCTCTGCCAGTTTAGATTAGTTTATTGTGTCATGGATCAGAACTAGACCCATGACACAATAAACTGTAGATGGCTACATTTCTGCCATACCCTTTTCCTCCTACAGGAGTTCTTCACAAGATCTCATTGCCAAGAGAGACACTTGTGAGGCTGACAGCACCATTGCACTGCAGTTTGGAGGGGCTACTGCAACATGCCTTACCCTCATAATTTCAGTGATCTTACATTTATTTTTCATGTCGCTCAATTTCTTTTAGCTTTGCAAATTATAGTAGTGACTACACATAGGTACTCTGTCATCAACATTTTTTAAGTTGATATTTTAAAAAAGTCATAGTTTTTCTGTGGAAGATGCCAGTTGTGCTAGAATAAAGGGAGGAATAGTGTAGCAGTGAATGCTATGTCTTTTAATACAGCCTGCCCTTACAGGATATATATGCACATAATAAATTTATAAACATATAAAATTGCACATGTGCAACTGCATGCCTGTTCCTTTTAAAACTGGTCTGTAGTTTGAGAATAAAGTGCTCAAGAAGTGAACTATGTGGGTACTCTGTCCTTTGCTATGGAATTCGGGATTTTAAATGGTTTTGAAAATCCAGGGGGAAATGTGAACAAAATCCATCCCAACCTGACCTCTGAGTAAAAAACTTCTCTTACAGATAGTAAAACAGGTACAAATACATCCAGAGTCAAAGAATCTAATCTAATGCTAAATCTAATTCAATATAGAAAGTATTTTGGTGGTGTCTTGCTTATCTAATTTTTGTTTCTTGCTCTATTTCCTAAATGGTAATCTCTTTTAAAACTTACAGGAGCACGATAGAGCAGCATGGGGCAGCTGCTCTGTTATATCAGACCCTCTTTGGAGCATTTTTAACAGCTCATATAATGTTTCTCACAGAAACTGCCACTGCTGCTCTAAGACCTACTTGATGTTTCACAGAATATCTTGATTATACAAGTTTAGTCTAAGCACACTTATATTTGTGGGTCTGATCTCCATGTGTCTAATCACAGTCTATACTCCTTGCATTCTTGATTGGCAATCAACTTCGTTAAAGCAAAATGTGAGAAATTACAGGAAGTCTAGTTGTTGGATCAAGGAGAAGAGATACAAATCCACTGTGAATACCTGATGAATGGAAGAGCCTGTGGGACAAGACAGATGTGAATTAATAATTCACCCTCCACAGGGAGTAATGAAGAGGAAAGTAATTGTGAAGCCCAAAACAAGATCAAGAAACAGAAAGAAGAATATTTTTGAAGACATCAATGTGGAAGTTAAAATATCCATGGTTCATTATATTTGGAGCATAATGTTCTTTGAAAGGTAGAACAAAAACTTTGGTTAAAATGTCTAATTACTGCAGAATATTTAAGTCAGAAGCCTTACATTAGTCTGTAGCAGACAGCCCTTAACAGAGCTCATCTCATGTCTGAGCAGCAATAATCCTGGTAGATAATAATAACAATGCTGTACATAATAGCAATCTAAGGGCAAGTAATGCTGCACTGAAGAGTGGTTAAGAGCCAATGAATGTCTCTTTTTGAAGACTGTAAACACTCTGGCAAATAAAATGTCAATGTTTTATTAGGATCAACATGCTCCTATTAGGATCAAGATAAACTATGATGAAAAATACCAATTTTTGAAAGGGTCCCACAGCCTTGCCATAAAATATGCATTTCATTTTAACAGCTGGAGGAAAAGAAAATCAAATTACTCATCACCCCACTGAAAGACAGGCAGCAAATTCATCCAAATTAAAACCAACCCAAGTATGTCTGTGACTTTTAAAACGAGCACACATTGCTCCAAAAGCACTGTAGGTGGATTGATGATGCAGGCAGATGACATCAGTCCACTCTGGAGCCCCCCAGGTCCAACTTCCCCTCAGCAGCAGGACAGAAACCTGCCAGAGGAAATTCTGAGCTTCCAGAGCATTAAGAGGTTTTCAGTTCTCGGATATCAGTACCAGCTTGTAGCATCTGAAGGCTACTTCCATAGAAATGCAATCTAAAGCTGAAAAAGAGACACTGTGGCATCCTGCTCCAGGTGGTTTGCATGGAATTTCCCTGTGACAATGTCAGCGGTCACCACGGATTTTAGATCTGTTGGGAGAGCAAATCTGAACCAAACCATACAGAACATTTACATAGTTGTTTTTCAAAAATGCATTGCAAAGTGCCATTTTTCTGTGTATGTCAGCCAGTGAGTCACAGGCTTTATTTTCACCTCATTTTATTGATTTTTCCAAAGATAGACTAGAGAAAATTGATTTAATGTGAAAATTGCTCCACTGTATCTTTTATATTAAAACAAAGCAAATACTTCTGAGATACAAAATCCATTGAAAATAAATAAGCAAACAGGTAAGGAACAAACTGGTAATAAAATAGTTTTTCTTAGTTAATGCATACATGAACTTGTGAATCAACAAAATAAAATATCAAAGTCCTCTGACCCTTGAAATAAAATATTTCCTCCTCTGCAATAAATGCTCAGGTATTTGCACATCATTAAATGAGTAGTTTAGAAAACTGAAAAAAAGAACAGGCAGGAAGAAAAATGCAGTCCAGATACAACTGTACCTCAGCAGCGGAATACCACACAGTCCACTTTCAGACAAAACTGCATAATATTTTATTTTAGATAATATATCAGAAAATCATAGAATTGTAGAATGTTTTGGGTTTAAAGGGACCTTAAAGATCATCTAGTTCTAACCCCCCTGACATAAGCAGGGACACCTACAACTACACCAAGTTCCCCAAAGTCCTATCCAGCCTGGACTTGAACATTTGCAGAGATGGGGTATCCACTACTTTTCTGGGCAACTTCTTCCAGTGCCTCACCACTGGAAGAAGTAAAGAATATCCAACACAGTAATTGTTATCTGAAGACATGGTAGCAAAAAAAGCTGCTAAGCAAAAAGAATCAAATCCCTGTTTGAACCAGTTTACTGTTAAAAATCTTTTTAATTTCTCTAATTTGAGATTTTTTCCTTTATGAGCAATGTCACTGTTTGCATTAGGGAGCAAGATGTGTCCCTTCATTGACAAATGTTTGTCAAAGGAATAAGCAGAGGACAGTAGCCCTGAAAAATTGTGTTCTTTGTAATTTTATCGGAAGCTCGAGAAATCAATCTTTTTTTCCATTGTATTTGATGAGACTTTTCAGATTTACAGCTCTTTGATGGTCTGACCCTCAAAGCCGAAAGTAAATAGTTGAATATTGAATAATGGAAGAATGCAAGTAAATATTATGGTGTCTTGAAACACAGTACCATCCCTTTCAATGATAAAATCTATGGATAAAATGTGACCAGATCTGCAGAAACAGAACCTGCATGGTCCTTAGATCAGTGCCATCAAACCTGCACAGTTAGTAGGGTCAGTTGGGAGCAGGATGCTTGCACAAGAAAGAAGGAGAGAATTGGCACACCATAACAGGCTGTTTCAAATGGAAGCTGAAAATGTTTATTAAAAATTAATGTAGCATAAGAAGAAAGACATTTCAAATACTTGCCTTTTTGTTGGCTCACCTGCTTTTTCCTTCATCAAACTGATCACACAATAACACGAGCAGCATGATGCCATCACAGCATTTGGTTTCCTAACAAAATGAAATGAACAGAAGATAAATTGGACATAAACATAAATATTTTGGTGGTTTCTTTCTAAATAAAGTGAGAAAGTCTTTATTTGAGGAGTGGCATCTGTAACTAGCATTTTAATGAGATTTAGAACTGCCGAGGTAATGTTGTCAGAAAAGTCAAAGTTAATTGAAAGCAAATACCCTACAAAGTTGCTCCAAAGGCAAAAAGTCATTATTCCAGTGCTCCTTCTAACAGTGGTGAGCTGCTTCCTGGCCTGTGCTGTGAGTGGAAATCCATACTAGAAGCTGCAGACTAGTTTGCTTACTTGGAAAACCACATTTGAATTAGTACACTGGATAAGTGGCAACATGCGTGGATTGATGTGTATGATAAGGCAGATTCTCAGTGTTTATGATTAGAGATTCAAGTGGGCGTAAGGTAGCTTTTGTAAACTGTATTTTATATTAGACTAAATAATACTGTTGGAAAAAAGAGAATGCTTTTCCATGTTTAAAGAAAATCACATATTATATGATCGAAGAAACACTTTTTGAGCAAAACACAAATTAGTCTGAGTTGATGGGATGATGTTAATCAAATTAAGGCAGCTTGAGAGAGAAGGATACCTGGTATTTGGGGACATGGAGTAGGTATAGTTTGTATCTCATAAAAAAAGGCCCTTATGCATAATTCTATTATGATACTTTTTATAAAAGTACATCATAACAATACTTACTCTATCCCAAGAGAATAAGCCAATTGAACAAAAATATATGATCTCACTTAACTGAAATCTGTGAAGTCAGCTTTAGTCCGACGTATAAATAAAGTCAGATTCCCATCCTCATCCAACATTTTAATTTTGGGGCAAAATGCACAAACTAGTGGTATAAATGTAATTAGAGGGTATAGTTTCATTGAGTTGTATGAAAGCAGAACTCTCAACTACTAACAGTGTTACTTCCTCTTTTTTTTTTAACTTTAATGAATTCTAAAAACAATTGCAAAACAGAATTACTTCATGTATCATTTCTGCTGCAGAAAAATGAGGGTTGCATAAACTTGTGACAGATTAGATAAACCTACATTGCAAAAGCTGTTCTGCAAGTTATCAAACCCCTTTCTGATCTGCTCTGTGTATTTAATAAATTTGGCTGGATGGGAAGACTTTCCAACCCTTTTAAAGTGTATCCTACTCCATACATTTCCGACTACCCAGAGGAGAACAATTTGTGATACATTTATTACAAACTTTAAATACCTAATATCCTAAATGTTTACAGACTTGCTTGATTCATATAGCTGATTTGATTCTACATTAGGATCCAGACTGGCAGAATTAGTGCCACTAGCTGGTTGACTCTCAGATGTCTCAGATTCTCAAAGGTATTTGTGTCAAAGGTATTAGAAAAACTACAGATAAGGATGCTTAGAAAAATCCCAATAAAAACAGTAGTAACCACAATGAAATTTAAGGCAACATTATGCTTACTGTATTTCTCCTTTAAAGGATTTCACCTTCAAAGCACTTCTCCTTCAGTGTTCCCGGGTTGAAATATCAAAAATATACCACCCGTTGTCAACAGGCAGTGGTAGCAACAGATCCCAGCTCCTACTGATTCCATGTCCTGCTCCTCCTGTGCATCTCCACCCACACACATCACTGAAGCTTTTCAGTGTCCTGCCTCACAGGGTGCATCAAATGCTCCACACCTACTGGGCTGAGTAAGTGGCAACACAGTTAGGACTAGTTCAAAGCCAGAGCTACTAAATGGTCTGTTGCTCCTCTTAAGGATTTATATTTGACAGAACTAAATAATTTTCTTTAGTGGTATGATGCATTTGTATCTTGCCTGTCTATCCAGTCACTGGTCCTCATCACAGTATTTAGAACTGAACATTCTGGAAAATCCTATCCACTGTCAACTTTGGCTGAAATTAACTAATTACTTTAAATACTACTAAAGGTGGAGAAATGGGTTAATGAATTTAGAGACAGAATCCTCTTTCTAAGCAGAGAAATTATACAAAATATGCTGGGGTACCTATTATAATTCACTTCTTCTGACTGTAACTGTAGCTCACCATCATAAGCACAGAAAACATCAAAATGCTGGAAGCATCCTTTGCTGTCCTCCTGACTGGCTCAGGCATCAGCAGTTTTCACATCTTCATCCCTTATAAAACTTACCTTACAAAATAATTTTTGATTGCTAGGCCAAGGACAGAGGCTGAGGGCCAGACAACATTAGTTGTTTATACAATGCTGATCTTGCAAAGCACTTAAATACTGACAAGGTATCTAAGACACCATAAATCCCAGAGCTGACTGAGAGCCAAACACTTTCTAAGCTCAAGGTTCAGATATACAAGACGCCTTACTGGCACAGCAAAGATAGGCCCTGGCCTCTCTGAGTGCCATGTAATGGAGATAATAAAGACAGAACATCAGCTGGAGGTAAAATTTCCAAAGAAAAAGAAAATATGGTGACATCTAGAGATTTGTATAAAGGATATTTTTCTTAGTATTTTCTTGATTATGCTATTTTTTCTATTTACTTGAGATAGTAGCATGTCCTGAACATTAAAAAAAAAAAAAAAAGATAAAAGGGGTTTGATGACAGTACTTTGAAGGACAGAATGGAAATTGTAATGGCAGAGGGCTCATTAGAGAACAGTAGCATGGAGAAAGGCTCAGAAGTACTTGTGGGAAAAGGAAGGGTGACATGTGAAAGGAAATTATGATAAATAAACTGAAGGTGGCTGAAAGTACCTAGATAGGGCTAGGACCATGAAAAGGTCTCTGATCACAAAAGTATGTGCTCTGAATATTTCCTTTAGTATCAAAGCATCAGTGGGTCAGACTATGTGCCTTGTGCTACTGGTGACAATAGCACATCACCACTAGATAAGTATTTAACTGCTTAACATCAGGTACAAATTCCTATCATGCACTGAAGAGAATTCTTTTTGATCGGAGAAGGGGACTTTTGCTGCCAGAGCAGTTACATCCCTACAGATAGACCTAAGCATCTTAGGGAGAAGCCAGTGTCTGTAAAAGTGTGACTCTGGGCCCTGTTCTGCAATTCTTCAGCTGCCTTCAGCATCTTGCTACACCTCAAGCATTTCTTCTTCTTTATGGAATTGCCACAAAGCTGAAATAAAAATCTTTCAGTTAAGCCTTCCAGTCTGCAGTTCAAGCTGAAGATTCTGTGGTGAATCAGTATACAAAGCTGAGAAGAGACAGAATGTATGCATCAAAGTTATGAAACAGCTCGAGATCTTAAATCAGCTCTGAAAAAAAGACAATAAACCTAAATGAGCCTGTTGTGAAAGGGGCTCCACAGACCAGCAAACCCTATGCAAAGAACACTGGCTACATGCACCCCACTCAGTCAGAGGGAGCCCTGTTTAACATCAATCAGGATCTTGTCAGGAGGCTCTTGTGAGCAACTTATGTCATTGGAAATTAAGTCTGAAATGGGTCAGGCCATAGCTTCAATGTTTATAAATTTATAGTGAAGAAGAAGAAGAAGGAGATGGAAGTATTCTGGACACCAGGGCAGAGATTCTCCTGCAGTCAGTGGTGAAGATCATGGTGAAGCAGTGTTCCCCTCCAAGCCCAGCCCATGGAGGCCCATGCTGGAGCAGAGATCCACCTGCAGCCAGTGGAGGACCCCACCGTGGAGCAAGGGAATGTCCAAAGGAGGTTGTGATCCCCTGGGAAGCCCACGCTGGGGCAGGCTCCTGGCTGGACCTCTGAAGCTGTGGAGACAGGACTCCCTGCTGGAGGAGATGAGCTGGCAGGACTTGTGACCCTGTGGAAGGGACGGGAGGTGGAGCAGTCTGTTTCTGAAGAACTGGTGCCCCTGGGAAGGACCCATGTCGGAGCAGGGGAAGTCCAACATATAAATAAAGTGAGATCCCCCTGCACTGCTGAGAGGAGGAGGTAGAGAATCAGGAATAAAGTAAAGCCTGGGGAGAATAGAGGGGTGTGGAAAGACATTTTTAATTTTTGGTTTTACTTCTTATTAAACTATTCTGGTTTGATTGGTAATAAATTAAATTTATTTCCCCAAGTCAAATCTGTTTTGTCTGTGACCTTAACTGCTGGGTGATCTCTCCCTGCCCTTTTCTCAGCCCATGAGCTTTTTGTTGTATTGCCTCTTCTCTGTCCAGATGAAGAGGTGAGAGAAAGAGCAGCTTTGGTGTGCAGCTGCTGTCCACACAGGGGCAACCCACCACACTCCTTTCACAAGTTGTAAGAGAACACTAATCTTCTAGGATGCTTGTTAGAAACAAGCACTTAATATCTCATTAACAGGTGTCCTATCTGTGATGCTTTGACTTGGACAATCATTGTCAAATAAAATTTTTTTTTAAAAATCCTTATATACTTAGTATATAGGTGTACAGACCTGACAGGTCTGACTCAAGCAGCTCTTATGGGAAATAAGATCCATGTTGAATTTACTTCAGTAACACACAAAACAATCAATGTAATTCCCAGTTTTACCCTCAGCCTGGTTGTGTTGAGGGCTGAAATACACAACCTGCAGAAACATTTCCTTCACAGCTCTCCTGCATAGTGTTCTCTGCCTCTCCATGCAAATGCACACATTTCCTACAGCAGCTCCAGAGCACCATTCTGCCACAAAGGGAGATCAGCCCTCAGCAAAGTCATATATGAGCCTCTGCAGCTCTTACAGACCCACACTCATAGAAATACCCTGAAGAGAATTGAGGAGACATGAGGGAAGACATGCACCACAGTCATGTTCTCATTAAACACCTTATCCACCTTTTGTGGAAGATAATAGGTTACAATCCAATGACCAGAAAGTCTCTGAGGCCAACACAGACTAGTTTTCCTGTAACACCATGTCCTGGGTATAAACTAAATGGAGAGGATTCTGTCTGTAAACCAAAACCTGTTTTTTAGTTTTTCCTCAAAAGTATAGAAGGAATTCCTGAGAAAGGAATTATTCACTGTTTGCAGAATACATCTGCTTTGTAGCCACTTCAAGGACTGTAATGTATTATTTGCATTTAGTCTTTGTACATGTTTGAAAGTTAGGTTGGATACATTCTTGTTTATGAAAACAATTCCAAGAAATGTAAAATCTAGATATGTAGCAGGCTTAGAAAAAATATTTTAGCAACAGGTAAAGGTAAAATTCAGTTTTAGAGGTATCAATTCCTCATCTTGTTAGTGCTGTGTTAGCACTTAATGAGTACCCTGTATAAACAGAGAACCTGTGAAGGGTAAGCTTAACCTCAAACTCTTGCATGGTGCAGAGGATACTTGAGTGGATCAAGCACTAGACTAGGATAATACTCTAAATCCTGGGAGTGCCAGAGATGGATTTATTAGGCAAAAAACCCCCATCAGCTATCTGATTTCTGTTGGGAACTGCAACTTGATTCTGCCATTCTTAATATAAGTATTTTATTTGGTAGAACAATACTACTGAATTTAAGCACACAACTGGAGAACTTGAAAAGATGAGTCTTGATCCTCTGTAAAAACAATGTCCTTTCAGTGACTACAGACAAAAATCTTTCAACCACAGTCATTAACAGTAGAAATGAAATGAGCCTTGGAAATATAAAGAGATGACATACACACATCTGATGAACATGGACTTCAGTGTTTACCAAAGACACACACTTCAAATACTCACTTTCTGTGCAGCATTGTTTTCTGTTCAACAACATTTCTGTTTTGTTTAAAAAGGCATTTCAGCTTACATGTTGAATATGAGACTCTGGAGACCATTGAGCTGGTGGTTTGTGCCTGTTACTGAGGGCAAAAGAACAAACTACATGTTCCAAATATAATGATATAAATAAAAGTCATTCTTATACAGAAAGAGGTTGATCTGCATTACTTTTAAAAGAAACACGAAAATAAAGTGAGCAAGAGGATGGGCAATGAAGTCAAAATTAGCTGGAAGTTTTTGAAAGATTTTTTAGTACTCCTATGAGAACAACAAAATTAGGTGCTGGGATAGCATCTAATGCAGTGAAAAATCAAAGAAATGAGGAAAAAACCTGTGGTTCTTAAGATTAAGAGTCTACAGGGTTTTTTTTCAGGAACATGTGCTTTTGGGGTTCATCCTAAATGTCCAGATATAACAATCTTTGGGCAATACAACAATGGATTTCTGGCAATTAACTTCCTAGAATATCATAAATCGGGAATAATGTATTTCAAGTATACTTTTACCTGTCTTATGCAATTAGAAATGGAGAACTACTTGAAGGAATTAAATAATTTCATATGTTCTTCAGCCATATCTATTTTAATCATTAATTTTCTGAAGCTTTAACACTGGTACTGACAAAGGGGTTTGAAATACTTTTCCCATTTCTAGCAAGGAATAGGCTTCTAACTCCTGCTTCATGATTGTAATACCATTATTTAAATGCCTAACTATTCCCATTTCCTTCAAGTGAGGTAGAAGAAATACAATGTATTCAGTTTCACCCTCTGGCTGATAGGCATTGTCATAGCACTGCAGTTTAAAGGTTGCAAATATTTCAAGAAGCTGATTTAGTGCAGTCACAATGTACAGTTGCTTTAGGTATTTTTTTTCACTCCTGTAGGAAGCACTGCAATAGATTTTCTGGGCAGATAGTAGATTCTCCATCATAAGAAACCTTTAAAAACAGACCAGATGAATACAACAGAATCATACAATTGTTCACAGGAAGTGTAATTTCCACTTTAGATCAGTTTTTGCAGGATCCTGACTAACAGATATGCCAATTGGAGGAAAGTCGAGTTTCATCTTCTCTGTAATACAGTTTTAGGCAGTTGGAGAAAAATCTCAGGTCCCTCTGTAGTCTCCTTTTCTCCAGGCTGAGCAAACCAGCTCCCTCAGAGCTCCATCTCCAGCCCACTGTAGAGTTTTTCTGCTGGAGTCTCAAAATTGTCATTCCTTCTCTGGTAAGTCCCACCTTGCAAGAGACAGATCCGGACACAGCACTCCCAGTGTGGCCTTGGAAGTGCCTTCCAGGAATGTGCCTATTCCTTGAGCTGCTGGTTATGTTCAGTGCTTGCAAGGACTCACTGCTGACTGGTATTCAACTTGCTGTCAACCAAGGCACCCAGACCTGGTTCCCCATCTGCCCAGTCTGCACCCAGCTGCATTATTCTGTCTAGGGTAGAAATATTCACATAAACTCATTTATTAAATATATTTACTATGGAATAGTCTTTATATAATATTTATATTTAGATGTATGTGCATGAGCTGATTTGGAACAAATTGTTTTTTTCTGGAGCCTTTTTATGACTTTAGTCTCTTAACATTCTTGCTTTACTCTTTGGTGTAATACTGAACACAAGAGCAGATAAACTCTCCTGCTTTGCGTACAGAAGTAGGTGAACCTTTTAAAGCCTTAACTGAAGAAAATATTTTCACCTGGTTTTACCCTGAACTTGAATGCTTTACAGTAGAATAAGAAAAAATATGGGCCATTTATTATGGACCTGAGCATCTTTAATTACATTTTAAATTTTATCAACCAGTCCTTGAAAATCACTTTCTCTGTTAATAGATCCACAGTTTAACATGCACAGTTCCTAACAGTTCACAGATCTTTGGAAGAGCTCAGAGGGGTTTAAATGCAGTAATCAAGAGTAAGTAGCAAAATGACCTGCTCTTACACAAAGCAAAGTTGAGTCACAGCAAGTTTTTATCAGTGGCAGCTTTGTGTTGAAAGTCTTTAAAGTCATCAGCTTTTCTAAACTGTGCTGGCAGATGATTTTTTTTCATATGTCTAGCATGCAATGCATAATTCTCAGAACTGTTTTTGAAAGGATAGCTGGGAAATGAGAATATTATTCTGTGTTTCTTCAGTGCCTTATTCTTTACCTATGGCATGGTTATGGAAAAGTCTCCAACAGCAAATATTCACACCAGTTCTGAAGATAGAATTTTACAGCTTCTGCACATATTTTTCAATTTAGTAGAATTGAAAATTCAATTTACAAGAATTTGCTGTTTGGAGTCAACTCCTAAAGAATGGAGGACAATGAAGGAGAAGCCCTTAGAGACATTTCCAAGGGCACTAGGGGACTCATGCCATTGCTGAAGTATCTAAATACTTCATATATTCATCCCTCTAGGGCTGGTGGGCAGGCACAAGTTTATCAAGGGAAAGAAAGGGAGCCAGAGAAAAAGGGTTTAGTAGCTCAAGGCCTATCTTCCCATCTCCACTGGAACTGTCCAAATGAATTCATTTCTCACTCAAAGGCAAAGTTTTAACAGGAGAATCTGAAATGTTGTTTTATCAAGTGTCTCCTAACTCAGGCAAGCGCTTCAGAAAGTTTGCAGTGTTGCCTTCTTTCTGTTCCTATCACATCATCCCCAGGGCTGTGAAAGCTTCAAATAACATTTGGCAACCTGGGCTGGTGCGTCAGAATGATCCCTGTGCTAGTAGGTGTCTAATTCTACAATGACAATACCTTTTCAGCTCCACACAGCTACATTCTAGGGTACCAATATTGTGCTAGAATGTGTTTTCCACTTTTCTGTATGAAGGGGCATGATGAAGATCAACCAGTTTGGCTATTAGTTCAAATAGTTATTATCAAATAGTTATTAGTTCAAATAGTTATATCAAATAGTTATTAGTTCTGTCTCTGATTATTTTCTGCAGCAGATCACCAAAAAATAGGACTGAAAGAATCTGCAGAGCAGCCAGACCGTTTATCTCTCTACCTTATCCATGATGGCTACTGGCAAATAGCTGCAATCTCTGATGGAAGTTCACCACTGCGCCCCTCCATATCAGCTGAACCAGGGATCTGCTGCAAGAAATTTTTATTTCTAGGGTTTGTGGCCTCCACCTTGTTCTACTTTGCCTGGAAAACAGGGTAGGGAATGGGAAGGAGATGATTAAGAATGGGAAGGAGATAGTTATTTGGTCTCAGATGACTGGGGCACAGCAAGGACTTACCCAGTCATAGGAGACCAGACTATACAAGCTATTTTGGACTCCATGGGATTCTCTTCAGACCTTCCCGTGAGAAAGATATGACAACTTACAGATAATATATTCCTGTCCTTCACCCTTCTTAGCTTCCTGATATGAATCCCTAAATCTTAGTTACTCATAGTTAATACCATGTTAATACTCATAGTTAATACCATGATATCTGACTTCCTACCAGCAGCAAATAAGTGATCAGCATCTGCTTTCCTTTTTCATGATCCCTTAGCTCTTCTCTTGGTGTTTTTCAGACTGAACAGATTATCTTACATCTTCTTAGACCATGCTTGTTTGGGAGCTGATCGCTCTCACAGCTTTTTGTTGGTCTCATTTTTATCCAGCTGCTGCTTGATGGTTGAATACAGTTCTTCAGAAAGAAGCATCTGTCTTATTTAAAGCCAGAGCCACAGTCCTCATTGCTCCCCATCTGGGTCAAAAATCTGAAAGCTAAATGAACATGGAAAAGTGAGAATTCCTTACTCCAGTACCCTTATAGTTACAGTTACTTGGCAGCCTCTTTTCATTGTTGCAGAAAGGTTTGAATCCACTTCTTTCTTCATGAAATTTTCCCTAAGTTAAAACAAGTATTATAAATTTTAGGGTTTATTCAAAAGCTAAAAGTGCCTACCCAAATCCATTCACCAAGAAAATCTCCACTTTAAAACATGGTTTACTAACAACCAAAATTTGAAACCAGGAAATCTTTTCATTTATTTGCCCTAGACCAAAAATGGCCATGGCCACATGCCTCTAAATATTTTAATGATTTTTTTTTAAATTCTGGGAAATTCCTGGCCACAAAATTAGTTCTGAAACAAATTTAAAATGTCATTCTTTAAGACATCCAATATACATATTTTAAAATAGTATTATATAATTTAAAGATTTATCATATGAATTATGCAGATTTCCTAGTGATTTGGGAATGAATTTTCTTCATAGCATGTTGTACCCAATGAAAAACCCTAACTTGTCCAAATTTGATTATTTTCTACTGAAATAAGATAGATATTTATAAGTAGCATTTTCTCACTCCCCACACAATAATTAGTTAACCAAATCTGTCTCCAGCCTAGGACTCTACATACGAAACATCACTTGGGGTACAACAGCATTACTGACTATGTGTTTGAGATACTGCATTTTCCATGTTCCTGTTTTCCTCCAATTTTTCACAAAAACCTGTGAAGATTGCTCCTCTAGCTGACTGCCCTTTAAATTTAGTCTCCCTCTTTTTTTTTTTTTTTTTTTTTTTTTTTTTTTTTTTTTTTGGCTGCCTGAATGCCTCAGAGTCTCCTTTGTTTAAATTAGGCTGGCCATTTTAATCTTTCACATTTGTTGTTTAAAATGTGAGAGTGTGAGAGTGAGCAGAAACCCTTCATTCCTGGGAACAAGGGCCGTGAGAGATACTTGCTGCTGCCAGGCTGCTGGCTGTGAGCCAGCACCCACTTCCTTTCCTCAGGACAGGACCAAAAGCATCCTGCTGGTGTGAGAGGAAGCAATCCAAACCAAGCAGCTCCACAGCACCTGCAGGAAGCACCTGATTGCCTCTATCTTGTGCCTGAGAGCAGCAGCTCCTGCTGAGTTCCTGCTGGCATTCTGAATGCAGCCGTGTTCTTCTCCCACAGAGGGTGAAAATAGGTCTAAATTCACATTGAAATGGGTGGTATGATATGCCACCCTGTTCTGCTTCAGTCTGTTCCTGGATCAGCACTAACAGGAAAGTGTTATACTGGACTGATTCAGGGAGTGAATCTGTCTTCTCACTGATGCAAATTAAACAAAAACACTTGGAAGTCACACCTAAGTGAAACAATAATATGAAGCAGGATGAGTAACCCCTATCAAATAACTCCTGAATTCCGTTTGCAAAAGCTGGGACAGTCAGGCAGCCCCAGAGAAGCATGACAGAGATGCTTTTCCAGCTGACACATTCTGAGATGCTACAAGCAGTGGAGCAAGAGCATTATCAAATTTTTGTGGGGATTCCATTTTTTGCTGACAAGTACCACAAAGACATTTTAATGCCACTCAGTTTTGCATACACTTTGCTTGGAAATGTTTTCATGGAGTACACCAATTAAATGCTCATTTAAAGTCACTAGATTTTATTATGACACAAACTGTCTGCGTTACCCAGTATTTTTCCTCAAAATAACAGGTCTTTCTGCCTGAGCTGTGCTGTGGTCAGTTGACAGGGAACAGTAATGCTAAGTAGCAACAAGAAAGAATTGTATTTGAGAACCACAAAACCCAAATGTTACACAGCTAATTTTGAGGGCCAGGGCATGATGGGAGGGCCAGAAAGAGAGAGACCTCACGCTGAAGGCAGCTGGCAGCGGTGCCAAATGCATTCCTTCGGGCTTTCAAAAGAAAGAAGAGTTGGGAGACCTCTAGAGGCAAACACAGGCTGGCTGAACAGCTCCTGGGCTCTCCCTGGTTTGGCTGTGCTCTCCCTGGTGGTTTGCACACTAATGGCCCACAGCAGCACACACTGAGCAGTTGTGGGTCAGGAGCCACAAATCATCTTCATGTAGGAAAAATAAATACTTAAGCGGTGAAGAAAATAATCTTCTCTTACTTAATTCTTAACTTTCCCAAGAGCTCCTCTTGCTCATTGCTAGCACACTGTTTCTATCTCAAATAGCTCCAAAGGAGAGTAGGGGAGAAAAAAGTGCATGAAGACAATTAAATAAAAATTTATTTAAATACAATGGCAAAAAAAGATTCTAGAGACATATTTGGGAAAAAGAAAAAAAAACAGAAGAAAATAAGAAAGCTGATGGGTTTTCAATCTATGAGTGCCAAATTGGAATAAAATAAACTCTTATTTTAAGAGCACACCAAAATCTACCACAGAAATACTAGAAGCAGAATCAGAAAAAGATTTTTAGGGTTCTGGACCAGGACTCATGCAAGTTCCTTTCTATCATGTCCAGATTAGGACATCAAAGCAGATGAGAAAATAGAGAGGGAGCCATCATATTCACTCTACTCAGTGTGAAAAAGCCATAACTATCTTTTGGGAAAATACAAATGTCTGGGACTATTTCTAAATCTTTTTGTGAGATAGCTTACTTTGCTTTTGTAATGAAGAGAATTGTCTTGCCTTTTGCATGGTCTAAATGTGTCTTGAGGAAATCAGTGTATCTAAACCTAAAGTGAGTATTTAGCACAACAGGTACATCATATGAACTTTCCTGCATGATGGGGCCAAGGCAGCATCCTACATCATTCTGTCTCCTAGAAATTACCAGAAAAAGTGTTTTGATTTCATCTCAAAGTTATGAAGCAACAAAATGGTGACAAGTAGGAGATTTCTCTCCTCCCCAGTCTTCCTTCTCAAAGTAGTATTTTGTCTGGTTCCCCATCTAGTACTCATATTCCTCACAAATTATGAAATCAGCAAATTCAATATAACTCTTTGTTACAACTATTCTTTCAGTTACCTAGATAACTAGATAGTACAGCATGTGTGCAGTTAGAACACTCAGAAAAAAGTTGGTAAGATATATTCAGTCTCAAAAAAAAAATCCTACCAATTTTATTTGTCATCAGTTTCCTAGAAACAGCATGATATACACAAAAGCATAGTAAAACTCTGCTCAGCACTTCTGCTTGCCTCTCTTCACTCTTCTCTACAGATAAAAAAGAGCACCGGGAGTTGAGTTCTTGAGCAAATATTCAGTAGGGTACTTGGACCCAGTTTTAGGCAACAAGGTAAGTACCATGTGTTTTCAGAGTTTATCTAGCAGTGATGTCAATAAAAGCATCACTGTCAACTTTCCAGTAAGACATTTTTCATTTTGCCTCATGAGGCTGGTGCTATATATCTTTCTTGTAATAGCTGCTGAAACAAAATATAGTCTCCCAACCTGAACGTTGTGAACTCAGGGGAAAGAGTCCTTTCCAAGAGACTGCAGACATGGTTCCACTAAACAAACCTTCACTATTTGGATTTCTTTATTTTCTGAACTAAATAAATTCTACAGTAAGAAAATCTTTCTAGATATAATGGCTTTTCTCTGGGCACAAAGATCTCTAGCAGCTTAATAATAGTTGCAAAAAAGAAACAGACAAATAAATAAAATCTGTAGCTCTGCCTTTCAAATATGTTTGTGTTCTCAACCTCATCCTGAAAAAAAAAATATAGCAAAAAACCATCAATGAAAACACATAGCAAAAAGAGCAGATTCCTTCATCTTACAGGAAAAAGGTTTATTAAATCTTGAACAGCTGAAAGAATATCTCATAAACATTTTATACTGGAAAGTAAAATGAACTTGCAGAAACAAGTTCAGCCCACTGGACATTATGTGCTTGTTGTTATTTAATTATATATATGACATTGTGAGGTGTGACTGAAGTCACTCTGGGAAGAAGAAAATTATATCTTGTCTGACTTTCCTTGGAAGGGGTTGGAAACACCTTTAAATGTCCTAGATCTTCAACAAGAATTGTGTCATCCACAACTCATATCACACATCACCTCATGCACTTGCAGTAAATAGAATCACTGTTAGAAAGAATGAAACCCACAAAGTTTTGATTGTGGTTTAATAAATATGGAAATAATATTAGCGTTAAACACTTCATTTATGTTTTAAAAGTTACTGACCCTCAGTTTCCAACTCATCTTCTAAGGACCCATGCTTGTAGAGAAATGTGGTGAGCCAGGTTCCATGCCCCAACAAAATCCATCAGTCACTAGGAAAACTCACCTTGCAAACTGAGTTCAGTGATGTTACATTGAGAAAAATGATGCCAGCATCACAAGAGATCAGGATTTGCATAAGATTAACATGCAGTCAAACTGGTCCCACCCCACCTCTAATGAAATCCTGAGAATTCACCCTCTTTAGAAAGGGTGTGTGAAAATTTTAATTATTCAATTCACACCATGTGCTCAAACTGGGACCAGAAATTTTAAGCACATCTCTCTCAAATTTTCTTCTGTGATTTGCAGCCCTCTTTGAGTATACAGCTAACATTTAACTTGTGCTTACAGTTCAGGGGGGAACATTACACTGGACAACAAATGGATCAATACTACTAAAGAATAAAGATGCAATTGTGTACATGTGTATGCCTGAGTAGTGTGGAGAGAGGTGACAGTCCTGGATATATTTGCTGCCTGAATTTGAATTATTTTCACATTCTGTAAAACTGTAAGTGACAAAAATCAGGCTATGAAGAATTTGAAAAGAAGAACCTTGTTAAACCCCTGTGAGGTGAAGTACAACTCAGAATATGACAGTATGGAAATATGGCATATCTGCCATGTGTTTATTTTTAGCAAAAAGAAACAGTTTAAGAAAGGTTTCAGCATAAAAAAATGCTAAAACTACATCATACAGGAAGTTACAAGATTGCAATTTACTGTCTGAGACATTTGTTGTTTATGTGCAAATTTCAGATTTTTCACTGTCGTCTGAAAGAAACTCTAAATCTTTTTTCCAAATCTGTTCTACAGACAAGGTCCAAAACACAAACAGAAAAGATGTGGGCCAAGACTGAAACATGTTGACAGTCTTCTGACTAAAAACTTCTAAATTCTTGCTTTTTGATATTCAGCAATAACTAAGATGACTGGTTTGGACTTATGAAGGTGACAACTACTGCATCTCCTCTCTTCCTAGGATTTATTTTTCTCTTTGAAATAGCAAAGTGTTTAAAAACAAAACACAGAGGAGTATTTTAGACATGACTATCTCTAAAGGCTTCATGATGATAAAGAAGAGCTAAGGTGAGGGTTGTACCGCAAAGTATACCAAGAATAGAAATAGAGAAAAAAAAAAAATGGTAGACAAAATGAGATTCCTCTGGGACACCTCGTTACATTTAGATGTCTGGACCATCTAGAGCCAGACACCTGTCGTCCCTGTCCCTGTATCTGTTTCAAATGACTGAAGAAGCACCAGCCTTACTGTGCTCTTTCAGAAATATGGACTGATCCAGGAGTTCTTTGTGTGATTTCACTTATGTGTCAGGAGGAAAGGAGGTGAGATAAGGGAGACCTCAGATGCACAGCCATCTGTGCCTCTGCTGTGCTAAGTGAATCATTAGGTTCAGACAAAGGTAAGCAACATTTTTACGCTCAGACATTTCCCTCAAGACTTGTGTTCTGTGATTTGCAGCCCTCTCTCAGCATCTGATCCTCAATAACTATGTTTAGTTTCTATTAAAAGTTTGGTTGGTGAGATTTAAATGGGCAGCTGTTACAGGAAAAACAGCTTCAAAGATTTTCAATTACTAACCATTCTGGAATAAATATGTCAGTTGAGTGCATGTGTGAAGAGAAGTGAGAGGAGAATAACACTGGAAGTGAGAAGGTGAATTTGTTTTGTGAATCAACATTATAACATAAATTTTGTCTCTGTAGTGTTTCCCTGCTAGCTTCCTATTCCAGGATAGTGTTTGGCCCTAACTGCATGCAATCACTTACTTGTTTTGTCATCAGAACCTAAATTTAAGTCCTTTGAGATGCAAACATTCTCATCCTACTTTCTTTAATATGTGCTGTATATTTAGAAATCTTCTCATAATTATGCTCCCCATTCCTTACAGCAAGTTTAACTACAGAAGTAGTAGCTGATGTTCTCATGCTAATCAAACCCTCTAGACTCACATGGTTTATAATTATGATGCTGGATGAAATGCTGAAAATAAGTCCCTACTTTGCAGATTCCTTACAGGCTGCAGAGTAAAGAAGAAAATACTATAGGGGAAATCAGATGTATCTGGACAAAACTATCTGAAGTTTTGCCTCTTCGGCTGCTCTGTCTCTAAATATCGCATAAAGGTGGTTTCAAATTTTAGATGAATTCTGCCAATTTCATCTTTACTTAAAATGGTGAGAAAAATCAATTTGATTTCTTCTCTAATGTATCTTTGTGATACTGATAACCAGCCATAAAGGCAGTTGAAACATTTCCCAGCTTCCCAGTACTACATGCCCTTATGGCCAAGCATGTGTAAGGCCCCTCACTGCTCAAGTACATGCATGGATCTGTGATCCCAAGGCTCTGGCAGGCATTCTGTTGGTGGGACACAGCAGGGCCTCTCTCTAAATTCTACAGTTAACACCTCCACCCTGAAAACATCTCTGCACTCTAGGAACTCTCTGTCAGTCACTTGTTGTGGTGCTGTGGGAGAACTTTCACACCCAGCGCAAGGAGATTTCTACACACCAACTTGTTTGGAGGGCCAAAACCTAATTTTACACATGTCAAACTGAGTGACAAACAAATGATGATAATGAGGATGATTAAGCCTACATGTACTGTCAAGAACTGGGGTTTAATCAGTTATGTGCCTATTACAGTTATGTTTTTCAGGCAATAGGAGTTTTTAAAATACCATGCTAATCAGAAATAGGAATTTCTGCCTAGCAGAGTCAAGATTTGAAGCAAAATTCACCTTTTGTTATAAAACCAGTATTACCTTTTAGCACTGCTTTAGTTTCATTTAAAACATATGCTGAGGGGGTAAGCAAAGCCTTAATGATACATAGACCCCCAGGCCACTCTTGCAAAGATAGAAAATTTAATCTGTATGAAAATACATAGCTGAGTCTTGTGTTTTAATAGATTCTTGCAGTAACTGTAACTTCAAATAATGTGAAATTTCTTGTTTTAAACCACATTTTGGAATTAAGGTAAAACTTACATTGATGGGACTTAATAAGTATGTATGATTTATTAAATATGCCTGCTGGTGGTTTGTAGACATCTCATGAGGCTCCTGAAATAGTTTCCAGGGAAATTTTGTGTAATCTAGACTATTTTATGATTTATATACTGTACAAGCACCAGAGAGGACATTTCTTGTAGCTGCCAGTGCATTTAGTTCTCCTGAAGAGCTTTTCTTTTTGATGCTTGGCTGAGGTTTTCTCTAGAATCACGTACAGCTTCACACTGGCTTAATGAAGCCTGGGGTGTTTGATTCCAAGTGAAGATGGAAAATACTTGCTCATTCTGAGGGAATCAGATGCCCACACTTTGGAAACATTCCCCAGATTTGTATTATCTTGTTTGCTTTCCCTTTCCCTCCTCTACACAGTGCAAGCAAAGCCCACTGTGTTTCTGCTCCCAATATGGATAATTACTGAGCATTGTACTAATGAAAACATGTATTACTAAATTAAAATAGCCTCTTCTAGAGAAAATTGAATGTGGAATAAATGCTAACAACTGGAATGTCTCTATTCTTTTTTATTTATTCTTTGAAAACTTGGATACAAGTACTTTTTTGTATTTTTCATTTTCTATATCTTTGCTTTTTGTGTCTCCGAATTACTGACTGAATGTATTGTTCTTTAAAAAATCCAAAAAACCACTCAAATCCAACAATTTATCTTTTAGAGACATATGTCAGGAGTTTTTCCTTCACTTCAGAATGTTTTGGAGATCCTCAGAATGTCCTGAAATGTGAACTGACGAATCAATACTTGGGGAGATTAAATAACATAGCATAAATTAAAACTGGAAATTTAAGCAAAGAGGAAAACGTAATTACCCACGCCTTTTTTGTACATTAAGAAGGTTACTGAGATTATTGTGCATTAAGCAACTGATTTAAATAAATCTATTGTGACATTAAAACAATTTGTACATCATTCTAATGAGATACCTGATGTTGGATAAACAGAGAAGTCCTGATTTTTCAGGTTTCTACAAAATAAAGCTAACAAAAAATTAAACACAATCATTAGTTTTGGAAAATGCTGTCTTAAAAAGACAGTTCTTGAATAATTTGATAGCTTCTGGGATTAGAAATAAAACACTGTTTTATTCCTCTAATAATCCTAGTCTAAACTGTTCATATGTGTTCCAGCCACTTGAGCATTTCCACACTTCTCCTGATGTTGCCTTTCATGTTTGGAATGGGCTTCTGCAAGTGCCAGTAGCTTCTTAAATATGTTTACCTGTCACTCTGCAAACCCCTAATTCGGAGTGATCTCTTTTTCTGAAAACTAAAAGAAAAATTATCTCATGAGGAACGCTTGGTCTGTGCAGCAGCTATAGTCACTCCATGAATTTCCCCCTCACAGTGCTGATGTGTTTTCCAGCAGGCAGGCTTTGGAAGCCTGCATTGCTGCTGATAGTGCTGACACTGTTCTCAGAGTTTTCAGTCAGGTCACTTCCAGGAGTGAAGATTACCATGTTGTATGTAAATAATTAAATCTTCCTATGGAAGCCTTATAGGGACGGATGTAACTTATGCTAAAGCTAATGGCAAATTCCCATTCTTTTGATCCTGAACTGGATTGGAGTGAATCACCCTTTTTATTTAAATGCTGTGTTTTACGAAGTCCAGTATTTTATCCAAGTTGTTAATGTAGCCCTCACTCAAATGCATTATTTGCAATCCTTCTACCAAAAGATACAGCATGCCTCCACAGTCTTCTGTAGACAGCTCAATGCTTACATTTCCCATGCTTCAAACAAGCTAAATCAGAACAACCTCTTCTTTGATAACACTGTGCTCTGGGCAATTCCTATGAGGTACACCATGCCAAGCAAAAAAGATATATAAATTATGACAGGAAATAGCTTGTCTCCAAACAGTTTGTAACTTTTGCAGTTTTGCAGGCATCTGAAAAAGATTTTGGAAATATCTCTCCACAATTCATAGGTCCAGCTGGGAATTTTTCTTTCAAATTCTTTACCTGACCAAGAAAATTAGGACAGTGCCTGTTGCAAGTGGCATCCTTACTTCTAGTACCATTAAAGGCAAACAAAATATATTTACATAATAAAAGATGGTATAAATGAGACAAACTACCCAACTGCAAAACTTTGCATACTGTGTGGAAAAATGTTTTCCCTCATAACAGAATAAAATCACTGAAATTTTAAAAGGTTTGGACTTTCTTCACTTTTCATGTACAAAGCAAAACTATAATATCACAACATAAAACATAAGCTCAGCCTTTTCTCTGTAGAATTCAGTGCTGTAATGACTCCTGAGCACAAGCGGAAATAAAACCATTGAGGTCCAGTTAATAATTTCCAGTAGTTATTTATGGATCAGATCAGTATTTCACACACATTCTAAGTAGTAAGTACTCATGCTTGCAGTCCCATGGAGCATAGGGGAATTGCTTATAGCAGAACAAATGAGAAAGTGCTGCTTCTGTGTCAAGGTAATGGTTAACAAAATGGGAGTTTATAAAAAAACCACCCAAACCTTAGGAAAGCTATTTCCAGATTATGGGATGACAGATTTATACTTAAGCAGATGAATACTATTCACTAAGAAAACAGAGCAACGTACAATCCACTTTGAAATAAATATAAAACCCATCAGTGAAAATGTGATGCATTCTAATCATAGAATGAACAGTATTAGCTGGATAACACACAAAAAAATCCTAAATAGGTGGACCTTGGGAGAAACTAGCTCTCTATTTTACCTCTTTCAATTTATTGCTGCAGCGTCAGGAAGGGGGAGCCTCCCGCCTTCCCTAGGCTTCAGCATAAGGTTTTGCTCCTTAGCAGCTCCTTTTCCACAACCATCTGAAGCATTTAGAACTGTGACTCACCCAAGCCCACCTCAGGGCAGCTGTAGCATGAGAGGGACACGACTGCCGACTGCCGTGAGTCCATAGGGGTGCTGCTCCGTGGTGCCAGACCTAGTGCAGCTAATGAGAACCTCCCCTGATGCCACTGCTCCTACCAGAGAATGCTGTGAAGAGTGAAGCAATTGTGGCACTATGAGAGCTCATAAAAGCAGTTTTCACTGCTTCTCTTTGCTATCTCCACAAGAGTAAAGGATAAAACCAACAGTGAAAGTTTAAATCCTAAGGGGATGACAATTTACATCAGTATTCTTTGAGTGTCTCAACTCTTATTATGGTTGCCCCCCTACCCCAATATCAAGGAGGACAAATTTTCTTTGATGGTATTATCTGGAGGAACTCTTTTATCGGCTGCTTGGAAAAGCGGCAAAAAGTTCCTTTTTCTTGGACCTTGGTGCATGCTAAGCCCAGCATCTCCTTCTGAGCACTAAGCTCCCTCATTCCTGTCCCTCCCACCCTTTTCAGAATGGCTTGAGCTGCAAAAAGGCAGCCAAGTGCTTCTGCATGCAGGTTTCTGAAAGAAAGGCAAGCTGTAAAATTCGGCTGTAGTCTATAAGACAAAGTGGCAGGTTGAAGAAAAACACCTGAGAATCACTTCAGTAGGAGCTAACTTTCCATTCAGAAGTAAGCCAGGTGACTTTAATGCCAGAGTTCACTTTATTTGATGGCAGCGACATCCTTCACACAGAAAAACGAGAGAAAAAAGCTGTCCTCAGCCGGGTAGAGGTACCTTTTGAGCAAGTTTGTTTGCCTCCTGACTCCACCTGCTGGGAAGACACCCCACTACCTGCTATCCACACTGACATGTTGTCAGGAGCGCTGAGGTGAATCACCGTGCGTTCGCTCTGGCTCCCACCCTCACTGTGGTTCTCTGGATATTTAAATATTGGGCAGCTTGCAACAGTCATAGCAGAAAAGTGCTCCCCTGCACTACTTCATGCACCACCACTCGACGCTCTTCCGCGGGGTGTTGGCTCAATTGCCCCTGCATGCCCGTGTAGCTGGGGTCTGCTTTTCTGAGGAGACCTGAGGTGCCCAGAGGTGCTTGGGAACAGGTCTTTCTCGGCCTCTTCTTAGAGTTAGTTACTTTAAAACGTTTACATGACTTCTGGAGCAGTAACGGCAATTTAGATGACTCTGCAGTCAGATGAATGCTGCGGCCACCTCTTGTTCATCCTCCCCCGCTTGGTGGACGGTAGGTAGATGGTTCATGCAAGCTGGAAGAGCATCAGAGGAGACGGGGCAGACGGGAGGACGCGGTACAGCATCCCCGGGGCGGGCAGGGGCCCCAGCAACCCTCGATCGGCATGCGCCCCACCCGCCCAGGTGCCGGATCGCAGGGGTCCCACTCTCCACGCCCTATATTCCCCCGGCTTTCCTCTCCAAAAGATGCCCGCGATTGAAGCTCAACGCTGGCTTGGATCCTCCAAGAGCAGGAGGAGGAGGCGAGGTTGCCGGCCGGGCCTCTGACATCTCAGGGTCCGAACTCCGGAGGGGCGACCCACCCTCGCTGCGATTAGAGCCCGGCCGACGGCGGGCCGGGAGCTCCCGGCCCCGCACGGAAGGGACCTGCGGTACAAAGAGCAGCCGGCCTTGCTGCCGCCCCCGCCTCCCCCGCGGGGACGAGGGGCATGGGGAATGCGTCCCTGCCCCTGGGCCGGGCGCAGCAGGACCCCCCGTTCCTCAGGCGCTGCGTCGGGAGAGCCGCACGGCCTCGCTCCCGCCGCCCCCGCAGCGCCGGCTCCTGCACGGCCGCCCCGCCGGCAGCAGCGCCGGGAGCCGCGGGGAGGCGGGGGCGGGGGAGGCGCTGCCGCCGCCGCCGGGCGGGCTCCGGCCGCCCCGCACCGACGTCGGCGCGAAGCCCCGCCGCGCCCGGGGTGGAGCGGGGAGTGGGCGCGTCGCGGGAGAGAGGAGGCAGATGCTTCCCGAGGCGCAGCCCCGCCGGAGGGGCTCGACCCTGGCTAGTGCCTGTCCGCCCCCTCCGGAACGCGGGGACCCACCGGGCGGGTGTCGGGGAGTGGGTAGCGCCATGCGCCCCTCTGAGGAGTGAAGGGGCGGCCGGGCTGCTCCGGTGTGGGCACGGAGCCGCCGCGGAGGTGGCCCGAGGTGACGGGAGGCCGGGAGAGGTGCCGAGCCAGCGTCGGTAGCGCTGCCACCGTAAGTCCCGGCAACTTCGCCGCCTGCCCTTCAGCACCTGCCGCCCCCGGGAGAGCGGCCGCGGGCAGGCAGGGCGGGAGAGGCGCCGGCGTCCAGCGAGCCCGCGGGGCAGGCGAGGAGCGGGGTACCGGGGGGAGCACAGCCTCTGGCTAGCAGTGCACCCAAAAATAGAGGGGGAAGAGGGAGTGGGGTTGTAGGAGCTCCGACCCGCGGCGGTGGCGTGTGCCGTGCACTCCGTGGGAAGGGGCGAGGGATGGCCGGCCGCCGCTGCCCGGAGCTGGCGGTCGGGAGCAGCGCGGGGACGGGGCACGGTGGATCCCGGAGTTTCCGCTGCGGCTTCTGCACCGGCGAACAGGTCACTGCCGGTAGCGTATCGGTTATACAGCAGCCGCTCTCCGTGCTGGAAGTGCAGCGCGTTTAAATGACACCTGAGTCACTAGTTCGTGCTTCTCAGGCACGTCAGATATTATCTCCGTGTTATTTTTCATCTGCTGGACCGATATCTGTACTTACTTTGGCGTTTCACACCGCAGATGTAATAAACAACATTAGTAGGTTTCAGAATATTGCCATTGATGACGGTAGATTGATGTATGAGGCTATTTACTGAATGTGTCCAAGTACAATATAGTGCCTGCCAATTTTGTCTTTAAATTGCTATATTGATTTCATTCTTGTAGGTTTTTTTGACAAGGTTAGTGTAGTTGACAATTTGCGAAGGAAAGAAAAACTTCTTTCCTGAAGGTTTGTTTTAGTTACAGAATGGGAATTGTAGCTGAAATGATGAATGAAAAAAAATCATTCATAAAAAAGAGTAAATAGAAAGATGTGCATCCTAAGACCTCTTGAAGTCAATATTGTCGATATCTAACAGATGTCTTACTGCCAAGCTTTTACATACACTGGCAACCCTTGAACTTCTTAAGGGTAATGCAGTGTGTGATATTCTTCTCAGGACTGTGCACTTTGGAGTTAAGTAGTCTGATTAGAGGGAGTTTAGAATGAATTAAACGAGACATTGCAATATAATGCCTTTGATTTTTTTATAGGCACTGAATGAAATGAAGGTCTTGCTTCTGGTTCTTTTCCCCTTCAGTGGTTGAAGGATAATATTGTGGGGGGAACCCTGGTGTTTGGTCAGTGAGAGGGTCCCTATGCTGCTTTAGGGCTGAGTGTATCAGGGCTGACCAGGATGACATTTCTTTTGCTGCCAACAGCTCAAACTGCAGGTGGTGTTGAGCTGAAGAGGGAATTTAATCCACTCTCAGAATCCTAGGCATAATTGTCAAGTAGGTAAATTAAATACAGGAGAGCTAATACTTCATTGTAATTTCTTCAGACATATGATAACCTTTGCTGGTAGGCAACTTTTGCTGAGCTACCACTGTGATGCTTACTATAGTTGTCATATGCTAGCTGACATGAAATAGTTCTGAATGAACTAAAATACTGTGCATATCTATCTACTGGCATGTATTAGAGTATGCAAACTTCATAAATCTTGGGTAGATGTTGGTCCTGGTAAGATAAATGGCAAAATCTCAATCAACCCCTCCAAGAGTGGGTTTCACTGTCGGTCTGCATTATCATTTATAGTGAGTGCCAGCCAAATTCACTTAGAAATTCAAGTGGCAATGTTTAAACCTGGCTGATGATGGCACTTCAAACAACTCTACATAGTACTGCTTTAGAATCATGGATAAGAGCCACACAGGTCTTAATAATTGTTTTAAAAAGCTATATAAAATAAACTGTATTGTGCATTCAAGAGGAGTAGACAGTTCAGATTTGTCTTACACTCCAGTTTTTATGTTTCATCAGGCTCACTCACTTTTTCATAAAAAAGTTGAATCACAGTTTGCATGTGCACCTTATTTTAACCAAGGTATTCAAGCAACACAGGGGGAACTATTTCCTGACAATTTTGTTTGTGGCAAAAAAGTTTAGAAGTAAACTGCTAAATATTTGAACTACTATAAAAGTGCCAGCAAACAACTGAGCCACGTTACAGTTTAGTTCTCTGCAGTTCATAAGCTTTGAGAGATGAACTAGCACATCTTTGCTAAAAATCATAATGAAATAGTAATTAATAATATGTTTACAAGGATTATCTTCATAAACTGACAGAATCTAGTTTAGCAAACTTTTTCTTTGCATGTCTACAGCTGAGTGATTTTGAAAAGCATCTGAAAAAGTTGAGAATTTTCATTAACAATGAAAACAATGTTCTACAGAGGTTTTGATGATTTTTATTTTATTCCAGCTCTCTTCTAGGTCCAGATAAAACAGGATAATGTTTAAAACCTAGTGAGTTAATTTTAAATCTGTATCTGTAGACCTATAAGAAGCTACATGCAAGTCCTATTACATAATAATAGTGGTGTGACCCACATGGCTGTCAGTAATTCCTACTAGTTTTGTATAAGTGAAAATGGAAGAAGAGAGAGCATATTGTGACTCAGAGTTCCTGAAAAATCATTAGATAGGAAAAAAGTCTTTTCTATATTTTTTTTTTATGCATGCAAATAGAGGTTTTGGGAAAATAAGCAACTAAATAATTGAGCTATACTTGACTGAAAGTTATGCTAGCAAATACAATGCAATTCAGTTTTGAATGTGATACTTGGTTCTATGTATTAGAAAGCTGGTAAACTCAGTTTTGTTTTATTTCTGGTAATATATGTTTGGGTCTAAACTGTTGTCATTTGTCAGTATTGAAACTCATATTAATGCAGGCACAGATCTTACCTGGGCCTTTCAAGAGCAATCTTGTTATGTGCTGAGGACTTCCAGCCATTGTTTGTGTTAGAGTGGCATCCAGTCAGCTCCCTACCGAGAACTACACACACAGAGTTAAATTCACTCCCTTGAAAAATTTGCAGTGTAAATAGTCAAGAAGGTCTAAGACATCTAGCCAAAGGCCAGATGATGATCTCGGTGTGAAACATGAATGCTCTGTACGTAACAACGGGAGACTGTGCACCTTTGAAGAAGATTAAATGTTAATTGATTCTTTGATAAAGGTACCCAGAAATGAATGACCGATACCTTAAGGTTGTATGCTATTTCCCACTGATCTTATTTTCTTCAGTATCAATCTCTATATCTAGTAGCATTGGCCTTCCATAGAACAGCATATAGTTGCACATTGTTTTATATTGGTTTTTGTTCTTATACCCACTTTCCATTTGACATTGCTTTATCCACTTCAAAAAAGTTTAGAGTGAATTTTGAAGCAACTTAAATGAAGAGACACACTGAATTGCTCACATGGAGAACTACCTAATGTGAGATAACAATAGCAGACAGAATTGTCCATGTCTCAGTTAAGGAGCACTGCTAACAATGTTGGGCTTGATAGTCGCTGGAAGTTAAAACTGGAAAACCCAAGTTTCCTGCTAAGTGTAGTTACAGCCATTTCAGATGGACACCTTTTTTAATCAAGGTGGTATCCACAGATAACACAGGAATCTTTCTTCAGGGCATCTTATGAACAAACCAAGGATATGGTCTTGCCTTACCAGAGAGCTTGTGAGCTGTTCATTTGGCTCCATGATTTTGAGGTGACTCTCAGTTAAAGAGTATGGGAAGGACCCGGGGTGGGAGTTGTCTTCTGGCAGTGAGTTCCTTTTGACTCTTTGTGCTGCTTTGTATGGATGTATGCAAAGATTTACCACTTAACCAAGGAAGTACAAGAAATTTGGATGTTCAGCCATAAGAAGAAAGTGTAGTCATTGGTCATAGTTAATAGGGGACAAGAGTACATATCAAGCACATCAGAGGTTTGCTGCTGTATGCTTTTCCATGGTTCCCGAAGTGTCTTTGGAATTAGGATTGTATGGGAGACAGGAGAACTAGAACTGGCTTTAGCAAGTTACATGCTGAAGTGTAGTCCTGAAAGGTGGCCTTCTACAAGGATCAGAGTAACCTGTGTACCAGAGACTGAGGAAAACATACTGGGAGGAAGACTCCAGGGTCCAGGGGATGGATGGATGGATGGATGGATGGATGGATGGATGGATGGATGGATGGATGGTGCAGTACTCATTTTTTTACCAGTCAATATTGTACACAAAACCAACTGAAAAATGCAGTTGATGTAAGTGCACCTTATCTACTGCACCTGAACGTCATGGCCATACTCCTTTTTCCAAAGGTATCATGTGGGGTTCAGGAAAAGTGACATAGCGTTGCATCTGGACCCTGGCTTTTTTATCATTTATACTATAGAAGACCTGACACCAGTTTGGCAGAATGGCTGTTCTCACCACACTCTTAGGAGTGTTTTTTGAAATAGGCATCCATTTCAGTTTAATATGTCACATTTCTGTGTTGCAGTTTCATGTGACACTGTTTAGCAAATAATTTCTTGCCCGGTCATATCCAGCAGTGTATATAAGAACCAAATCACTTTGCCTGTGGTTTTGGATGAATAATGTTAAGTATTACCAAGAGTTAGATGAATAATACATTCTATGAATTCGAATAAATAAGCAGTATTTTTAAATCTACGGTTTCACTGCATTTTATTCCAGATAGCTCTAATGGTATGTACTTTCAAGGAGCATTAGGATATGATGTAAATATGTTGGGGGCTTTGACATATTTATTTTGTGATGTCCTCATTATCTTGGGGTAAAGAAGGAGTTTTAAAATTGTTATTATTCAAAAGGAGGTATTTGAAATGCCTTTCTCTTCCTGGGTGGTCTACAAAGTGCTTAACTGCCCCATAGCAACTAGAAAAAAAGATTTTTATTCTGGTTATTTCTTCTAGAAATTGGACATCCTGCAGGCAATGCCAAGTGAGTTTACAGACATATTTGGAGGTTGTGCCATGTCTTCAGAGTTGTCTTCTCAGAATTAAGCTGACAATTAAAAATACCTCTTTTTAATATATGTCTCTGTAAATACAGTATTGCCATTAAAAATATGTCAAAGCTTCATGATTAAGACTGTGCTGGGATATACTTGTAAAAGAAAAACTAACTAAACTTCTATTTTACCTTTTATTCGTGACTGGAATGAGACTCTGCATTTGGCAGCATCCCTTCAAAGGTCAACTACATTTTCTGCTTGTGGCTTTTTAATAATGAAATATTTACTTGCTTTTCTGTGCTCACATAATAAAAACTGCTGTAATTTGTGGCACTGTGTAGAGCTTGATGGAAGACAGGAAAAGGTAACCACAGACTGAATAAATTCATAGAGGGAATTAGCCACTTCTGTTTCTCTGAGGCAGCACCGAGGCATTATCTATCACAAAGCTCAAGTGACTGTAGCATCTAAGCTATGATGTATGCAGATGGATGACTCTTTTTTTAGTCTGGATTTCCCTCCAGCTGATATTAGCATGTGTGTTAACTGCTTAGAAAAATCACAGGTAGCTCTTCAGTTGTATTTTATTTGTATCTTGATATTCCCTACAAGTTTTGTGTGCCAGAGCAGCTATCTGTAGCAAATCTAGCTATCATGATTTAAGGGACTCACAGAATACCAGGTTGGAGAGAAGCTCAACGTGAGCTGGCCATGTGCTCGTGCAGCCCAGAAAGTCAGATGTGTCCTGGGCTGCACAGAAAGCAGCATGAGGTCAAGGGAGGCGATTCTCCCACTCTGTTCTGCACTTGTGAGTCTCCACCTGCAGGGCTGCATCCAGCTCTGGGACCACAAACACAAGAAGGATATGAACCTCTTGGAGCAGTTCTGGAGGAGGAATGTGAAATTGATCAGAGGGCAGGAACACCTCTGCTGTGAGGACAGACTGAGAGTTGGGGCTGTTCAGCCTGGAGAAGAGAAAGCTCCAGGGAGAGAGACCTTATAGAAGCCCTCCAGTACCTAAAATGGGTCAACAAGAGGGCTGGAGAGTGATGTTCTACAAGGGCATGTAGTGATAGGACAAAGGGGAATGGCTTTAAACTGAAAGAGGGCAGATTTAGATTGTATCACAGGAAAAACTTTAGATAAGAGTGGTGAGACACTAGAATAGGTTGCCCAGAGAAGTTGCGGATGCTGCATACTTGGAAGTGTTCAAGGCCAAGCTGGAAGTTGCTTGTGATCTGTGAAGAAGCAACATGAATCCTCAAAATGATTCTTCTGTTTAAATTTACCCCCATTATGGTTCAGTGCCAAACTGGTGATGTTTTACTCTTCCTTCAGTACAAAACTTCTTTATGTCTCACTTCTGCACAAGATATGTTCTTTTGAGCAGACCTATCACCATGTGATTTTTTTCCAACTTTATTTGATATATGTCTCTGTTCACATAATCTTAGTGACCTGTAGCCTTAGTCTGTAGCTTGTGTTCTGTGATCTTAGTTACATGTACTGTGCAGGTGCTTCATCACTAGTCCCCTCTCTTGCTTTTCACTTCCTTTTCACTGTTGAAACATGATGGTGTAATTTGCCATATGCCAGCTAAAAAGCAGATGGTGAGCATCTCTTAATGGATAAGTGTGATTCCTCATGGAAGAGGTATGAATGCTGTCCCACAAAGTCACAGCTCTTTTGATGTTATAGGCTAGTGCCATCCATTGTATTAAAATGAACACAGACAATATCAGATGATTTTTACAGCGCCATGTATCTATTATGTGCACATATTTGCTATACTAGTTCACTAAACAGGGTGAGCATTTCATACTCTTAAATATGCTGTGTGCAGTCTCATCCAGCCTTAAATATTGAAGGAGAGGAGAAAGAGGATGCTCATACTTTCACTACTTGGATTGCCTAGAGAAACTTGCTGAAGTTTTTGGATTTGGTAAAAAAAGGTGTCTATGACTGATGAGTGTCCTCATGTGACTAGAAGTTGGATCCCTCTGGATGGGAACTCCTTTTGTGCTCACCAGCCAATCCAGCTCCTAATGGGATCTTCATTTTCTTTTGTTTTGAAAACAATACAGAAAGGGAAGGTAGTGTTATCCTTGGTTTCGCTGTTGCTGCAGAGGGAGAAACACTGGACTGAAGGGTATGGGATGTAAAATTGCATCAAATAACACAATAATTAAAGAGTGAAATGTTTTGGAGGAAAGGGAAAACTCAGAAGAAAAAGGTGTTTTGAATCCTATATGCACCTGAGCATTTGGTGGTACAGATGAACTGGGAAGTTATGCTACAAAATGCCTGATTAACTAATAGGCAGCACTTCCATTTATCTATATTTTAGCAGGTGAAATTCCATTTACATTTCAAAGGGCAGTTTAGTCAAACTAGCTCAGAGAATCTCTGGTAAATCTTTGGCTTTGCTTCAGGGTGTTTAAGAACATTGAGAAACTGAAAGAGTAAGCCATAGACAGCTGATCACAGGCTCCCTACTGTGCAGAGTTGTAGTGCTTGGAATTAAGCAAGTTGCTTGGAATTTAGCAAGTCCTCTAAACTCTGGTCTTGATTAAAACTCGGTGATGGGGAACAAATGGTGTGAGTGGAGATTTCCTTTAATGTTCTGGGGCCATTTCCACAACTACAGACTGCTGAAGTGTCTGACACTTTTAAGCCTTGGAGCTATTTTGTGTTAGAATACAATGTTTTCTTCTGTGTTCAAATGTTGCCAAGTACGTTTTGGGTTGAAGCAGGATCATGTAATAAATAATAATCATTGTTACCATATGTTCTCACAGATAAAGCAGACCCAGTATATTCTTGTCAGCTGTTTTTTCTTGCATTTTTTGGTTTTATTATCTCAGGGTATTTGATAGTGTATACTTCCTAAAGACTGGAGTAATTTCAGCACTGAAAAGAAAACAAATATGTGTGGATTTATAAGTGTTTAAATGCCTGCTGAATTTATTGGCAATCAGGTTTGAAATGTTTTGGAAGAAAAGTGCTTATCCCATTAAATGCCTGATGTAGTCAGAGGTCATGACTGGAGAAACCAGTAGGTAGCCACCAAATAAATGTATCGCTTCTTTTTCATCTGCTGTTCAGATGTACATGCAGAATAATAAGCCAAGCCCACTCCAGCACATTGTCATTGTTGTAGCTGTTTGAGTTGTCTGCACAGTGACAGAAATTACACAAATCTTTGCATTTAAACTAGCAGCCCTCCCCTTAAATAAGAGGAAAAGAAGTGGGGCTTAAATGACCTATAGTGCATGAGAAATGAGTGTGATTAAGCCAGAAGGAGGTATGTACACACTGTTTGCAGAAAGGGTCCTGAGGAACTGCAAATATTAACTGAAAGTATCTCCATCTCCTTGCAAAATATTGGGACATTTGGTGCTTTGACGCTTAATTAGCATCAAAGCCTATAATTTATCTACTTATTTACATAGCTTGCAACACATGGTCAGTATATTACTTGCTGTAATGTGAATCATCAAATGCTACAGATGTACCACATACCACATCAAAGAACATGTTTGGTGAGAGGTTTCTTGAAGCGATGAATTATATTTTTTTTCAGCTGATATGTAATTCCACATGGAGAAATCACACAGGTTTAATATTAAAAGAAAGTTAGTTATGCAAATTACTTCAGTGGAGAATTTAAGAAATTTCAGAACTAATTTTACTGTTGAAAATGTTCAATTTTTTCAGAAGTGAAAATTAAATATATTAATTAATTAGGAATGAATTTTAAAAATAAAATCTTGGGTTTACTATCGTTAAAAAATACTTTTGCAAGTAAACAAAATTTCAATTATGTATAAAATTTTTATATTAAAATACTATTTTAATTTTTAAATATCACTGTAATATAAGTGTTGTGAACTCAACAGCAGACATAATTTGAATGGACAAAGATGCAACAGACTGGAGGAGATATTGGGAGAGTAAACAGCCTTATTCATAGTGCATAATTATTATTTTAAAAAAAAGTCTATCTTCAGTCTGTTGGATTTATTTGGAAAGTTTTAGCCAGACAATTTTCACGATCTCTGAAGATCTCCTCCTGTGCATGATATATTCCTTTGCTTATGTTCACAAGTTCTGGTCGCCCTTTTTGCCTGAGAAGTTCTTGTGCTACCATGCAGTGGAAAATGGACTTGGCAGTAGATGGCTTCTGAGTCAAGACTGAACCTTCCACATTTGTGTAAGAACACGCCCACACATGTACAGCCCAGATCTTCTAGACCTTCCCTCTGCAGTCACCGTTTTGAGGTAGTGTAAGCCAGTTTGTGCTGCCTAAGAGAGAGCTAAGAGAACATGCCTAAAGTACAAAAAATTAAAAAAAAAAAAAGCAGGAAGAGGTGTAAACAGTATGGTAAATGGAAATGGTTTCACACATGGAAGAAGGATACCAGAATTAGGAGTTAATACTGAGGACCAGTAGAGCGTGGACTTTGGGCAGGAGTCATTTGAGAAGGACAAGCTTGTACAACACATTAGATGCTGAGGGAGAAACTGACATTTCCAGAAACAGGCATCTAGAGACTAGTTGGGGGTAGGAACTTGCAGGACATCAGAACATTAGGAGGAAGATGCATTGGAAGAGGCAGAATTACCTTCCCCCTTCCCCACTGAATATATTGGAGTCATGAAGCCTGGAAAATGAGAGCTTTAAGAAGGGAAGAAAGTGAATGCCTGGGAAAGAAATTCAGACTGCAGTGGCAGAAAGCTTGGGAGGAACTAGGTCTGACTAGGAATTGTAATTGGTACTGAAAGAATGGAGAGTGGAAAGAGGTGAGAAGAAACAGCTAGTTTCTGGGGGGGAGACAGGAGTACAACAGGAAAAAGTTCATGATGGAGAAGCTCAGAGTAGAAAGGCACTATCCTTGACAATGCACCAGTCATACATGACCTGCCAGTCTTACCCATATTCTGCTGTCAGCGCACATCTGTGAGGATTTTTGGTGAAGAATTTCTGCAGCAGAGTTTAAAGGCTCTAGTCTCTCACATGAGCCATTTTCACCATGTGTAGTTAAAACACTGGTGTAATGGGTTTATTGTGTCAGGCTTCAGTGGGTATGGTACAGAAGCTATTTGGGAAGCTAATTAATTTTAGCAGCTCTTCTTAGTTCAGCACTTTCAGTGTGTGAGCAGGACTTGCAGACTGTAAGCTATGCACCAGTCTTTATGGTAGCAATTTAAACCAAGCTGACAGACAGAAACTGGAGAAAATTTTATGTTCTTCACACAGAGAAAGGCTAAAAGCTTTTAGCTTTCTCCTTTTGGAAGGAGAAAGCTTCATTTAATGCACAGGTTTGGTTGATGGAATCTTCATTTTTGCTGGACTTCAGGCAAAGAATGAGGAAGATCCTGCTTCTCATATGATTTTGTACAGAGAGATGAGAAGATTTGTAGACGTCTGTAAGGCAAAAGTTTTGAAGCTGACAGAGGAAATGTGGATAGACAGTTGGAGCAATTTGAGGTATATGGTTTCAGAGAGAGAAATTCTCTGTTGAGCAAAGAAATCTTAGGAAAGCTGAAGACCTACTGAATCGTTTGATGTGAGTGAATCAACCAGCTGAAACTGATTAAATATAGCCTGGTTTTGCTGAGGAGAGGTAAAAATGAAATAAAAGTATGAATGTTAGTGGAGGAGACTTGAACATCCTAGAATACCACTAGAATAGCTAGAAAATAAAAGATACAGATCAGATAAGGGGACATTTGGTGATGACATGTAGATGAGAAAATGTGGGTCAGCTGTCATTTGTGTGCACAGTCCCAGAGAGAAGCACCAACCAAAGTTCACATTAGAAGCTTGGTCCAGAGCCATAAACTCAGCAAGTTGCCAGTGAGCATGGGAGTATCATAAAATGAAAAATGAAAAGCAGGTGTTTAAGAAAATGCATGCTAAATACTGCAAAGCAAACTGAGATCAAAGGTGAAAAGTGTGCAGCTGAAGAATGTTGCTGGGGAAAGCAGCCAGCAGAAATGTTGATGTTAAAAAAAGGAAATTTATAGTGGTGAGATATACATCTTTTCAAATAAATTAAGAAAAAAGTAGCCATAAAAATGAGCCTCAGTACTGGGGGCAAGTTTTGGGACTAACTTTAGGGAAAATTGAGTCTGTGGCATGCAACATGGCTAGTGATATACAAGAACATTTATCCTATGCAGATTAAAGCCAAACGATACAAGTAAACATCCAGATATCTCTATAATAGACACTCCTGCAGAAATAATTTTGCAACAAAAGGTTAGCTATGCATTAAATTTGATAAATACATTACAAGCAGTAAAATCTGGACAAGAATATTTGGCCTGGCAGTCCTGTGTAATGGTTTATGAGTGTGTTTGAAAGCAGAGGATGTCAACTGCTTGCTGCAGAATCTACCTAGAAGGCAGTACCAGAAGTGCACAGCTCTGTGATAGCTATTTCCACTGCGAGCCCCTTGGCAATAAAGATGTTAATTAGAAAAGTGAAGAAGCCATGGGAAAGGGTGCACTTGATGATGGCAGTAGAGAAGAAAAATGATAGGGTATTCCACATATGCACAGATATTAAAGATTTTTAAGGCAATGAATCAAGAACAAATCAACTCAAGAACAATCATGCAATCATGCAGGAACAAAACAACCCACTCATGCTAAATGTCATCACTTCCAGGCCCTCTATAAAAACCAAATTCATTATGTTAGATGCACAGTTTGATACTGGAAAGTCTGATAGGACAAGGAGAGCAGCTAATTAGTGCTTTCCAACACTTTATCCAGAAGGCAGTGTTTCAGAAAATCTGCTGGTAAATTGTTTGTGCATGATATATCGAAGAAGAAAGGTCTTGGAATAGCAGAATGTCTCACACTCTTACCAGAGTGAACGCCACTAAAATCTGATAGTGTTAATCACATGATACTGGGGACATTTAGAAATCACAGTCAGATCCAAATCATTAGCAAGCAGATGAGTGGGAACAGTAGAGAGTGCTCTACAGGAATGGATTGCCCAGAGAAGCTATGGAGTTCCCCTCCTTGTGGAGATCCAAACTAGCCTGCATATGACTCTGAATAAGCAGATCTAGCTTTGAAGTTAGCCCTGCTTTGAGCAGGGAGCTTAGATTATCTCCAGAGGTCCTTTACAGCCAATTTTATTCTATGACTCAGGGAATTACTGTGGTCTCAAAAGGAGGCATCCAGGCATATCCAAAAATGGAAAAAAGGAAAAAAGCTGAAAGCACTGATCTCTCCAAAGGAAATTAAATTCAGAGTAGGATAAGCAACTCACCTGCTAAATAGCAGAAATTATGTCATCTCTGTAAGAACTTGAAGGAGGAACTGGCTTTCATGTGCAATTAAAAAATGGCCTAGGAAAATAGACAAAGTTTACTTTGAAATAAAAGGTAGCATTCCATGGGAAAAAATCCTCTACAGGATGTGCTGCATGAGCTGTGGATATTGCAATAGTGATGTGCATTTATGCAACATTACAAAAGCCCAATTCACTGTCAGCTACCTTTTAAATACTTTTCCTTTCATGTGTTAGATATTGCTTCTTCATCCTCCATGTGTATGATATGCTGAGCTACTGAAAGCAGGTAGTAAGTTTAAGAGGTCTTTGATTGAGGAAAAAAATGCCAACCCATCAATGCAACATTGTGGAATCATAATAATGCTATCTCTCACCAAACAGCAGTAGTTTGGAGGTTAATTATTTGTCAGTGAAGCATTTTTAATGCAGGAATGAGCACCAAGGAAAAAGCCATGCAGAGAAATTAATAAATGTGTTTACCATGAAAGGTTTTATGTATGGACAATAAATGAGATCCACTGACTACCAGTGATAAAGTCTTGAATCATTTTTCTTTAAGTGGGCACTGTTCATCCTTAAAAACCCAGGGAAGAAGGGTTCCAAAGACAAGAGAAGTGTGAGAACCAGCATTTAAAACTGTAGTAACTATTACCAAAAAAGACTAAATAAGGGTTCTGCAAGTGGTTTCTAACTTTGGATTACCTTTATAATCTGGGGAGTCTTTAATTATGACTTTATAACAATAATTTGGTTTTATGAATTGAATTCCAAGAGAAGAGACCTTATATGACACACGGACACCAGTGATTTACAAAAATCCTAAGTGTTACAGGCAATACCATGTTTTCCTTTAGAAGATCTTTTAACATTGCTGAACTCAGAGTCTTTGGTAAAAATTTATTCCATTAGTAAAAACAAAGGTGGAAAGGGAAAACAATGCAGTAATTTAAGTACCTTAGACTTAAAAAAAACTCAGAAAGCTAAATAGAATACTCTTGAGAGCTAATGTTAAAGTGATTTTAATGCTGCAGAATAAAGCTCATCAATCTTCAAGAAGGTGGCAGTCTGACAGCCAGTCTGTTAGTGCTCAGGTTTAATGTTAGTCCATGAAGAACTTATGTTTTCTCTGTGGGTCATTACCAGTAGTCTGATAAAAGAAGTACATCTCTGTTCTTCATACTTTGATTCCTTTTATGGTATTTTTTCAGAGCAGATTTCACACACTGCAAGAGAAATGAAGTGGTGCTAGGGCATGAGGTAGCTCCCACAGCTGAAAGAACTGCCATCCTGTCAGAGAGACTGAAATGTGTTAGGGCCATGTTTTTCTGTGACAGGACTAATACAAGATGTGATCTGTTATTCAAAGTAGTTAAAATAGGGGATCCTGTAAAATATATTAAGACAACTCTAGAATTTTCATAGGCTTTCATACCCATGTCAATGTCTGTTTATAAAGAGAGGAATATCATATTGATGAAATCCTGTTTGGTACACTGACTTCCTCAAAATCTGCTGAATCGCAAAGCAATAGGATTATGTATGAAGAACTTCCAGTTAAAAGTAAAAAAAGAGAGACTTTTAGAGATGCCCTTCAGATATCCACACATCAATTTGAGAGAGATATCTAGTCATAAACTGCCTTTACTCTTTCTCCATTTTGCTTAATTTGTACATGATTATTCCTGAGCATATTCCTCCTTCTTAATTGTCTTTGAGATTTCAGGATAATCCTTGGCTATGGGCAAAGCATGAGGGTGGAAAGTTTGAGAAGTTATATTTAGTGTTCTTGAACATCAGTAATTTAGATTTATTTCTCTTATCATTTTATTAAAGCAGCATTTCACAAACAGCTGCACACTTTTCTGAAGGTTTATGTTTAATAATGGGAGACTATAAACTCATTCCAATTCTGAGGATTTTTCTGGTATCTTGCACTCCACAATTGGAAGGGATATAAGACATAAGTATACTTTGCAGTTTCCTACTAGAAAACAATATCTTAAATAACAAGGAAACCCAATAGTTGAGGCAGAATGTAGTGGCTGAACAATTAAATAACAGGGCTGAAATAATCTCACAAACCCAGGAAATACAAACTCAAAGCTGAAACTTCTTTTTTAACTTTTCTTTTTGACCATACCTAAAGCAGAGCCTAAAGCAAAGCCTGATTTTCCTCTAAAACTTGATATTAATTCCATCCTGTTTGCTTGTGTGCAAATCTCTGCATTTTTTAATTGTTTAATTGTTCCATTTTGAATGGAAAGCCTGGACAGTACCTGTTAGCCTAATGCAGGAGAACAGAAAGAATGGCAAACAGATTTTAAGATGCAGCCTTCTTGTCAGGAATAGAAGCACCAGGGGGAAAGAGTTAATAGGAAAATAGAAAAATAAATGCTCACGAAATATGGCTATTGCTGCTGCTACTACTACAAGAGAAAAAAAGAGGCAAGAGAAAGCTGACAGAAAAGAAAGAAAACCCTGAGTTTGAGGGAAACCCCAAGCTTCAGGAGCACTGAGAGATTTTAATTTTGAATTTTCTTAGTCCAGTTTTAGGGAGCTACCCTAAAAAGCAGTTTTTCAGTTCTGTCAGATCTGCTTCATCTCCTCTCCAGATCACTTGCTGGAGGTTGATGAGGGGCCCGGTAGGTGGCATCCTTTTAACACAGTGCTGGCATCAGTCGGTTTGGGTGGAGGTGGTTTGGTAGTTTTTTTTTAGTTACATGCATTTTTTCTGCAGAATTTGAATGGATTATCACAGAATTGGCACATGCAGAAGTTATGTTGTTGTAAGGACTTTTATTCAGGGCTCTGAAATTTGGCATTTCCAAGCTTCAAAAAAAATCTCTATTTAGGAATCTAAGTGGAAGAAGGAGAGGGAGAAAGTTTTTTCCCTCATTGGTTCACAGCAAGTTTTTGAGGGAGTTAACAATGAGCCTACTGAAATCCCTCTGTGTTTTCTGACTTGAAGGTTCTGGTTTAAATTAAAGACTTGTTTCCAGAACGTGGTGATTAGGGTATTGTATTTACATTTGAGCAATTGATGCCCCAAACTGTGACTTCTTATCATCAGCATTTAATTTGCCTCTGTTACATCTTGCTCATTTTTGGAATGCATTCATTTTTTTCTTCCTAAGAAACAATGCTCATGATAGTTGGGGAAGTCTGTGTGGTCACAAAGCCTTCAGTGTTTGTACACAGTTCTACATGAGAGTGATGTCATCAGAGGTAGTTTGGACAAGCACATGCTTTGGGCTGTTAATGTTTGGTACAGGACATCAGTATCAGGTGCCAGCTATCCATTCAGTTAAAGCACACAGATAATTCACAGGCTGGTTGAAGGTGGAAAACAAATCTCCTTAACTTGTTCAGAAACATGTAGTGGATCAGGATGTTGAGTACCCAGGGATATCTGGGGATGTCTTGAGGGAGCGTTTCCAAAGAGCTGTTCTTCAACTCAAGCTTCACCTCCTGGTCTGCTTGAAGGTTCACCTTGCTTGGAGGAGAAGAGCAGCAGAAGTTCACTGTGGCTGGAAACAAGAGCAACAAAAAAAGTTCTCAGCCACTCAGTCCTACAGGATCTGAAATAAACACACTTGGTAGCTGAATAAGTCTCATTAGTTCCCAAGTTGTCTTTGCACAGAATAGGATTGACAGATCTGTATCAAATGGAACATAATGGGGGGTTTAAAACATTTTCTTGCATTTTACTACTCTGAGGTTTGTGAGTTGACATGGGGATAAAGATGCCATAGTGTCCTCTGCCAATCTGCAACTGGTCTAGTTGTATCTACAAGTCCTGGTGCTGTCTGTAATAAATCAATTTTATTGTCAATTTGCATCAGATTGAGAGGTCACTGAGAAGTGAAGTTTAAAAAAAGTGAGTTTAAGATACTGGCCTATTTCATTTCTTCTGTTATTTGTTCTGAATATACATTTAATCCAAAATTATTTTAAAGATGCTGTTTTAGGGGGAATACAGCTGTTTTTATATTCTCTATACATGTGCTCTCAGTGTTGTGCTTTTCATGTACACACCAATTAAAGAGTCCACCTCTATAGCTTCTTCCATCCCTGACTACTTTCCCTAGGACAATCTCTCTCAGGGGAAACTCCCCAAAAGACAAAAGTAAAAAAAGGATGTGGATTATTGCTGGCAAACATAAATAGAAACAATATTTCCAGAGCTAGAAAACTCCATTTAAAACAAAAGTATAGGAAACCTTTTTTTCGTGCAATTGTCAAAAAGTAGTACCACATTAGACAAATGTGTCTGAGGACTACAAGGGTACTTTTCTAACCAAATGTGAAATGCAAAGTCATCTTCCTGAGTCTGCAGACAGACCATCTCTGTTCATCTGCTGCCAACCATGACTTTCCCAGGTTGTACCAGGCTGAAATTCATAGGATAGGATCATACCCACCCTTCAGAGTGTGAGTGGCAGTGTATGAATCAAGCCAATTTATAAATCTGCTGCTGCTGTCTGGAAAAAGCTCAGAGGAGCTGAATTAGTAGCACCAGGGGAAGGACCCCAGTAAATAATGTTTCAGGCCTGGATAGACTGATAGTCTTCTGAAATAAGCAGGCTGCTGGAGGAAAGTGAAGGGGCAAAATTCCTTCTTCTTTTGAACTTACAGGAGGAATGGAGTTTCAATATTTGAGATATACTTGGGGGGGAGAGATAATAAAGCAGAGAACACCCCGGGGCAGTGCTCTCTTAGATGTCACAGCATAGACCATGGAAGCAGACAGATATTTGTCTCAGCCCTTGCTCAATGATGCTCCCAAGTTGCTTTAGTGACTCATCTTCATTGCTGATGTTAAAGCAGTAGGTGTCTGGTAGCAAGGACTGTCTGTAATCATGACTCGAGCTCTGTGGCAATTGCTTGACAAATCAGCAGCCTGTTCAGTGCATCTCTCACAGCTTACTGTGCAGGCAGGGAGAGCTGTGCTCACACAGCCCCCAGGGATGTTTCACGTCTTCAAATGTTACAACTTGGTCCTAGATCTGGCTGAAGGGTGCAGAGCCCAACATTGCTGAGCAGGTTCCCAAGGAGGGTCATGTAGGGAACTTTATTGCTTGCTAGTAAGTGGTCTGTAGGACAGACTCCCCCCATATTTAAGCAAACTGAGGTCCAGTTTGAAGAAAGGAAAAATTATTGACTGCCTCGATGAAGAATTAATTATGTCAGATTCTATAGGGAACATTTATCCCTATGACTTATTAAAGTTTCTTTAAATTAAACTATCATCTGTCTCAGAGTAGTTGAAACCTACTCTTCAGGTCTCTTCAAACACCAAACCAAAACGCTGTTCCCATCCCAGAAGATTTACCAGCTAAGCCAAGAGAAAGATGTATTCCATGTGGATAGAAAAAGAGATAGTTGTAGGAGAGACTGTAGTTAATAGCAACATATTCAGTAATGCTACAAGTTTATTTGGAGCACTTCTTTTGTGGCAGATGTTTCAGAAAAAATGATGCAGCAAAGTTTAATTATATAGTTAGTTAATTAAGAAATTAAAGCAGGCACTGAATGAAATTAGGAGCTATAATCAGGAAGGGAAAGTTTTTTATAGATCAACTTTGCAAACAGAAGTGTGAGTAAAGCTGAGAGACTGAGAGGGCAGGAAAACAGACAGTAAGGATGAGTTAAGCAGGCTTTTGACACAGCAATGTCCAGTATGAATAAAGAAGTTATGGCAAATTTATAGTTATTAGATAGTAGAAGAAAACATGTATTCAAAAGAAATCCTGATATTGAAAGAGAAAGGATGGAAGAGATTCAGAAGATGGACTGGAGCAAGTACATGGAAAGTTAGAAATTAATTTTTGAAAGATTTTTTTAAAAAATTGTATGTTGATGAAGTTAAAAGAGAATGTATAAATAGGTATGGGTCTTCAAGTTGGCGAAAGTCTCTCTAGACAGCTCAGTCCTGGAGTTTGAGTAATGGGTCACAATAAATAGCTGCACTGGATAAGCTGACCAAAAACCCAGCTGTGGCCTTTTTTAGTATTTGCCTGATGGTAATATTTCTTTAGATTGCATCTGTATTTGGTAATACCCCATATAGATTTGTTGCTGTATTGCTGTATTGGTGCTTGGCTATCCAGTAGATTACTGCATTTTTTTCTTTCTGTTCGTTTGTAAATGCCCCCCCAATTTGTGTCCTCTTCTATGTCTTTTAAAATATAAAACTAGCAAAAAGAAAGCAAACTTCACGTGTGTAGTAGCTTCTGCTTTACAATTAGTATTTGATCCTGGTTTAGCTTTTGAACTTACTAACTTGAAGCACCTTTCAGTTGCTTTGTCTTTTTACTAAAAATGATGTGGTCTTGACTCAGGGAATAGAGTTGTTGATGGCAAGTTGCAAAGCAATGTGTGGTTTGAAGAGGCGAATATTTCCTAGAGCAAGTGCATTTTTTTTTTCTTTTCATATTGTGACACAGTCTGGGTGTTTAATAATTATTGCTTACTATACCAACTTGGGTATGTCATGCTCCTTTTTTGGGCATGATTTTTGTGATTTCTGCTCGCATATCTGACTTGATATTTGGACAAGCCCTCAGGATCTAATTGTGCTTCAGCTGTAATCACCACTAAAACCAACACAGATGAGAAAAGTTCTTAATAATCCTGTGAAATACCCAGAGTGGGCAATTCTGAGAAAAAATTTTTGATGTTATTCTTGATTTATTGATCAAGAACTAGACAAGGGATAAATTAACAAAATAACTGAGCAGTTCAGAGGGCAAGTTTTTTGTGCCCATATTTGGTTTCATGTTTATCTATTAATTACATTTCCTGCAACTATCTCTGCCTACCAGATTGGCAACACATATGCAAAACACATTTGAAACTATTTTGCCACAAACAGACAGAGATAATGAGCTCATTTCTATGGAAATAATTCAATACTGTCATTGTTGCCTGCCTACCAACTGATCTGTAAAAATGTTGTCCAAATTTAATAGCTTCTCATTTATTGAGAAATGCAGAAAAATAAGAGCATAAAACACATATAGGAGGTAATTGATTCATAAATAAGCTTGGCTTTCTGTGAGATAATTAATCTGGCCTTAATTCAGAAGAAAAAAATACTAAATCAATGCTAGCATGTAGCACTTGGAGAGAGGTATCAACTGTGAGACTAATAATTACAGGTCTTGTGCATTGCAATGTTTCATCAATGCAAATCCACTAATCCTTCTGAAGGTGATCCTGCTCACATTTGCAAATGTAATTCAAAAACCTTTGCCTTGAATATAATGATCTGCCTGGAAAAAAAACAGACGAGTAAACTAACTGTAAATCTATTCTTATTTGATGTTTTCATGAGCTTTCATAATTTCTGATGGCAACAAAGGAATGCATCAGAAAATTTGTTTGGAAAATTAGAATGGGAGTCAAGATTTAGATTCTCAGAAGATCTGGCTTTAAACACACAAATTAAAGGATTTATCCAAATGCATTAAGTGATGGGTACACTCAGGTTTCCTTTGGGCATTTCAGTGCTCCCTTTTTCCTCAGCCCTTTTCAGCAGGATTGTCTCTGCCATTAATGAAAATTTGTCAAGAAAGGTCAAGCCCCAGAAGGTAAAGGACTGGCCTGATTTGACATCTGATGTATCAGATGGTGATTTCATCAGATTTCAAGATTTATAAGCTTCAAGATCATTGAAATCATGCTGGAAAGTCAGCAAGGAATACAAGAGTGTAATGGGTGTTTTCTTAGATGATAGTCTTTGTCCAGAATCAAAACTGAACCAATACTGCAGGTGTGTTTGATGACTAAACACAGAGAACAGTCAAAAACAAGATTCTGCTCATGAGTTCATGGTAACTAAGGACATTACTCAGTGTTTCTGTTTGTTTATTTCTTTGTGAGATTATTTAGACAGATAACTATGCTGTGTAAAACGATCTTCAGCACCACAACAAAACACACAACAAAAACTTAGAAAACACTTCATTCCTCCCCTGGCTTCCTCTGTTCCAGTCAATAGAAGTCAGGAAGTTTTTGAGACTTCCTCAGAAAAGAGTTTCTGAAAAATTATCAAATCCAGATATTTCAATTCTATTTCACCTCTGTATAGTCTTGCATGCATGCAAGCATCAATAAAACTAGAATGGCAGTCTTTCCCTGCTGACCAAGATCCTGTCAGAAGATCCCAGAAACATTTAGTGCACAAAAAATATTTACTTGTCCTTAAATTATGAAATGGTGCTGCTGTGACTTGTTGAAAGATTATCCTGGTCTATCTCAGAAACAAAAATTAGGATTATTTGGTATTTAAAGATGCAATTTGTAAAGTACCTTCTAGCCCTTTGGAATTAAAAGTGCAGTAAAGGCTGCTGTTATATCTCATACAAACAACTGAAGAAAAACTGTCCTTAAGTAGCTGCCATAGTACTTGCTATATTTTGTCATGTGTGTTCATAATACAGAGCTAGTTTCAATACAACAGAATTAGAATATCAATTGCCTGTTTTTATTAGAGCACATTAAACTGTTTAACCAAAGTGAAATTGATTGCATTGAATTGCAAATTTGAAGTGAGGAAAAGCAGTTGAAAATGAAATTAGGCTCACTAGAGGGAAGTTAATATGCTCTTTAGCTCTCCTGTACAATAACACAAGCTTGAAATATGACTGTATATTCTTCTAAAATTGGGTTACACATTTAACTCTGTGTACTTGGCTTTACATCCCCTTTAGGTGGTTTGCTGAAGATTCTCTGGGTCTTAATGCCACCAGAATTAACCCATGCATGGCTACCAGGCAGATATGGCACAATGCTGATCGATCTTCCCATTATCTCTGGTTTTACTTTGCTTGCAGGGGAGCTAAATCACTCATAGTGAAGTGAAGGTGAACTCAAAAGCTCACCAACGCATTTAACTCTATTAATAGTATAAAAATTAACAAATATAAGGAGACAGGGCATTTTGTTTTAATCTGATGTACTGTTCAAAGGTCTGCAAACCACAGCGCTCCCTGCCTTTGTGAGTTGGTGGTGGAGCTGAGCTGCACAGAGTGCTTTGCATTCCCACGGGGCTGCAGGGACCCCAGCTAACAAGGAAACAGACTCTGCTCACGTGATGGAAAGACAAATCCCACTGAAGTTACTGCTGGGTTTGATGGATGTTTTTCTCCCTGGTGTGGAAAGGGGAGTGTTGGCTAGCACTGACCTGTATTAGGAGGAAAACGGATAATTTCAAAACAGTAATCAACCTGAATGACTTTTCTGTTGTGCTCATTTCTAGCAGCTGGCAAGTAGTTTTAAACTTACACTGGTGAATTTACTGAATGTGACAAAAATGGGGATAGTAAATGTCAACATTTTTAAGGCATGGAACTGAAAATCCTGCCCCTTCAGGCTATGACTAATGTGAGAAATTTTCCAAATTATAGAAATGAAAAAAATACAATAGAAATACCAAAGAAACTGGAAAGATCCTTCCTACCTGATTGTTTTATTATACTTTGGCTTTTTGTACTTCTCAGCTTGGAGTCAGGAGTCATCTGCAAAGGCCTCACTTCAATGGTGTAGATAGCTTGTTAGTAGTTTGCTTGTTGTATATTGCTATGGGACATTGCAAAAGTTATTTTTGTAGGCTTATAACTGTTTCTTTGTTTGTTGAGTTAATTGAAGCCTATAGCTTGCAGTTCCTCAAACTCTTAAAAAAACACTTAACAATATACCAGGGTCTCACACATGTAGAAGAAAGCAAATGGGAAAAATGCATGAACATGCAAATTTTGTTTTTCAACAAAAACCAAAATTTTGGTTTTGTTTTTCAGTTGTTTTTCGCAGGAGAAGAAAGAGTATCACGAGTATCACAGGTGTTTTTCCAAAGAGTAAAGTGGTCCTTTATGTAGCATAGGTTAAGAAATGCTGCTATGAACTCCACAGCACCATTTCTTGGGTTAAGTGAAAAGGATCTTACAGTGTGGAGACTTAAAGTTATAGTATCATAGAATTACAGAAAGATTTGGGTTGGGAGGGACCTTAAAGATTTTCTAGTTCCAAGCCCTGCCATGGGCAGGGACACTGTTCACCAGACCAGGTTGCTCAGAGCTCAATCCAACCTGGCCTTGAACACTTCCAGGGATGGCACATCCACAACTTCTCTGGAAAACTTGCTTCAGTTCATCACTCCCTTATCATTAATACAACAGCACAATGAAAATATTATATGCAATTTTGGTTGTGAACAGATTCTTTTTATTCTCTTTAGAGAATGACTCCTATTATTTTCTTGTTTTCTGTATCTCCTTGTATCACTACAATGGAGAGCCTGCAGAACCTCTCACTGTTTCTGCTGGCTGGAGTTGTCTCCCCCTTTTGATGTGGGAGCTTTTTCTTGCTGATAACTCTGTTCTGAGTGTGAGGGAGCTGTTACAATCAAAATTACATGGCATGTGAAGGCTGACTGGAGCTCTGAATGTGGCAAAGGTTTCTGGAAAACATGTCTAGCTGGACAAGGTTATTTAAAGTTCTACCAATACTTTCCAAACTGGTGCCCATGGAGTACTGTGTGGCATTCTCATGGAACAAGCTGTCCTTGTTTCCAGCTGCTAAGTCACATTAAAGCCAGCTGAAAATATATTAATTTCCTGGTATTAGTCCTTTTTATGTAAGCAAATGATGTGGGGTAAAATGGGATTCTGAGGAGGAACAGAACTGAGTTTTGATATTGAAAACAGAGTTGTAATGTAGATCTCAGATCTCAGAAATGAAGAAAAATGAATTCTGTGAAGTCCTGCAGGGGAAGATAGTTTTTATTTCAGATCACACAGGGAAAGGGAAGATGTGTGCAGATTCTCTTTTAGTTAAAATTTGCTCATGGAAAAGGATATAATTATTGTGGCATAAAAACCTGAAATCAAAAGTTCCTGTTTAATTTGCGTGCACAAGGAAGGCCTTGTTCAATGTGCAAGCAGTAGCTGTGGTGGCTGCACTGGGGGCAGGGAAGGTCTTCCCCTGCTCTGCTTCAGTTTTGAGCTGCATCAAGAGACCTGCTTGTATGCAACCATATTAATGCATGCAGTTCTTGATGAATCAGTCACTGCAGCAATAAAAGTCAGACTGATTCCTGATCAGAAGGGAAGTTCTGCTGTATTTCTGGCATCTGTTTCGGGTGTTTGGTTGTAATTGAGTCTTAATTATTAACAAGCTGTTCACATTAAAATCTTCATTGGAAACAACCTGGGCATTACTCCATCGCTTTGCAGTAGTGTTCAAAAAGTACAAAAAAGTAGTGTTCACAGCAGTACAAAAAGTATTCCCTTAGTAAAACTTGTAGAAATTATAACTATCCTCTTGAAGTCAGTCTTTTTGAAAACTTCTAAGTTTGTTAGTTTCTAAGTTTGGAAGTTCCTGCTTATGTAAAAGGGACTAAATTTTCTTATCTGTCTGAGAGAATGCTCTGTGTCTTGTCATAAATCTGTTTCTCAATTGGCCAGTGAGTCTTGAACATTAGTGCTCCTTTGCTGACCAAGAGTGCAAACCAGTTCAGGTCTGGCACACGATCATCCCAACTAGAGACTCTGGTGCAACTCAAACACAACTGGCTTTCTTTCCATTTCAAAAAGACAAGGTTATTCAGAAATGAAGGGATGTGTGTAAACAGGTTGCCTTCCATATGACCATTTGGTCCCTAATTTGAGGGTCAGTCTGTGCAACACACATCCCTTTCTAACCTGTCAGGCATGCCTATATGTTGTATTCATGTAGATGACTGCATGAATAGGTCTTCTTCATTCTGTGGACTCCTAATCTCCATGTATAGCTCATATTTTATGGACTCCAGTCTCCCCCTTCTAGCCTGTTTTTCCTTTATTCTTTTACTTGTTAGCTCCATTGTAAAGCATTGTATTGCATCTATACTGCATGCTGTTCTTGTGATATAAACCATTACAACTCCACAATATTTGTTGGTCTAATTACAGATTAAATTGACATTAACTTCTTATGATAAATTATAATAAAATAACAAAAATATGCTTAGAATGTTTCAGTGGTGCTTTTTTGTAAGCTGTGCCCTCACACTTACAAGGGCATGACTCTGATTTTTACAAAACAACAAACTTGGAGAACACTTTTGTTGTGGTGACCATTTTCACACATGGACTTTTGAATGTATTCTTTTCTAAAATGTTACTACAGAGTTATTCATGAATCATATTTCTCCAGGACATCCTCAGCCTTGAATAATAGGATACTGTTATTAATGCAAGGTGGGGAGTGGGAGCCTGACTATATCCTAGTTTATAATCAGTACAATTAGTATTAAAACTTTTCATATTACTCAAAACTTCCTCTTGATGGTGCATCAAAACTTAGTCTTAAATGCAATTTATTGGCAATTTATTGAATTAATATTATACAGTAAAATATTTAGGGGATAAGTATTTCAGATTTTCAAATCCAGACTATGTAAGCATGTTTAATGTTGAGATATAATGTTGATTGTTAATTTAATGGCTACATAGAAAAACTTCTCAAAATTCACAATTTTTTCTCAATATTTATGACACAGAGGAGCAATGGTGTAGTTTAAGCAGTTCTGTGTACAACTGTCTGAAGAAGTAATCATCACATTTAGGATTATAGCTATACTTCCTGCTAGCTTGACAGAATCTTCATTTTCAGATTGATAATAAGAACAAATTTTTCCTCAGCAAATTCTGCTGGTTTAACTTATTGTGACTCTGATAGAGACTTCTCAGTAGTGGCATTTGCACTCAGGTTTGACTTAGTGTTTGATTGCAAACTAATTTTTTTAAATGTCATTAACAGAATGTGGGGATAGTTTCCTAAAACCCCATTATAGGATGAAAAGGAACTGTATGAGGATAATATAATACACAGGAAGGCAAAACGAATAAATTCAGAATATCTAATGCAGCCCGATTTTAAGATTCTCTAGGGAATAAGTAGCAAAATGTTTGACATTTTGCACTGTGTGTAATATTATTGGAGTATCAAGAGGCCCTATAGCTTGTATTTCTCTAAAGACAACTACTCCTCATGTAAAGTTTGTGTCCCTTAAAATTATCCTGGTGCTTATTATGTAGCTATATATGTTGCTCTGACAAGAATACTAAAAGAGTCTGCAGGCATTGTGAAAGATTTGTATTGTGCATAGTGATATCAATGAAATGAACATATCTTCATAATTAAAAAGCACTACATGTTAAATTTACCACAGTGAAAGATTTTTCATTCTATTTTTTTTTAATTGTATGGGTTATGGGCAACACAGACACAAAGGCGTCTGTACAAGTTTTTGCTTGTGTCTTTTTGAAACTCCAGAGGAAAAAAGTTACTTTGATGAATTTCATATGTCAGAATCCAATAAAAGTTGTCATTAATGACTAGCTAAATGTGTGCAGTTGTTTGTCTTCCTTATGATCTTTGTGTTTTTACATAGACAGTGCATATACTGGGTGCAAGCATATATGATTGGGATTAAGAGTAACATGATTTAGATTTGACTTACTTTATCACTTTACACAAATAAATTCATTACCTCAAACCTGTCAGTCATTCCTCATGGTGAAAGAAGGCTTGTGACCATGTACTTAATAGACTGTTGGAAGTTCTGTGAGTAAAATTTTGTCACCTTTGGCATTCTGATGTCTTCTGGTCTGTCTTCTAAATTATATGTGCATCTTTATGTAGGTAAACTTTGCAGTACTATTTCTGTACTAGCTAATAATTTAATATTAGTGTTAATATTATTCAAAGAGAAAAATCATTTGGGCTGAAAATATGAACCTTATTTGACTTTTCTGAACTATCATAGGTATAACAGCAATGATAATTTTAAACCATGTATAATGTCACAATAGAATCAATAATTTTGAGGTGTGTTAATTTCCATTTTTTTGTTCCATCTGAGGAGTAAGAAAAATGGGGTTATAAAGATGTTCAGCAATTGATTCCTGTTGTGCAAAATTTTGTTAATTTACAATATAACCAGAAGTTTATAGGGAATAAAAAATTCAAAAGTATCCCAAATAAGAAATGTTAAGCAGACACAAGGCATTTGTAATTGAACCTATAATATTTTTAATTTTTTATTGAATGGTATTAATTAGAGGAAAATGTGAAGGGCGGATTGCAGACTCAGTTTACATGAGATCATATAGCAGCTCAGGCAGCTACAGAAAATTGTCTGAGGAATCAGACTAAAGTATGTCATCTCAGTATAGTAGCAGAAATAGCATAATTCTTTTCTCCCATGTGTTGCCACAAAAAAAAATCCTAATGGAATGATGACACTTTCCAATGGAAAACCAAAACACTTCAGTGAAATAATTATTTTCCTTTGGCCAGAGAAGACTTGTCATTCTAGCATACATCTAGTCTTTTTGTGGGTAACCACCTTTACATGGCAGAAAAATCCTGAAAGATTGGAATTAAGGCTCCTAGTCAACATGCTGTACTTAAACAGCCTCTCATTTGGCTTTCCCTCATTAGTGACAGACCCAGATTATACATACCACACTCCAGTGGCTCTCTGACACCATAAAAAAAAGCATATTTGAGTGGTATTTATGCAGTTCTCTCCTACAAGTAACTCAGAGTTTTAAGGCTTCGTTAGTGTGTGTGTATCTCAGGCTACATTCCCAATCACAGCAATACCAACGTACTTCAAAACTGTTGGAGAAGCCTCTGGCACACTCTTCTCCTCAGCTGATTCAGAGCTCTCCCAAGAATTGTTGGAGGACGTTTGGGAGCTGGCATGGGCCTGGGATGTGCACTATAGGCAGCTGGGATGTGGATATTCTGTTTTCAAAGAGAAGACAGTTGAGTAGTGTATGTGGAGGTTATTGCATGCCTTAGTGCCAGGGAACTCTTTTGGGCATGTTTGCATCAGCAGTATAAATGTAATCTCAGTGTCTTTCTTGAATGTGCTACATTTTGTATTGTGCTCATTCCCAAGTTTCATTAACAATTTTCTTTTTCTATAAGCTGCACTTTAGAAAAGAACAACTGTGGTGTTGTTTTACAACATGTATGTGTAAATTCATCATTTTAAATGCGTCTTGCTAATATTAATTTGAAGTCAGCCTAAGCATTCCATGAAATACAGCAGTTGATGATTCTAAATCAAGGTCTACACTGATAGTATCTTTCTCATAAGCTTAGGAAGGGCAGATTTTTCCATGCTGGAATTATTCATACTCTGGAATCTTACAAAAAACATTGCCTTTAATGGGAGTCTGTTTCACTCAGAGGCAACAGTAATGAGAATCCATTTCTCTGTGTCCATATAGATACCTGCTTTCAGGGACAATAAAGGCATTGTGAGACAGAGAGGTTGATCTGCCACTTATGGTTTCTCATGCTTTGTATTCTAAAGAGGAATGACTGTGCATACCAGAGACCTGGGAACTAATAATTTTTCCCTAAATCAAAATGGTTTTTTGCAAATATTTATGTTAAATAAACGTTCAGTCAGGTGTATTGGTGGACCAGGGTGGGCCAGCACTCCCATTAACCAAGGCCCTAAGAAACCCACATGCTCCAGGGCTTCCCAACTTTCTGCTGTTGAGCTGAGAGTCTTGGCAGGTTCTGTCTCCATAGGCTGGAGCCTGAAAGCTGTGGAAATGAGGGGTTTGTGGCCAGCAGTGGAGGAATAGCTGGGTGTAGCTGCAGAGCTGTGAGCAGGGAGCCAGGGCTCTGTGTGGGGCTGGGGAGCCCTGGCAGCTGCTGGGGAAAGCAAGGTGGGTGATTAGCCAGCGTGACAGTACCAGGAATGCTGATTTCACTGAGCAGCTGCTGCACACAGTGAGGTTATTTCCTGGAGGAAGTTTCATGGGCTGGGATTGTCAGAATGAAATATTCTCTCAGTTTCCAGTTCGTGGGAAATTAAAAAGGGGATTTGTTGTTTGGTTCAGAGTAAACCAAATAACCCTCTCTGCTTCCCACCGAAATTTTTTCAGAAATCAGAAATGCTACTCCTCAGCCAGCTTCACTCAACAAACAGGTCGCTGGGAGAATGTGCTTTATTTATGCTTTTACTGAGATCTGATTTTGCAGACCAATGCAAGACTGAAAAAGTAAGTTTGTTCTTAGATAACTTACCCATTGTACCTTCTAAATCAGCAGTTTCTGCATTTGATCAGTTCTTTCATCTTTGCATATGGTTATAAAACTCAACTCTGAAGCTAATGCACAAGTGCAGATCAGAATTCATCCCAATGCTTTTCAGAAAGCCAAATTAACATTTGGATTAGAGAGCCCATTACTTTTCCTTGAATGTTTGGAATATTAAAATACAACTCAAGCTGTAGATTTTAAATGTCAGTACTCAGAACAATATCGAAATCACACAAAACCCAAGCAAAGGAGACATCTAGATAATGGAGGCTTGCTTTCAACTTGTGACAGAAAGCATAATAATGGGTTTTTTAGGGAGAAACTGTAGGTGTGGAACAAGCTTCCTCAATCTATATAGCATCTAATAGGGTCGTCTTCAGAGTTCCTGAAATGCTTTTCTGGCAACAATATTTGCAGAGCTCACCCTGTGCTAGGTGTTCATTTTTGCAGTTTACTGCTCAGATATCACTTTTAAACTTGAGCACATTTTCTTGGACTTCAGCATCCCTGATCCAATGCCTGATGTGTTGGCCAGGAAAACAGCCATTCCCAGTAGTGGGGACTTATTTAGTATTTATCAGTTTGCTGTAGATACTTGGGACAAGGGATTTTTTTTCATGGGAAGGTGTGTCACCATCTGCTGAATTAGTGGTCTGGTTTACAGAGAGTATGAGCCATTAGAGTCCCTGGTAGGGGATTTTTCATCGGTTTCCTGAGGCCCTGTGTCATGGCTAGAACAGTTCTGTTACAGCTGCAAGACAAACAGCTCTTGGCCAGTGGCATGCACTGGTTACAGTGGAGTGCACAGCTGCACACTAGTGTGGAGAACCCAGCCAGCACAGCCCTGTCTCTGGCAGAAACTGGGTGGTAAATCAAGCTCACCTGAGTGAATCTTCACCTGCAGTGAGATGGGTAGTTCATCAGCAGATGAATAATTTAATTCATTGTGAATGAGTGTTGGGAGACCCCAGCACACTTAGGAAAGGCAAATCCATGTCCTCAGGGCTGCAGTTCACTCTGCCTGTACTCCCTGGGGCCGTGGCTGCAGGCAGGGGAGCTCTGGTTGATGCTGGCACCCCTGAGAGAACTCAGTTGTGGTTTTCCTAGATCCCAGAGAACTTACTGAGCAGTGTCTCTTTGTGCAAGTGCCACTGGTTTCAGACAGAATATGGTGCTACTAATTTAACAGGGGAAACTGGTAAAATCTGGCTTGAAGTGGTTACTGTAGTCAGCCTTTGGTTCTTTGTTTTACTGGGGCATAGTCTCTGGTCTGTGAGGGAAAAGAGCATAAAACTTAATCCCTTTCTTCCACAGAGACAGAAGATTTTTCTGTGTGTGCATCCCTTGGTAGCAGGAGGTAGTCAATCAGCACCATACACAGGAATAAAATAAAGGATTCTTACACATCTTCAGAGCTATGCCTCCAAAAACAACAGTAACAACACAAAACTGAGACATTTGTGGACTCATCTTTGCAGTTCCCTGGTATATTTCAGAAGATATTCTGGATTATATTTTTCATGTGATATAAGATTGTTTTTATCAGAGTGCGTAAGTATGTATCTTTAAATATCCTACTGGGTTTGAGACTGTGGCATTGTCTCAGAAAATTTCTTCTTGTCATAGAAAATTTCTACCTTAGCAGTGCTTGCACAGCTATCCACTACTATGTGATATATGAGTGTTTCTATAGAAAGGAACAACAACAACTGTTTTTCTGAAAACAATGAAAAGTACCTGGTTACATAATGAACAACAGGAAAAATGTTAATTCTTAATAGAAGATCCATATTTTACACTAAATATTGACCCTGACAGTTCAGAAAATTATTCTCTTCCAGTTTCAGGTGCTTTCATCATTCATTCTCTCTCAAGAGAGAGATAGCTCTCTTTCCTAATTTGGTTTTCAAGGTCACTATTGAAATAGTTGTTTTTTACAGGAAACTAGTAGATATTCCATCATTTCCTAAAACTCCTTGACATACCTTTGAGAAATATTAGTGAAAACGCAGTCTGTCTCCTGGCAAAAATCCTATAAAAGCTGAAATCTCTTAAGGCTTTGACACTCAAATTGAAGTTGTGTTTAGACATGAGGGATCATTCTTAGTCTATTGAACCTCAGGTCTGACAGGACAGAGGCTTCATGGCAGATTCAACTCTCACTGATGCCAGCAGAGAAAAGCCCATTCAAATTCTAACATAGCAATTCCATGACATCAGGAGATGACAGGTGCTACAACTCATGTGCAGATTTAAAACAACAGCTGCTTCAAAAATTAATATGTACTAATATCTAATAAATTGCCTTTTAAAATTGTCCTCAAGTTGTAATGTTAGAAGTGCAGGCACTTTTGTTTAGGAGTTTTTTCATAAAAAATGTTTGTCAAATTGCTTTAAAAAGCAATGTGGAATTATCTCAGCAAAATGTTCTAAAATGTATTCATTTTTGAGAGACTTGCTTCTTGACACAAGTCTATAAAGAAGATGATCTTGAAAGGCCAACAGCTTGATTTTAAAAAATATAAAAAAGAAAAAAACCACAAAATATTTCATTGCAACATGAAACAGAAACTTTTTTAAAATTATTTGTTGGGAAAAAATAGCATTTGTGCATTTGGTCTAGAAAAAAACAAATAGTTTTGTTTAATAATATGAAGTATCCATTAAAAAAATACCAAAACACCACATTTGTGTGACTTTTAATCCCTTCCTAGACCTCCAAATACAGTCAGCTTCTTCATTTTGTTTGTGAGGGCTCATTGAGAAATTACAAGAAGAAGATAAAGAGGAATGATTATTACAGAAAAAACTGAATTGCATCTGCATAGCATGCCCAGACTTGTTTTGGTGGAGAAAATTTTAGGAGTATATTGCCCAAATACCTCCAGCTCAGGTTTCTTGTTTACTACACTAGCAAAATACTGTAGTCATGGAAAGACATAAAATCCTTGGGATAAGTCCATGTACACATTACTAAGAGATTCTGGAGTAATTCTTAGAAAAATTTGTTTTGGGGATTATGGCTCTGGAGTGTTTGTAATTGCAGTCCTAAGAGTGGTTCAAAAGCTAGAGCTAGCTAAAACTTCTACATCATAAGGGCAGATCCTTCAATACTTATTGAGGAAAATTGCTCATTGGTCTCAATGGGAATTTAGCCTCATCAATAAGCACTACAAAGTCAGGCCCTAGAGAGTCCCACTTCATAAATCAATTATAGTTCATTCATCAAAAAAAAAGCTAATTCTGATTCAGTTTAGAACACTCAATCTCATTTAAAATCATTAGTTACCTAATAATGAAGGAAATTAAAATATTGTTAGAATTAATCATGTGTGACTCAGCAGTCCAAAAGACCTTCAGCTAACAGATTGAGTTAAAACTTTCCACGGATGCAATATGCTAAACAAATATAACTGGGGATTTTGTTAGATCAGAGCACTGTTTATGCATAAGCTGCTGTGAGGTAAGTCTAGTGTAGGATTCTTGATAATGCATGATGAAGAGAAAGCATTTCTGATAAAGGATGTGTTTATCTGAGGAAAGCAAATGCAACTTGAGGTGAAAATCCTGCTTTTCCACTCAGAAGCTGTGTTGACAGCAGAAGTATTGACAGCAGTATCTGTCATACCCTTGTCATTGTAAAAGTGATGGAGTGCCTTTGCTTTGTAAATGAACTTCTTTTTTTTTTCTTTTTTCTTTTTTTTTTTAATTCATTAGATGATGTTTAACAGGAGCTTTATTAATTCCAAAGGAAGAACCAGTCTTACTGCTCTGGGACTGGTCACAGTACTTTGGGACTTTAAAGCAGTGGTTGGTGCAGCTGTGCTCAGATAGGAACTTGCTGGGCTGCTTGTCCTTAAATAGCTTTGGGCCCTTTCCAGAAAAAACAGACAGAAGCACTATTTTGTGGTCCTATCTGTAAACATGGCAAGAATTCAAACACGTGGGAGCTTGTGTCAGCTTTTCTTTTTTTCCTTTGCAATAATTCTCCATGAACTTTCAGAAGTCATGATCAACCTGTTTACAAAACACATCACAGCTGTGTAAATAAAATACCTTCCTCTGGCAATTATATAGGCATCAGGACAAAATGTAGTGCTGCTGAATTCCAGTTTTACTACTGCTGAAATCTGATTGCAGTATAACTGTAAACAAGAAAATAAAATACCTAATGGGCAGAGGGGATGAAGAAAGTTTGGAATGGTTCTTTTTGCTTTTCCTGTCTATTCCTGTTTGAAGTATGCAGACATTCTAATGCATTGGGAATGAATCTCTTGTCTTATCTATTGCATTCCTTTAGAATAAATTCAGGAGATAATGCTTTAATCATATTTTGATGTTCATTTCTCACTAAAGAGAGTAGTATTTGTTCTTCCTTTTATACTGATGCTGAATTGTAAATGCTGAATGTAAAAGAGAAGCAAGACTGTGACATCATGTCTAAACTCCAAATTTAATGCACAGTAGTTTGGATATTCACACATAATGAGAAAGAAATGTGCTTCAAATTTGCAATTACTAAAACTGCTGCACTCATGGGTTGCTCTGTTTTCTTTTGCTGCTCATGACAGCACTATGGTTACAGTTCTATTGATTAAAAATAATTAATTTTCTAGGACAAATAAGATAATAAACCTTCCTGTGAGTTTATGCTTTCTTAATTAATTAAGTTAATTTGACTAGTTGGCCTTAGTTTCTTTGGTATCAGTAAAAATGAGAAACCTCAAAAAATGTCCATGCAATAAAGGTTCTGTGCATTTCTGCATGTCCATTATTAAATAGGTTTCATGGGAAATATCAGAAGCCTCTGATATTTTTCTTTTCCCACACCTGGGAAATGCCAGTCAACTAAAGTCTCTTTCTGACAGCTGTGGTAGCTTTCTTAGCATAATATGATATCAGTCCAGAACTATGATCTTCATTCTTCAGCTGGTGAGGTCTCCTTGCTTCTTGGGGTTGAGTAGTCCCATTATCCCTGCAAAAGTACTGGCTGTAATCTGAAAGTCACAGAAAAGATTCCTGCTGACATCAGTAGACTTTGAATTAGGTTTGAGCAGCTCCAGCGGGGAGCCAAATAACAACTTTCATATATGTTAGAGAATTGCTTACAGAGCATAAAAACTCATTTGACAATCATTAAAACACCCATGGTTTTGGTGAACTTTTGTTGTCCTTGACTTCAGATTGCAAGCTAACTGATTAGTTTAAAAGTACACTGAAGGTTTTCCTGAATTAATTACGGGCTCTTAAAGTCGCTGAAACAAGTAATTTGTCCATGATTACTTTAATGCAAAGTGGTGATTTTACCCACAAAAACTGTTCTTGGGAAAAAAAAAAAAAAAAAAAAAAAGAAGACTGATTCTCTGCCACACTGCCTCAACTTGTTTTTAGAAAGATTTATCATGAAACTTGAGTTCCTCTGATAAGTTGTGTTACACTCCAGTGAATGCCGTGGGCCACCTTGTGTGAGCAAATATTATTTTCTGTGAGTAATGGCTGCAAAGACCAAGCCATCCATCAAAAACTGACTTCTTTGTACTTACTGCTTCCGTTGCCTTACTCCAGTAGCTAAATGAGATGTTATAATTAGGAACCCACCAACACTGTATTCATTTTAGAGGTCAAGTTCTGAACACACTTTTCTGACAAATCTCCCAGTACTGTCTGTGGGAATGTTATTTGTGTCAGGATTAAGTTCCTTATTTGACTGCTAATTTCATGGCTGGGCTGCACAGCTTGATAATAGGGAAGCTCATAAAATAAAGATGTTCTAGTTCTGTGACTAAACTCTGTAATGCATGTGAAAATTGTTTTTATCTTGTTGTAATTACAGCTGGTATTTCAGCCTTCACTGCCAGCTCCCACTTTCCTCCATCCACACTCCCTTTATTTATTCTTGATACTGGCACAAACATTAATTTGATTACTTTCCAACATATTTGTAGAAAAGTTTTCTATAATTTGTAGCTGACCCTGACAGGATTGCTGAAAATAGACAACTGATGAATATCCATATAGCTGTGTGGGCATTCATTCTGGTTTATGTTTGCAGAGGACACAGGTGTAGATCTGTGTTTTCTTTCTGTCTAAACAAACAGATAAGTAAAGTATGTTTTAAATACATTATGAAGAACAACAATTACAGCTGTTTTTCAAACCAGTTATGTTTTGCAGCTTTAGGAGTTATTAACTTCTCTAAAAAGCCCCCATATTTTATCTTTGCTTCTGATACACAATAAACCTATACTTCATTTCCTGCATCCACTGCAGCAACAGACCTGTCAGTTCTTGTACTGCTGTCTATGTCTACCTTAGTACATAATTTGGTACAACAGAAGCAAAGCAGAAGATCAAAGCAGTTGCTGCTTATGTTTGTCACATATTCCTTATGCACCTGTGGATATTTTGCTCCAGCCTAGGGTTACTCTGGTTCCTCGACCTAAACTGATGCCTCTGTTCCCATGCATGATCACCAAGACTGGCAGCAGCCAGAGAACAGCAAGGCGGAGAGGTGGCATTAAGCAGTGAGATTGGGAGGAGAAGGCTCCTAGAGGAAGATTACTCCCTCATGTTGATTTTTCATTTGGCTTTTTTTTTTTTTTTTTGGTCAATTGTTTTTTTTTGTTGGGGGGGGTTGTTTGTTGGTTTGGTTTTTTTAGGTTTTTTTGTTTGTTTGTTTTGGGGTTTTTTTTCCCCCCACTGAATGGAAAGTGGACCAGAACTTCCTGCTATTTCAAGAGCATTTGGGGTAGCAGATGAGGCCTGAGTACAGTAGAAATGTCCCAACAGGTGTTTTCTGTTGCTCCATTCCTATCCCTGACTGAGTGTCCACACTGGTATTCCTCCCAGTGCACATGCTTCCCCCATTCCCATACCTCTGGGTGCTGAATGGCACAAGTCTCTGTCTGGGACTCAAGCAGGGCTGTGCCATGGCAGGGTGCATGCACAGCTGGACAGTCACTGGCACACAGCTCAACACTTGTACAGGCTGGGACTAGGAGGGGGGCTTCTGATATAGTTAGCTGTCCCATCGAGGAGTTCACACACAAGTCATGATCACAGACATTTATTAAAGTAAAAAATGGTTTATAACATTCATCATCTCCTCTCAGTCATGATCTAAGTGTCAGAAACATTATGTAACTCCCATTACACCATAATGACCAGCACAGGAACAGTATACTGGTCTGAACTGGACTCTGGAACACTGACACAGATTTGCTTTGCAAAAGCACTAGAAGCAAGCCAGAGTCACTGCTGTTTCTGCTTTTGGAGTGTTCTTCAAAACACTTGTGGGATGCAGGGACAGGATCCCAGAGTGGCTGAAGAGTGTGCTTGGAGATATGTTGCCCTGTATCCCAGAGCACAGACAGCCAAATGGGCAACATAATCAATGACAGCTCTCACCAGGAGACCAATTCAAGCTCTCCAGAATATGGATACTCCTGCTGTGCTGCCCCCAAAGTGTGGTTGTTGCCCTTGCTCATCAAGAATGATTTCCATCCTTTCAAATTTAAGATTGTTTGACTCATCAGTCCTCTTCGCTCATCAATCCTGATGCAGCCCTCTGAGACTGCCAGTGCTAGGCTGCTCCTGAGGAAAGCTTCAGCCCTTTCTTGGCACAGTATAATTTGCACCTTCTGGAGCTTTGCACCTCACCATTGCAAAAGAGATAAAAGTTAATGGTAAAAGATCAGAAAGGGTGGACGGACAGGAGCTGACACAGGGAAGTTAAAGAAGGGTTCCAAGCTAGGATTAGAGAAGATGAAGGGGGAAGGAATGACAGAGATTCAAAGAGTCAAGGGCTGACTGTTGATGATAAATATGGCGGCAGATACACAGTATTTGGTTCATTTTATAGGTCCCAAAAGACTTCAGATTGTGACAGAAATACTTTGGGCTTTAAGAACTTTTTGACATTCATGCATGTGGGGCAGAATTTTGTGACAATATAGCCCACTTTGGACTGGCCCTTTAGTTCTTCTTCAGGGCAAGCATGCTTTTAATTTACACTTAAGAGGACAACTTCTGGAATAGTTTTCTCCCAAAGGTGGAAGCCAACCAACTCCACCAACAAAACTGACATGCCCTAAGTAGAAGCACTGAAGTAATCTGTTTTAGAACTCTTTTGCTCTAAACCAAAATGCTTATACAGACAGGGCCAGTGAGTCCCTTTGAAAATTGCCTTTTTATGCTGTTGCAGTGGAACTCTGTTCTTTTTTTCCTTTTTTTAAAATATTTTTTCAATTCTCCTGCAGAGTCTTCAATGTATTATCCTATTCCCATATCTTTTTCTATTCTCCCAGTATCCCCATCTGCTCTTCCTGACACACTAGCTCTCCCTGTCCTTATCCCTTCTGTTTTTTCTTCTTATCTTAGTCTTCTGGAGCAACAAGCCCATTCTGGAAGTTTTTATTATTTTTCATTCCTTCCTCCATGCCTGTCTTTTCTTCCTCATGATGGTGTTCAGCCATTCTCATCAGGTACTCTTTGCTGAACCTTCTTCTTCCCTTAATCCATCCTGTCCTTGGGTCTCGCCTGAATTCCATCCTAATTTCCAGCTGCATCTCTAGTGCTCTGGCTCTTTTTTCCCTGTGGGTCCTCTCATGCAACACTTGATACATAAATAGCTTCTTACAAGTACCTACTTGATAGTAAAGTACATCCTGCAGCTTCTGCATTCAACCATTTGCAATTATTTGGACTCATCTGCTGTTATCTTAACTGACATTATCTTTTCTTCCCTGTCTTTCTCTTTGAAAGAAAAGAACATAAGTCAGAGACAGGTCTTTATTGCCCTCAGTTTAAGGGGTTCCTGTGTTCAATATCTGCTTGCTGTTGTAAGAAATTAGTGCAGAATAGCCTGGCTCCCTCATTTAGACTCATTAATTAACTGCTTGCTTGCTGTGTTCAGACAGTGTAATGTTTTTATCTTTTTTTCTTAATATTTTACCTGTAAGGTCTTGTTTGTGCTTGCAACACACAACTCACAGAGTGCTCTGCAAACTGGATCCACAGCATGTACCCTGCAATCTGCAGCTGAACAAGCCATGAGGACAGTTCTTTCACCACAGACAAGTCTGCTCTCGTGATGACACCGTTGTATGTGATATCTTTATTAGATTCTTGTGTGGATTGTAATACTGGTTGAATGAGATGCCTCGGTGCAAAATTGTGGAGAAACTATCTTGTAGTTCTGGTCTTACTTCTTTTCTCATAGATAAATAATAGAAGTAACATCACACTAAAGAAAGTAACAATCTTGCACACAGTTCTGTTCACGTGGTCAACGGTGGATATTTTCCTTTTCAATTCAGTAACAAAAAATTCGAAAAATGTGTTTATTTTCTAGATGTCATATCTGTCAGATCTGCATTGAGAAAAACTTTGGTTTTTCTTTTTCCCATATACTGATTGTTAGGTGACACGAATGTTACACATAAATACATGTGCTAATATTAGCAAGTCTTGTTGCTTTAAAAAATATGACAGAATTACTAAGAAAACACTCTTCATTTCTTTCAAACCACCCTTGACGTATTTAAGTTTGGTAAATTGTGTGAGTGGTTTCAAATTCATGTTTTGTGGTATGGGAATACAACTAATTTTCTTCAGGAAAATGAGAAAATTAAGTCTTCTCTTCTGAGACTTCCTTAGTTATAACATGGGTGTTATGATATTCACCCTTTAATAATGCATATAATTTATTTCAGCATAACTGTGATGGCTGAGAGATCCAAATTGACAATTCACTACTCATCAACTTAATTAGCACTTCTAGTCGTCTTTGTGACAATGAATAGTTCAGATGAGTCTTGGAACAATAAGGTAATTCTAATTCAAAGTGCATGACCCAAAAGAATCCAGAAGAATGCTGATTTTTTTTCAGTAAGACTCAAAATATTATGTTGTAAAACTTTAACTTTAAAGGAACCAGGAGTCATAGAACCACAGAATCACAGCTGAGTGGAGGTTGGAGACGTAAGAAAGTGTCCAGTCCAACATAAATAAACTTGAAGTCATATCAGCTAGGAGTTTGAGGTTTCTTGTGGCTTTCTTCAACTGAGTGTTGAAAATCAGCAAGGATGGACTGTAGGACCTCACTAGAAAACCTTCTCCAATTAGTGACTGTCCTTAAAGAGAAAAAGTTTTTTCTTATATCCTGTCAGAAATTTTTAGTTTCAATTTATGTTTATTGTCTCTTGTCCTCCTACAGCTTTGGTGGCTCTCTGCTGAACAACTTCATTATATCAACTCTGCATTTTTTTGTGGAGAACCTGAAACTGTATGCAATGTTTCAAATGTGGTCTAACAAGTACCAAGTAGAGAGCGATAATCACATCCCTGAATCATCTGTCTGTGCTTAGTATAGCCCAGGATACTGTTGCCCATCTTGGCTGCCAAAGCACATTGCTGGCTCATGCTGGCTCGTCTTGCTGTCTGTCAAGGTGCAGAATTTAGCACAGATTACTATAAAATTTCATAATGTTCCTGTGTCAGCCTGTTCCTCCAGCCTGCGTCCCTCTGCGTAACAGACCTGCCCTTAAGGCTGTTCTTCCCAATTTGGTGTCATTTGCAAGTTTGATGGAACTGTACTCAATCACCTCCTGAATGAGTCACTGGCAAGGTGTTGGACAGGACAGGTCCTGGAACAGAGCCATGCAACAGTGCACTTGTTGCATCCTTCTAGTAGTGTGTGAATCATTGACCAACCTCCAAGCCTGACCAACCTCCAAACCCCCAAGCAGGTTTTTGCCCTTCCAACTATCCTCTCACCCAGGCTATAAAGTTCTAGTTTGTTTACTAGAGACAGCGTGGAAAGGCTTGATTATGAAAAGTTGCACTGAAAAATAATGTTGTAGGATGAGCAGTCAGTCTTAGGGCTAGGTTCAGTCAGAACACTGAATGTGAGAATGTGAAGGCAAGAATTGTTCCCCAGTGGGCATATAGATTTGGGATGCTTTCTTTGGGTGTGGATTCCAGCTCAGTCTTTTTTTCTCCTCTGTCATTCAAGAATTGATTGTGGCTAAAGCCCTTTAAAATGTTAGAATTCCTCAAAATTTCTGTATCATTATTGCATTGCAAGGGTCCAGGCTTTTTGCTGGCCTCTCCTTGTAAAGGTTTGTGGCTGTGGTATTGCAATATATGTGTCATATCACCCACGTGGGGTTGGTGGTAACAGTAAAGGTGCACTCCAGGGCTGATGCTGAGGCTGGATTCCCATGCAGAGAAGAACACAGGAAACAAAGGTGAACCTCCATGCCTACAGCTTGGGGGGCAATAAAAACAAGTCATTGTTTTTAGTCTGTGCATATCTTGTTTTACTCTTTTGGGCAGTCCATATAAATTAGGATTGTATAGAAGGTAGAAATTTAGAAACTACATGGATTCTAGAATAGCCAGGTGGTGACCTCAATACTAAGCACCATGCAGAGTGGCATATTCCTGTAGGAAGAACACTAAGTATGCCAGTCCAAAACACTCTTGAGGGTAAGAAAATAGGTGTTCATATTTTCCTATGAAAAGGAGGGATTGGAGGAGTTTTTTCCTGTTTCTCTTTGCCATAAGACTACATATTTATTCCTGCACTGCCTACTGAAAATTTCTTTGGGCCTGAACTGCAATGTCATCTGCAGCAAAACAGTCTCAAAGACAGCATTAGTTGATGTGGGTCGAAATCATGCCAGAACACATTCAAACAGATAAGAGGAAGGATGGTTGCAAATTTGTTGCTTGCACCATATCCTGATATTATTTTAATTGAAGGTATAGATATAGTTGCTGTGGATTCTGACAGAGGAATTGATAATTTTTGAGGCTTAGCCCTGAGATAGTTTTAGGTATGTGGGAACTTGTAAAGCACATATGAATATGAAGTTTAGGTACTTCTCGAAAAAGCACTTTTTTATGTGCCCCCCCAAAAAAGTATTTAAATTCCAACTGCATCCTTATTTGGCTATCTAAGTCCTTTTCTGACATTTCCCTTATTGTCTAGCTCTTTTTCCCCAATATGAGTAGCAGTACAGACAGGGAAAGGGTGCTTGTTAACAAAATCAGATTTAAAATCAGAAGAAGTTTTCCAGCTCACCTGGCTGAGCTTTTGATAAGGATCTTGCTCATAGTTTATTTTTCCCACTGCTTCAGTCTTTTGTGGCAGTGGATCTTTCTGAACCTAAGCATGGAAAAGCATTTACAGGTCTCAGCAAGTCACAGATATATTTCTAAATTGCCAGTTTTATTGATGAAACAGAAGAAGACAAGACATTTTATGCAACAACCCTTACTGGGTAAAGGAAAATTAGATAAAGAAAACATTTAATACCAACTGCCACAGAATATAAGCCTCAGCCAAATAAGACTCTTGAAACCACAAAATTCGATAACTGTTCACTGGATTAGGCTGCCCAGGGTGGAATCTCCATCCCTGGAAGTGTTCATTTGGCATGGGGATGTGGCACTTGGTGATATACTTTAATAATGAACACAGCAGTGGTGGGTTAATGGTTGGACACAATCTTCTCAGATGTCTTTTCCAGCCTTAATGATTTCATTATTCTTTGTAAATGTGTTGGTTTTGCTTATTATATGGCTTTTTGGGTTTTTTTTACATATGTCTTTGCATCAGAGTTATCCATTAAAGATACACATATCTCAAAGAATGTGCATAGCGGCTAAAATGCAAATATGTGAAGATTGATGAAAGATGTGGGGTGCTAAATCACAGATGAAACAAAAATTGGTTTGTGTTTTCTGTGCTTCCAAAACCAAACATTTAATCATTACAAAATTCCATAAAACATTGCCAGTAAAAATAATGCTTACAGAAGATTAGGACAGCAGTACAACAGATTGTCTTTCTGTATTTCATCCTTCCTAAATTTTGTTAAATTAAATAGTTGCTAATAATTGTTACAGTTTATTTTTGTGGACACAACTGGAAATTTAATATTTCTGAAATTACTGATTTTTAAGAGTTTTAATACTGTTCAAAATGTTTAAGCTACTCTGCAAGATCATTGGGCTTCTTTCTACCTACCTGCCTCTCAGCTTTTTAAGAAATGACAGCACATTATGCCTAGAAGCACAATATTTTTCTTTCTTTTAAAAAAATTTAATTTTTAATTGACCCTTTCTACAACCTTTTTGTTCTAGACATTCTTTAATGCCTGATCACTAAGAATTTTTTAACATTGCAAAAAATCTCCCTGTATGTGCTAGCCAGTGGCAAACATTCTATTCACCTGGTTTATTCTTAGATATTGTGCATAACTTCTGGGCTTCTAAAACATCTACACAACTGAAGAATTTGGTAAATGTCTGCCACCTCTGAAGAACAAAAATTATTTCCCATTTATTTTAGAACTAAGTAAGGCATCATGCTTTAAACCTCATCAGTCCATGTCAGGCCTTTGCTTGATCACTCAGCTTCACAGCTGTAGGTATTTCACCATGAGAACAGGATTCAAATGCTTTCAAGCCTTAGGAACTGGCACAAAATCACTGAGTATCATGTCATATTTGTGTCATTGGCAATTTTTAAAAAATGCCAGTACTTTCAAAAAGCAATCCTGTAGATTAGGAGTAAAAATTCCATGTGTTTATGTACTAGTTTATCCTAAGTGTAACAGAGTTAATTAATCATTCTGCTTAGTGATTTTGAGAGGCAGAAACTTAATATTCTGGTTGACATAATGTTGTTTATAAGCTGCTACTGCTGCTAAGGGAAACTCTCACAATCTGTTGTATTTATCCATCATTTATCAAAGGACAATGAAGATAAACAAAAGATGATGTCATCACTGTGCATTCAGCCACCACAAAGATGCTCTGCTACAGTTGTTCTCACAATAGGGAACAGAAAGAAAATGTACACCACCACTGGTAGTGTAACTGCCTGCTCCTGAAAGGGACTTGCATAACAGTGCCATCTCCTCCTTCCAACATGTGAGATGGAGCTGACTGTGATGTCAGTCAGGAAAACCAGAACCTTGTCAGTTGTCTGAGCTGCCTCTCCCAGTAGACTGGGCTTTTATGGGACCCTCCATAAGTGCAGTGATACATCCACTTCCTTTTACTATTTACATTTCTCTTAGAAGACTTTTAGAGATGATACTTTAAACTTCTAGTTTTGTTTCTCCATGGAGTTGTCAATATTATCCCAATACATTATTGTAACATATCTCCTTTCACTGTCAGACTCTTTGTATAATGGAGAGAATATTTCAGTAATTTTGTAAGATATTATCTAATGAATTTGCTTGTTATTCTAGTGCTTTTGTGCCATATCAGTTTTGGGATTTGCTTTTCATTAAGCATAAAGTCTCCTAAATTTTAAGATAACTGGTATCTCATCCCCTTGTGTACTGAGAAGTCATCCCCTAAAGGCATCTTTCATGTAATATCTGAAGTGCTTACGAAAGAACTGAAAATATGTAGTGTAGAAAGCTGAATTGTGACTCTACAATCAAAATGAAAGTTACAAACAGAACCACATTAAATGTCCAGGGAATGCAGAAAAGAGTTAACCATTTCCTTGTCTGAATCAGAAATGTTGATGGGGGAGGGCTGTTGTGGAGCCCATTAGCTTCACTCCCATTGGCCAGGTGTAATTCTGCATCTGGCTATAATACTGCAGTGGCCTCTCCCACCATGTCTTAGTGAAGAGACACAAATTTAGGAAGATGGCTCAATTGGTATTGCAAACAAAAGCAAATGATTTTCAGCTGTCAGCCACAGAGGTGACCATAGAAATGGATTATATGAGGTGTTCCTCTGACATGCAGCTACAAGGCAAGAGCGTGGTTAAACAGAAGACAGATTAAAAGAACAGCATTTTTAAAATAAAACCAGTAGATATTAGACAAGCCAGTGGATAGATTTGCACTCACTGGCATTATAAGTGAGGCTGTGGCACCACTTTTTCTTGTCAGGTTTTGCTTGAAGTGTAAAATCACATGGTAAATGTGAAACCTGAAAGGGTGAGCTGTGTTCCCTTCCTGCCTATCATTAAAATCCATTAACCTAGAAGTTAGTGCAAGACCTAAATGGCTGAAGTAGACACCTTTTATGAAGAAGTAGGAGTGATAACAATTCTGCAGTTTGGAGGGGAGAAAGCCATAAAGATGTGCTCCAGGTTTACAAAATCGTGAAGGTGGTTAATGAGGTAAATGCACGTCAAAGTCTTATTCACCAAGTCCCACGACTGGAAATAGGGAGCTGTAGTTTAAAACAGATAAAAGCAACTGGTGAACCAGCAGAAGTTCAGTGTTGCCACAGGAGTCTGTGAAAAGCAGAGTATTGGCAGGTTTTCCAAAAGGGATTGGACAAATTAACAGACAGTGAGCTGATGGGCACTGTTGGGAATTAGACAGGGATGAGGAGATCGGTTTGAAACTGCCTTACTCCAGTAACTATGGACTTACTTCTCATACTGTCATTATCTGTCATGAGCAAATACCTCTCTTTTCCTATTGCTGCAGAATAATAAAAGATTTTCTATAAAGACACCAGGGTACCTATCTGAGTGCTTTCTAAATGTCCATGTGCACTGCTTTTTCTGGTGTGCAAGCAGATCTTCCCTCTGGATTGCTGTGCACATTGTCTCTTTTCCTGTCCTTCATGGACAACAGAAATTTAAGCTCTTTCCCATATTTCTGCTGAATCTTTTCTATATTTAGACATCTTTTCCCACATCTCTTGAGACAGTTTTCTCACACAGATTTTATGTTTCTCTCCTCTGCGCATCAATTTGTCCCAAACTTTATTTAAAAGCTAATTTCAAAAGTGTTTAATAGGAGACATTATACTCCATAGACAACCTCACATACAGGTGAGGAGAAATTTTGGATTTCAAAATTGAGATAATATCAGGCTCTGGAGAGAGCCCCACAGCATTGATAAGCCTCGGTTTGCTGACAGGAACTATTTTTTACCAAGCCCTTAAATCTTACTTTTCAACTGGGTCTGCATCCATCTTATAGTGCTGTCATCTAGACCATGCTTCCCAGCTTTTTTTGTGAGAAAGTTTTGAGGACTGTGTTAGAAAAATCATGTTCAAGTCACACCAACAGCAGTCTCAACAGTTAGATAACCTGGCGTGAAATTAGTCTGGCTCTGTACAATTTCTTCTTGACATACTCACAAAGATTGTTTCTTATCAGTGTATTATTTACTCGGTAGTCAGAAATTGTTTGTCTTCTATCACAGTTCCGTATCATTTTGTATATTGAAGTAAGGCTGAGTTGTTTAATGTCTCCAATATCATCTCATTTCCCTTTTTTGTGACTGGGTCATCCATCATCTTCAGGGGCATCAGCCATGCCCCTGTATCCTTCTGGAAGCTCAGCCTCCTTAGTCTCTTTGCCTTCACTCAAGGGGATTTTCTAACCTGCACTGCACTTAGAGTCACTTGACAGTCACATATCTGGGGCATTATCAGTTAGTCAGCCTCTCTTTCTACTTCTAAATAACCCTGGTGTATCCCACTAATGCACCAATCACTTGTTCTTAGGGAACACCCTTAATTCTCTTTCCTGGACCACCTCACATCATTGGGAATAGCCCCTGGTGAATAACCACTTCATTGTTCCCCTAAAAACCCTCTTGTTCCATGATTTTTATGGTCAGTCTGTTGAGGCAGCTGGCTGGAGATCTTGACTTCCTTTTACTCCATTCCCCCTCTGCATTGACCCATTTCTCTTGGCACATAGCTACATTTCCTTGCATGGGTATATTTTCCTTTGCATGGTTTCTTACTTTGCTGAACACAAGGGGTTACTGGTCTGTGACAAGGTCTCCTGGATATTGCCATAGTGCACATAATGGTTAATGAGAGAGTAGGATTTAAGGAATCTATCTACAAGGTAAAAACAAAATATGGTTGCGGTAACTTTCTTAATATTTTAGTTCTCATAGTTTCATAGTAAAAGAAAAAACAAAACACAAATAAAATTCAAAACAGAGGTATTGATTAATTTCTCCAGGGTGTGTTAAAAATGCACTGCTAATGATAATACATCTCTTTTTCTTGAAAAAAAAATTAATTCTTTCAGAATTCTTCTAGATTCCCATACCTATTTGCTCTGAATAAAGCAGACTATCCACCTAACATAGGATTTTAGGACTATAAATCAGCTAAGTGAGCTATGACATGACATTTCAAAGCTTCTAAATAATTTAAGAAAATCAACTCCTAACAGTACTAAAATATCTCATTGAAATACACAGATTTAGTAATATTCCTCAGAAGAAAAATGTTTGTCCTTCTTATGGCATTTATGTTTAATCTTGTTTCCTATCTATGCTTCTGCTTCCAAGAATTATTGTGACAGTCATTAAAGTAAACATTCCTTTTAAAATCTATCAATCACCATTGACACTTTTTTCTGTTTTATGGCACTTTGCAGTTCTAGAAACACAATCTTTCCATCCTTTGCTAAATGTCAAAAATGGCACAAAATGCTTTGTTTCACTTGTCTAAGTAAAATAGTTTTTTACTTTTTTAAAAAGAGCACAAGTTTATCTCCCTGAAAGAGAGAAAAAAGGCGATGGTTCTGTATCTTTTCAAGTGTTGCAAAAATTAGAATACAGTATTGGGAAGGCTTGTTTCCAACACAGCTGTATCTCCTCTAACAGTCATTTAGACATTGAACAAATTTCCAATTATTTACTATTGCGGGCTATATTTTAAACTCATTTATTTGGAGCTAAAAGCAAAGCAAACAGAACTGAAATGATGATGGTAGCTTGAACAATTTATTTTCTCCAATGGAACAGTGTTTTCATTCTTCAGTATCTCTTCTCTGCTTTTCAGTGCTAATGTTAAAATGTAAAGCTGCTCATTTATTCCTCGAGAAATTTTTATTCCCTAAAAAGTTCTTTTAGAAATTTTAAAACCTATAATAACATTGTTCTGGTTTGGTTTGAAAAATGTTATTATTCATGTGATCTAAGAAACAGTTGGTTGAAATGTCTTTTAGGCATGTCTTAAACATTTTTCATGAAGTTTTCATTAAGTCATTTTTCATTTTCCCTGTTAAGAAAATATTACATCATTGGAATCAAAATATTAATGGAAATGTATTCCCTTTATAGACTTAACTGAGAGTTTTCAAGCATGCCCAACGTTTCAATCCCTCTCATTCTTTAAATTTGTGGATGTGTGTGGACAATGGCAGGTTTGGATTGCCAATCCAAATTTCTTGATTATCCTTTCTGAAAAATCCTCTCTTTATGGAAATTGAGGAGAACATTATTGTGTAATTAAAAGAAAATACTGAGCTGGAAAGATTCCTGAACCCTTGAATCTATTACCCATCTCAGAGACTTGCATTTCAGAAGCAAATATATTCCAAAAGCTTTTGCTTTGTTTATTTTGGTTTTATCTGAGAAATACATTCCTTTTTTCCTGATAATAGAGAAGCATGGACTAGTGTTCAAATTCCTATGTATAGACCAATTGCAAATAACCCCCAAATTTGCTACAGAATAAAAGTGATATTGTTGACAAATTATTTTAATGCACTGTCGTGGCTGTACTAAGAAGGCTTCTTTCAGTCTCTACAACAAATTAATGATGAAAAATGTGGAGTGCTTCTGACTCAGTAATATGGGGAATTTTTCAAAATTAGTTAAGGCAGTTCCTTGTTGGTTTTAGGACAGTGCTTTAGTCAGGATTTCCATTTTCAATCAGATATGAGTTTCTGAGTTCTACATACATGACCAATGTTAGTCAGCTGCCTATGTTTGTAGTCCAAAGACTGAATCATTATAAGTAAATAAACCCTGATCTAAATTTTAATTCTTGCATGGGAAGACTCTGGGATTCTCACTTCTGCTTCCCTGGGGCTGCCTGCCAAGAGAGAGCAGTTCTCATTCCCAGTCAATGCTCCATAGAAGGCATCAGGAAGGGCTGCCGTGGGTCATTCACCAGTGTCACTAGCAGGAGCAGCAGTGAAAATGATCAATGCAGGTTTGGCCTGTGCTCCTGTTGTGCCATAGCCAGTGTTGTAGCTCCCCTGCCTGACTGCAGGTGAAATGCTAGTCTAGTTTGATTCTTCATTTATAGTGTCTTCCCAGGAAAGGTGTTGAAACACAGGATTTCAGAACATTGCATGGCATGTGCTGAAGCAGCAGCAGCCACATTTCTGAAGGATAGCGCTTTTAGTCAAAGTAGAGACTGGAAATGTAAAAAAAATTGCTGCTGCTGCAAAGCAGGCAGAGGTAATGTAAACTGATTTGTGCCTGTGTCTCCTTGATGAACCATTCTTTTCAATCTTTCTTCTGCGGCAGACTATCAGCAGTGATGGAACTGTTAGGAATTGAGAGCTGCATCCCCAGGCCAGCTGAAAAGGGCACCAGACACAAGATTCAAAAGTGGATCTTCAGGCTCTTTGCAGTTCCTGTTACAGAGGGGTTATACCTTTTATATCTGGGGTCTAGTCTGTAGAACATCTCAGCTAGGCAGTGATAGTATCTTTCCCACATCCCCTGAAACACAGGCCAGTCATTTTAAAACTCTTTCCTTTTGTCACTGTACTATCTGAAGTTACTACACTGTGTTACCTGAAGACATATGTGATTTTATCCTAAATGTTGGCGCACAAAAAAATCAGGGTATGTAGGTCACAGCCCTTAGAAAATAAGACTTAAAAGATGTTTGAAGTTGACCTGAGAATAAAAAAAGGAATTTCAACAGAGATAACCCGTTTAAGTGGAATGATAGAAACTTATTTTCCTGGGTTTTCTGGTTTTTTTGGAGGGACAGTGGCTTATTATCATGATCTCTAAGCAAATGGTGGAGAAAAAACAGAATTTTTTATAAAAAAGGACAAAATCTCACATTACCCATTTTTTTCAGCTAAACTAAATAACAGTTTTGCATGAAGCTTCAGAGAACCAAAACTCATATTTCTGGTGAATTTTTGATTTGTGATTGATGTTGTGCAATTTTAGCAAATTTATTTTCGGCTAAAATTCACTTTCTATTCTCCACCCAAATCCTTTGGTTATGAACTCAGTATTCATCACAAGAGAAGTAAATTACAGTGCTTTCCACCCACAATAAAGAATAAATTCTAAATCATTGTTCTATTTCAGAAAGGTAAAGGATTAATAATATTTTGTTTTAGCAGTGTCTTTGACCAGTCCACTCAGCAGCCTTCCTCTCTTTTCCTAAATATCAAGCTGTTGAACAGCATTCTGGTCTCAGTTTCCCATGCTAAAATGAGAAGTTTAAAATTCTCTTTAATTTTTCCCATTCCTTTCTATGGAAACAGGAAACATGTTTTGGGTTGCTTAGGGAGCAGTGTCAAGGACTTATCATAATCTGTCAATTCAACATGGTCATGTTCATCCTGAGAAGCAGGAAGATTGACAAGAACTGCAAAATGTCAATAGGAAATGAAATTAATAACTAAAATATGAAAATTAACTAAATATAAAATTTGAAATTAATAAGGAAATAAACTGAGTAACTAAATATCCTGAACAGCTAAACAGCAAACATATGGGGGCAGGTTTGTTGTTCTCCTTGGCTGTGGAAGCAATGGCGCAGTCCCTGCTGCTGGAGAGAGGATGGGTGCCACAGCTGAGCCCTTCCCTGGGGACACTCCTCCCTTCCCACCTGCACTCCAGGACAACTGGCCCCTGTGGAGGTGCAAGTCTTGAAAGTAAGGTATGCCAACGAAGAGGGGAGGAGGATGTCATTTGGCTAGTTGAGCTCTCTAGTGGGGTAATCAAGGACTCCTCCTAGTCCTCCCTGTGATAGAAATTACAGCTTTTTCCTTGAGAATTCATTCACTCTTGGGATTTGTAAGTAGAAGATACTAAATCCATTTCTTTTGCCTTTGTCCTCTCTTCCATGTGTTATCTCACTAATGTCATTTAGTACCAACATTTGCTCCAGTTTAAGTAAGTTTGCAGTTTTAATGGACTTCATGGCTCTCCTTTCTCTTTAAGTGCTCTCACATCAACACTGAATCATGCAAATCTGTGCAAGTACTTTGTCAACAACCATTCAGCCTCCTGAAGTGTGCTAGCCATTTCTAAATTTACATTTATTACAGTGCTATGGGCACTAAGGATATCAAACTATCAATAAAATTGGTGTGAGGAATCTATTTAAAAGGAGCCTTTCTTCTTCAGTTAGTACAAAAAAGGAAATACTTCTTTCCAGGCATATCCAAGCTAAAGTGACCTGAAATCTGCCAATTTCCTTTCTAATACAAATTTATTTGCACATAAATATGTAATTGCAATTACAAGTCCCTCAGTTAGGCCTCTGTGCACAATTTTACCATTTGTAGTAGAAATAAAAAGAAAGCAGTATCAAAACAGAAAAAAAAAGATTTTTATAGCATTTAGCATACACTGAACACTGTCCCTAATTCATTGTCTCAGTGATCAGCTCACCATCAAATCCTGAGGAAATATCTAACATGAAGCAGTGTATAGAAGTCTATTGGTTTCAGCAGTTTGACAAAAAGGATATACCTGAAAATGTGTGGGTTATTCTCTTGGTAGGAGGAGGACTAGATGTTACTGTAGAATCACATTGCCCTACAAACTGGAATCCAGGTCTTACCTCTCCTTCATAAGAGGATATTAAAAACCTGAATCAAGATTTGTGCTTAAATGCTGGGCATAGAGCTTTTTCTGTTTTGTTTTGTTTCACCACATATTGAAAATGCAAATACTTAGTTTGAGCCTTTTAATGTGGAAGACAAAGGTCAAATGCTCATCTAATGCCACGGTTCATATTTGAAAGCCAATTAGAGCTTAAGTGACTTGGTTAGAACTTCAGCAGAAACTTGCAACACTTTGAGCATCAAATTCTAACCTTTTATTAATGCTTCTATGATAATTTTTGAAAATAACTGATTTTATCTGGCATCATTTAGCTATTGTCCACAAATGTGATATTTTAAACTGCTGATAAGGACTAAAGAAGCATTTTTGAGAAGAATTGCTCTCTGCCTGTGCACACCTGCACCCCAGAGCTGCAGCTGGCATCTCCACAGGCTCATCATTGCTTTGTGCACTATGTGCACATGTGTTCTATCTAGCAAATACGGGTTTGTGGTGACATGAAACTGTGAAAGCAAAATGTTTGCCAAGATTCTTCTGAGAAAGTGATAAAGGATCTGAGAGAGCAACTAAGAATCAATATGAAACTATTTTCTTGAAGCTGCACTTGTTGCCATTTTTAATACTAGTTAGTACTACTACTGTCAGGTGACTGAGTTACCACCTAACACACCTAAGACAGAGAAATCCTGCCTTGAATTTCAAAGCTCTGACAGGAATCTAGGGCTCTATGAGAGGTAGTGGAGAAACCCTGAGTTGCCACTAGTTTAAAAGCTGGCTTAGGTTCAGTCAATATCAACAATGTGCATGTCTGCTAGTTAAGCAGGTATATGTAACTGTAATAATTCAGATGCATGCAGAGAGGAGTGATGAAGAGTGACAGCTGAGCAGAATGCTGCTTTACGTGGATATTAAATATTCCTATTTCTAAGTTAAGCCATTTGTTATCTCCTTGACTACTATCTATTAAATACTGCTTAAAATTCCTCATGTTGCATGTGCCAGGAAAAATATGTGGAGTAAATGTGATAAGAACCTAAAGTGCACAGCAGATAATGAAGAGTTCCGAAATATGTAATAATGGCCCAATTCATGGTCAATAGTCCTGTTAAAATTTGTCTCCCATTGATTTCAATTTAGGAAAACATGAAAATGCAGACCTAAATCTGACTCCCTTAAATTATCTCTGACTTTGCTGATTGTGATGAGACTTCAATGCACACTCACATTTACATATGTATTTATATCTTCTTCTGAATAAAGTTTTCCTGAAAAGGACTGTTAGTCACAGTATGTAGAAACTGGCTTTGTGGACCCAGAATCTATAATTCTGATCAATCTTTTCCTATAAATTATGCCAATTCATAAAAGTCTTAATCTTGGAATGAGGAATGTTTGCATATGGATTTCTTTGTAGCCAGTAGTTGATGAATTAAAAAGGTAAGAAGAAGACTTAAGCTCACTTTTTGACTGCAAGAGTTTGGCTGCTGGAACATGCAAATGGCTTTAAAAATCTGCTTTTACACTAATCAGTATTTAGTCAGCAAGGGGCTCTATCAGCATTCATGGCTGTTGTCTCACTGTGAAGATATTCACTTCCCCAAACTGCATTTCAATCTGTGGCATAACTGCTTTTAATCACAAGGAATTATGTTGGTCTCAGAATGAGTGAGCATTAAACCTGGTGCCTATTTGCAGGCTTTCAGTGACTTCATTGGATATAGGAAAATGACCACAGTGCAAAAAGGCCAAAGTCTAGGTTAAGGACAGTCTGTCTTTTCACAACCTTCATATGTGATATCTAATAGATAAAGAAAGTTGCATTCTTGAAGATGAAATGTCGCACCGTACTTTTGGGCTGAAATAACAGACGTGCCAGCTAGGGAGAGTTTGCAGATGCCTTTGGCAGGGGGCACAGCACAAAGGGCTGATGACATGACACAGCACAGTTACACTGCACACCCTGTCTTGCCACATGAGCATCCAGAGAAACAAACAGTTTAAGAGGGTTTCTTTGTTTTAGAGTGCTGAGCACACAGACTGGCACAAACAACACTTTGTTGGAAAGTGCCAGGGTTGCTTGTCTTTAGCCTGTGGCTAATGTGGGCAGAAAAGTTGCAGTCTTGTTCCAGAGGCTTCTTCACCTATTCCCATAATTGCAGGTATCTTGTTTGGCAACAAATACTCACAGCAGTGGAGCTGGGGTTTCATGGCAGGACACTTATCATCTTCCCTCTGCAGAACAGTGGATGAATGCAAACTGTTGTCCGGGTTGGTGTACCCACCAAACCATGGATCATCCCAATGTTGTGCAGAGCCTGTGTGTGTAGAATTCTTGGCAGAACAAGGGCATGCTATACTCCTACAGGAATTGGACAACCCTGGCCTGCAAATTACAGAGTTACTTTGAAGACCAAGTCTCGTCCTTGAATAGATACAGCAAGGAAGAATGAGCATTGCGCAGGGATGAAGCCGGATGCCAAACACGATATGAGAACTGCTAATTTAGCACACCTTTGCTAAAACCACTTATAGGGTGACAACCAATCAGCAAATAACATGTTTGTGTGAATACAGCCACTTAACCAATGAGCATTAGACAGTAATGGTGTGAAACAGTGTATAGAGAAGCACAAATATGCCAAAATTACTTGATAAAGTAGAACAACATGTAGCCATATTGGTGCGATTGTCATTACTCGGCCAACTCTCAGGGGAACCCTCTTCACCTGTGTAGCTCAGGAACTCAGTTTTTGCTCAATTTGGACAGCCAAGGGTGAGAGCACTGTCAGGAACCTGCAGAGACATGTCTGCTGTGCTCAGGCCTCATAGCTGCCCCAGGGCCCTTGGAGCAGCAGGAAGCTCTGACCCACTCTCAGTTCAGTGCACACAAAAAATCAACACGAAAGAGCAATTTCCCTCTAGGAGCTTGCTCCTTCCACTCTCACTGCTTAGCATGAAATTTTTACCCTGCTGTTTTTCACCATTCTGATGCCCGAGGCTGCTCCTTCTCACCTGGCTGCCACAGAGGACAGCAGCTCACAGGATACAGAGTCCCTGGGTCACAGCAGGCTGCTGGTAGCTGCCCATTGCCCCCTCCTGCTGTGGGGGATGTGGGGGCGAAAGTTGCTCTTTTGAAACCCAACTCTTTCTGCCCTTCACCAGCTGGCTCTGGCAAGAGCAGTGGGCCCCACCCTGCTTGAACTGAGTCTTGGATAACCTGAGTTCTGCTTAAGCAACCAGTGGAGAAATGCTGTGTACTCCATCAGACACTCAAGGATACATCAGCTTTCTTCTCTCTGATGGACTGCTGAGTCAAAGGAGCTGCACTTTCTCTTTTCCTTGCTTCAGCATGTTGTCTCCATGCTGCTGCAGGTATCAGAAGGGTACAGACCAGGAAGCTATACTGGAGCCTCACAGCTGAGGATGGGCTACAGAGGGGGGAGAAGAGGGAGAAAGAACATGAAAGTTGTGGTTGCAAGGCACCCAAACACAGCTGGCAGCAGCCCTCAGTCTGCCTCAATCCTCAGGAGATCTTCAAAGGTGGTGGAAAGGACAACTTTCTGTCAATGCCTTTTGGCCCTGGTGTCGGGACAGTAGTAAGTGGTTTCCAGGAGACAGAAGCTTAACAGGGTGCCAAGGGGAGATGCAGTGAGCCTTGGTGGCGGCTCTGGGCCCACACCTAGATGTTGTTCATCCTCACTGGTCGGTGTGGGAGGCCAACAGAGGACAGGCAGTGGCTTTGAGTCCTCCACTGCTTGCTGCAGACCTCCAGGTGCTGTGACTTCTCCTTCAGTTAGCCCATAGTGGTCAGGTTGTTTTGATGTCAGCCTTTAGTATGTCCTGTTTTCACTGCTCGGCTATGCTGCTTCATACAATGCTTACACTTGGATTTCTTCCCTAATTCTCTTCCCCTTATGATCTTCCCCCTATGATTTTAATATGTCTAACACTCATCTCTTCCAGTTCATAAGTTACAGGCATGTTCCTTTCCTCTTCCATCCAACTTCTCTTGTTTAATAAAGTTTTCCCATTGGCTTCAATAGTTTTGCAATAAACATCTGTAGTTGTAGAGAGAAAATCCTTGCTTTCAGAAGTCACAGATTTTTATTTCCAGTTGTGCTAGAAGATCCCATTCTTGGCCTCTGGCCATACCTCCTCCTGTGCATTGTGGTTCCTAGAACCTATCCATCTCTGGTGCAAACTCACTGGTGCCACATATTCTGCTCACTTGCCTCAGCAGGGCTTGAGCTTCCTACTGCTAAAGCCATTCCTCCAGTCTCAGGCTCAGGGACCCTGGGCTTTCTGTGTACATGAAGAAGGAAATGGCTGCATCTGCTTTGAGGAGCTGAATTCTGTTCCTAGGACTCCAACTTGACAGAAGTTTCACTTCTGCAGCTTCCAGATCTGCAGATGGTACACATTCCATAACTTCTGATTATACTGTCAGTAATATATGCATAACTGATAGAAAAATGGATTCTGGAGGATGGTAGGTCTTATTATTCTTTGGATTTGTTTATAGTAAATACCTCTCTCATTCCTAGAATTATTGCTGTCGTATTTAGTACTAAAATTACTGACTAAGCGGTGCAGCAAATTGTTTCTATGACATTCAAAAATAACAGACTCAAAAGACATCAGTCTAAATATACTGAGCTGCAATATGTTCCAGCAATTCAGTCCTTTAAATGTTCCTATTGAAGTAGAACTGCATTGGGCTGTGATGGGAGTAGGAAAAGGATGAGTGTTTAATCAGTGTATGGTGAAAGACATTCTTGTAGCAGAGGGGTTGACAAAGGCGAAGACCTATTTCCCTGCTCTGCTACAGATTGCAAGGGCAAACTCAGACAAAGCAAAGTAAAATACCATTGACTTCAGTGGCCTAAGTTAGAAGGGCTAGCTCTGGAAAAAGGATGTAGCGTTTTAAGCATGAACAGACACATGCATTGCTTCTACTTCACCTATTTGTACCTATTCCAAGGGCTCTCATTCGCCCCTTTTCCCTTGAAACCTCATCTTAACCTGCTGCTGAGACACTTCTCTTCCTTTTTTCAGGGGTGTTTAAGTGCTGGAAAAGAGGTCTTAAAAGGCAGGATGTTTTCAAAATAAAGGCCTTAGTGCTGAACTCAAAGGCAAAGATCAATAGGTGTTGAAAACTCAGCTTGCTGCTATATTTTGCTGCTATTATCCCTCTCCACAGAGTCCCACTAAGTCCCCAAGAGTGTCAAAAGAAGGATAATGTACTAAGCAAATCTGATTTTAGTTCTTTTACATCATTCCCCTATCTGCTCCAATACTCTTCTAGGGAGTAGGCTAAGTCATATTAACCTGGACGTTCTTTGGAAACCAACCTCAAAGAAAATGTTTGCAGGTCTGGCACAAGGAAGTGTTTGCAATGCTGTTAGCAATTACTTTTTATGAGATTATTTTCTGAAATAGGTGACTCAGACTTTGTGCTGGCTGTAGGTTTGAGACAAGACATGAATTCTAATTTCTTATGAGTTAGTCTGAATTCATGAACGGAAGAAAACTGTTGTCTGGCAGAGTCACAAACACACACACACATACACACACACACACCCACACACACACACCCACACCCACACACACACACACAGCTCTCAGGAGCCAGCCTTCTAGAGGTCAAAAAGTCCCTTTAATTTTGTACACAGGCATTTCCAGGGAGGGCTCTCTCTCTCTCTCTATAAACCATTCTGTCTTGGAGGATTTAGAGGGAGGTATTTTTTCTGTCAAATATATGTCAGCTAACTAGATTTATTCTAGATACTGTGTCTTGGTATGAAATCCTCTGTAAAGGCTATGATTTCTTTTTCAAAATGAAATCTGCCACACTTCCATTTCTGTATACCTTTTGTTTGCAAACTAAAGGAATTTCAGGAAAATAATCTATGCAAATTTGTCAGTTTTGTAACCTGAAAGAGTTCCATGCGCACCCAGACAGATAAAAGTTGTAACTAAACATTTAATTTCTTTCCATCTAGCCTCTCCATCCTTCAAGGCTCCCAAGGCAGCAGAGCAAATACAAAGGCAGCATAGATAACACTGTTCCAAGCAGCTGTGAAATGAGTCCTCTGTGTAGAGTACTAAACAATTCAAATGACCAGAAGTCAATATTCCTGTTAAGTTTTGTTGCGAGCATCTGGTGGACTGTGAGCTGTGGTTGTCTTATCATGCTCTTTTCTTCCTTCATTTTTTTCCACTTGTGGAACCTGAGTCCTGTTCAGGCCATGGCACTCTCTTGAACAAGGTGCTGTGCCAGTTTGCATTGCAGTTATCATGGTGAGGCTGTGGCACTAATTTTGAGGCCCTATGCCATTAAAGTAGTGAAGATTAATAATGCAGTAATACTCCTGTCCTGCTCCTGTTTCTTTCCTTCCTGAAGCAAAAGCAATCATGAGCTAAATGTCTTTATCATTCAGGCAGATAACAAATTGGACATTTAATATAATGATAAGCTATTTCCAGATGTAAAGCAACTAATTTATGTTCATTGATTATTTTTCTGTTCTGTGGGCATATTGGGCTGGTAAAATCAGAAAGGTGGAGTCAGTCTTTGAGGATAAGGCAGGTTCGATTTCATCTTGCTTTATTTTCAAATATTTCAAGGTTCTCAAGGGATTACTAGTTCACATTCTTATTGGGCATCTTTCTGAGGGTACAATAAGAGGATTGGGGAATCAAAGTGAGCTTTAGAGGCAGCTAAAAATTTGAACACCTCCTTCCCTTCGCTGATTACTTTACCTTGATGGGCAAGTCCAGCTATCCAGGTCTCTGCCTGGGAGGAACAGTCCCACAGACCCTGGAAAAGCCTAGGGGCAAGGATGAGTGAAGGAGATAATCCTGGTCATAGGCTAGGGTGAAAAAGAGTGAAGCAAAGAGCCATTGGACTGAAGAAGAGTTCGTGTAAAATGACCTTCCCACATAATGAGATACAAATATTTCACTGGCTGCTTTTATCACTCTGAGCTGTACTTCTAGGAATTAAACAATTCCTCCATTTTTCAAAGACAGCTATACAGGTGGACACATCAGGCACAAGTCCAGTATTTCCCTGATTAGATGATTAGTAGCCAAGACTGCACAAAATTGGTGGGCCTGTGATCATGCAGTTTCTGTACAAAAATATACCATCAGTTCATCTGGAAATGCTTAGGCTTTTTTTTTTTTATTGTTTAACATTTCATGGGATTGTTAGTAGTCATCCACCTCATGTGATTAGTCCAACAATACACTAATTATTCCCTGCCAAAACAACACAAAAATATCACATTGGCATTCTTAGGAACACTCTGGATATCCATGTGCAAAATCTTGTACTTCTTCGGGCCCTCTTATTTCTCATGCTTTCCTTTTTTAGATTTTACTTATGGATATAATTATTAAAATTGGCTTTGAAAAACTAGCAGGAGATTAGCTGCATATTTGAATGGTTTTATTCAATGAAGATCAATTTACTAATTTTTAAATTAATTTTCTTTAGTGCTTCCAACCATTTGGAGAGGATCCATTACTATAAATGATTTAATCAAAGTACTGTATTATGAATGCCATATTTAATTAGCAATGATATCAGGTAAACTGTTACTGTTTTTCATTATAATTATAAATCTACATATAGTTATATTAGAACTAGGAAGTCAGTAATCAGTACAGTGCTGCAGCAATCTGCGATGTGTATCTGTTCTTATAAATGATGTAATTTGAATTAATTTATGGTTTCAGGTTATCAGATGACATAGATTAATGATGAACTGCAGGAGTTTGGACCAACCAAAATTTTTTGCTGATGATGTGCATAGGATTAAAATATAAGGAAAACAAGAAATGAAAACATGGTTCTTTCAAATTAAATTTAAATTTAATTTAATTAAGTTCACCAATAGTAATTAATAATAACCATGTCATGATGACAAAGATTTAAACTAAGAAGCAGTACTAACCACAGGTCAGAAACAGTTGATTCTTTGAAAAAGATGGAACCCACAACTAAAAAAGAAACCACTCCAGCTAACTTTTGCAATCCCCACAACTGTTCCCATTCACAATATTAAGTAGATAGAAAATTGTTTTCTGATTTGAGGCCTAAAAATGCTCTTGCCTAAATTCTCTTCATCCATTACAGATTTTGTGGAACTACTGTTAGTTTCTGCTGCATTAAGTACAGATTAGACCTTTGTCGTGGTTTGAGAGGAAATAGTTTTTTTGGGATGGTGTGGTCACGCCAATCGGTGTCCAGATTTTAATATTGGCACCTGGTTTGTCCACTGAGGGCATGGATACGCCTCTGAGAACACAGGGGTTAAAAGCTGTGAACTCCCACTGGAAGTTCCTTTTGAGTTCCGGCCCTGGACCAAAGGAGACCTCTCCCCTGTCCAGCTCCTAGCTGGGCAGGGGGGAGGGGAGCCATGCGGCCGGAGGGAGGTAGGCCAGGCCTGGGCCGAAGGGTGGAGGAGCATTGCACTGCGAGGGCTTCGGGCAGCCATCCCCCATTCCTCCCCCGGAGGGAGAGAGAGAGAGCAGCCTGTGCCTGTGATAGCATGGCTGGAGTGAAGGAGAAGGGAGGGGGTGCCCAGCAGGGCAGCCAGCCGTGGGAGTTCATGAACCAAACCGGCAGAGCCTGGGACTTTTAACCCTTCTTGGGACGATGGAAACCTTGCAAATGCTGATTCCTCCTGGAGTTGGTGAGATTGAGAAAAAGTTGAGAAGAATTCTAGGTGGGAGGAGATGATGGAGTGGCTTTTGGCTGGACTTTTCTTGGATAGCTATGGACAGAACCCTTGAGTTCCTGTGACACAGAGACTGCATCCTAGGGGGAGGCAATGGCTCAGAGCCAGGAGAGTGCGGTGATGTGAAGGTGTGTGAACAGAGACGAAGGGTGGAGGGGGGTTGTGGTGATGCCCTCCGTCTTTGATGAAGAAGAAGAGGAAGATGATCTCTGTTCGAGAGACCCCTCAGCCCCAGGGGGTGAAACATGGGGGGGACAGGTGTCCCAAAAGGAGAGGGACTGTGCTCTTTTTTGGAACTGGACAAAGCATCCTTAAAGGGAAAAACCCTAGAAGCAGCTCTGGTCCATGTGCAGTGGTGAGAGCACTGGACATGGAAGGAAGAGGTCACGATGGCAAAATGTTCTCCGGGCGGTGCCACACGTGACACAGAGACACGAGAAGTTTCGACTGTTTCCTGGGTGAAGTCTGTAGTGCAAGAGGGACTCCTCTCTTCTCAAAGAATTGAGAATTGATTATCCAAAGGGTGGCAGCGGAATTAAGAAATTTGGTGGGGGGAGGAGGAGGAAATTTGGAAGGTTTTCATCCCTGTTCTGTGTGTTTTTTTTTTTTTTCCCTGTAGTTCTATGTTAATAAAGTTTTTTTTCCTTTCAATCATAAGTTAGAGCCTGCTCTTCTCTGTCTCTGATCACATCTCACAGCAGATACCAGGAAAAGAGGTTTTCTCATGGAAGCACTGGCATTTCGCCAGGCTCAGACCATGACAACCTTGCCACACAACCTTCTTCAGAGTACAAAGTGACACTATGAACAACTACTCGCAAATAATCAGAATGTGAAAGCCAGACTAGGACTTCATTGTAGAATTTGTTCTGTTGAAAGGAGAAGCCCAGTGTATTCCTGAAGAACTTATATGACTGGAGGTTTTACCTTCCAGGCTCCCAGCTGGGGCACAGGTTAGTCAATGATTTCAAGAACTCACAAATGGAGATGGTGTTACACACCACAGCTCAGTCCCATGTGCAAATGCATGAGTAAAAGAGTTTTTGGTTAGTCTGTTCAGCTGGGAAGTGCTGTTGTTTAGTAGTGTAACATATGTTCTCTTGTTTACATCAAAACAAATGTACCCAAGACTCGACTGAACCAGGAGCTCCTGTGAGAGTACTTGACTGAATCTTGAAATGTCGTGGCTGGTTCCAGAATGGATATTGCAGTTCTCTGGAGAACAGCTGTCAGTTAGCTGTGTTTGCCTTTCCCTCTTTGCAACTTCTTGACATAAATTAAATTTCTAAAAGGCAGAGATTGGACTTCAAAAGAAAACTAAAGAATAAAAAAAATGAAAGAAGGTGAGAATTGACTTACTGATACTACCGATAAGTAGTTCAGCTTTACACCCCTATTAGCAAACACAAAACAAATTTATGTGTATCTTACTGGGTTCCTGTAATTCTCCTGAGATAGGGCCAGTTACAGATGAAAATGTATTGATGAGTTTATGCGCTGGAGAATTTTAGTCTAGTGTTTCGCCTAATTAAATCCTAACAGGATAAAAGAAAAGCACTGCTCCCTAGAGATGCAGGTGGGGGCATACTGCTAATATCTATGTATACTACACACCACTGACTGCAAGACAAGGCTCAAAGTAACTGGGTAGAAGTTCTGGTACAGCTCTCTTCTCTCTGGATATTTGAGAAGACTTTCATTTATCTGTGATCAAATGATTGTCTCACATTTCTTGTCATGACCTCCACGATCCCAAACTCAGTGAAGAAGGACTGATTAAAGGAATTAAATAATTCTTTGAAATTAAGTAAATAACCTATGTAGGCGTGACACAAATATTCTCCAGATGACAACCATTCAAATGAGCAAGAAAGACATTTATTGTAGGCCTGCTTTTGGGTATTCCTTCTCAAGAAGTATCTTGAGAGATATACACCTGAACCCCTGTAAGGACATCATGTTGTCCTGTGCCATGCATGACTCCCCATGCATCTATGGGGAAAACTGGGAATGCAGAACCAGATTCCACTGAAGAATACTAAGGTGATTTAGGTGTCTCAAGGGCAAACACCAAGTATTGGATCCTGATTCTGTGGTAAGAGAGGAACTAACACAGCTGATGGCTTGAGTCACAGTCTTGTCTGCTCCCTGCTAGCAGGGGCTCACACCAGGTCTGTCTTGCAAAATCTTGCTCTTGGAAGCCTTGCACATTCATCCACAGGTTTCTTCAGATAATAGGCAAGTCTTTCACTTGGTTTATGAGTAACACCTGAGTAAAAATGGCATCCTTGCAACTGTAATGAAGTTAGAGCAACACAGACCTCTGATCATACTCATTTGGCAGAGAGGGCAAGCATCAGTTATAAACACATAAAGCCAGAATATGAGGTTAGCCATGCATTTCCTGGTAGTTTGTAACACACTGCTTATCTGTATATCATAATGTGGGAAATGGATTTGTAGAGAGTTCTTAAAGTATGACAGAAGGTTTACATAGTATGTATTTGTATGTAAACTTTGAGATAAGAAATGTTGATTTAGAAATGTTATGGAATAGGATAGATATTGTTGAGAGAGAAATGGAGTTAGAAAAAGTTTTAAAGGATGGTTTTGTAAATAAAATTAGATACTCTGGAGAAATGAGAACTATGAAAGATGTATTGTAGTAGGACTTACAAGGGGTAGTTTAAGATTATTAGTTATAAGGTATTTGTAGTATGGTGTGGTAAAAAGTTGATAGGTTAGGAATAATTTATAGTGTATTGTAATTGGGAAATAGGTGGTTTTTTATTGTAGTGGTGTGAATTATACCATTTGTATTGTTTCACTCCTTTTATGAGATTGAAAATGGAAAATAAGTTTATTTACATTGATTTTTGTCGTGGCAGTGTCAGTGATAGTGCCGTGTGTACTTCACTGTGCACAGCAAATGGTGAACAAGGCCATCAAAGAAGTTTTTCCTATCCAAGAGAGAGGTATAGAAAAATGTGGGAAATGGATTTGTAGAGAGTTCTCAAGACATGATAGAAGGCTCACACATTATGCATCCATATGCAAACTTTGAGATAAGATATGCTCACTTAGAAAAGGCCATGGAATAGGACAGATATTGTTGAGAGAGAAATGGAGATAGAAAAAAGTTTCAAAGGATGGCCTTGCAAACAAGACTAGATACTTTGGAGAAATAGAACTATGAAAGATGCATTGTAGTAGCATCCACAAAGGGTAGCTTTAGATGATTGGCATTTAAAGCATTTACAGCATGGTGTGGCAAAAAGCTGATAGGCCAAGAAGCGCCTATAGTGTATTGTAATTAGGAAATAGGTGGCTTCTGATTGTGGTGGTGTGAATTATAACATCTGTATTGATTCACTCTTCTCATGAGACTGAAAATTGAATAAGAGTTTTTAAAAACACCTCTCAGTTGCCCCATCTCTGGGTCAGGAAAAGGTATTGTCTGACATCATAGAATCCTATCTGTGACTCAGATTTTAGAGGTAGGTAATTATAGGGACGAGCAGCTTGCTACAAATCAATTCAGATACGTGTGAAGCAGTACATAGATTTTACCATATAGTACATAGATTTTTACCACAAGTTAGCAGTACAGTCTTTACTTCTGCTCTTGATCTGATCTGACAGAGTGAAAAGAGCTGTTCACAAGCCATTCACATATTCACAGATAGATCTCACAAGTGTACTTGAAAGAATGCACTACAATCAATGCCATGAACTTGCACCTGTCAAACAAGAGATGAAAGCAAATCTGAAGGCTGCCAATACCTTCATGTACAACTATTTTCCCAGATACCATGACATGTTGTTCTGCTGTCTTATATCCTCCTCGTCTGCAACAAAGAGAGCTAGAAATCATTATTTTCATAAAAACAGAGCATTCAGGAAAGGCTGCCTACACATGCAGGCTGACTAAAGCATGAGTTCTTTGGTCACAATTTATTGTGAAACACAGAGAGGGGCCACTTGAGTCTCAAGTAAAAATAGCAGTATTAAAAGGCAATTCATGTCTTAGATTTTTTTCTTTAATGTTTTGCTTTGCAAATTTCATGAAATACAATCAGAAATAGCTTGCTTACTTTTTTATGTTACATCAAGAGCAATCTCCATTGACTGACTGAGATGGAGTTGGCAATCAATAAAAGGCAATGCCAATTTATTTTTTCAGGCATTTTCAGCATCTGTTGAAGTTCAGCATTATTGTTATGCTTTTCAAAGTTTCCATTCTTACAAGGCAGTTCAAGAAGGGAACAACAGCAACAAAGGTTCATAAGAAAGGTTGATTTTTAATACATATTTTTAAATAATCTGTCAACCTTTGCTTTTCAGTCCTTGAAAATCCAGCCAGCATCTTTCTAGTATTCAAGTGCCATTCTAGAAACTGAATCATATCCAAAGCCCATATTTCCATAGTGGAGCTCTCTGTAATAAACTGTCCCCTCAAAAATTGCTAACCAACCTTTCCAAACTGTAACCTCTTTCCAATAAAGACTGTCACAAGAAGGAAGCTAGTGTATGAGAATGAAACACTAGTCCCCAGAACGAAACACTGGAGTCAGTCTTGCCAGCTGATGCTGGTTGTCCTGGTTTATGTCTACCCAGGACACTGGTTTAGTACATCAAGGCGCTCTTTTTTGGGACCTCACACTACACACCTGAAAAATGGATGTAGAATGTTTTGCTGTTTTTTCCAAGACTGAAATGGGAACCATGCCCAGAAAAGAAGTGCTAAATTTTGTGGCTTATGTTATGTGCCTTAGTCTCATGTCACTGCAGAAGCTTCTATGTGCCATGAGAAAGCCAGGGCCATGGAGCCCCTCCTGGAACTCCTACAGCTGCCATTTCCTCCTGAGGAATGACTGGAGAGACCTCAGCCAAACGGCCCCAAAATTTACTTGTAAATGGACAGTTGCAAATTGTTCCTGTATTTATCCCAGAGGAAGGCAGAGATGTCTTTGAACTTGTCTTTTATCAGCCATTCTCACCCCTTTGCATTTTGGCCTTCCTGAGAAACTTAATGCCATCAATGCCACAGTATCCCTTTTCCATGTTTCAAACACCAGTGTGTCCCTAATGTGTTGTTGCTGAAAACAGACATATCTGCGTGAAGAAGGGTGAATTGTCACAAAACCTACAATATATAACTGCAATGCAATGACTCCATCATCATCAAATAATAAAGAAGTACATTGACAATTCATGCATTTTCGTTTTAAGTGAATTATCTGTAAAATACTGGAATAACTTGCAAACAAATACTGAGAAATTTGGGCTGCTGTTTGTTTATTAGAGCTCCCTTCCTGCAACATTCCTAAAAATGTACTTGTAAGGGAAATTGTTTGCACGAGGAAGATAGTAGGCCAGGTAAAAGGAATTAATAATATCTCAGCTGAAAATTCTTCACAAGGATTTTGGAAATATTTGTTAGGAAAGCAGCTTCTTTGGGGTAGAGTATTTTTAAAGTCTTTAAAAAAATAAACTGTCATTTTTAATGGGAACAAGAAATTGTTGCTAAATTCTTTGAAAATAGTCTGGTGATACAATGCAATTTTTTTTTTCCCAGGTAGTTCATTTCAGGGATTTGTTATCATTAAACTGCATTATGGCCAATAACTACAATTTATTTTTTGTTTTCTGAAAACTGTGTATAGATAAGAGTGTAAATGTATTTCTAGTCTGAATCAGGCATAACTGGCAATGACACATTCTGTTATTTCTAATGTTGCTAGGGGGTTTTGTATCAAGATATTTTTTCTGATTCATAGTTTTGAGGGACAACATATACATTTCAATAATGTTCTCATATGGATAACTTAATCAGGTTCAGAACAGGCTGTTTGCAAACAAAAAAGGAAAGGATTGAAAGACTGTTTGTCTTCTCTAAGCATAGGATCAAAGAGATTTTAAGTTTCTAATCTGAAGTGCAGAATGAGCAAAAGTGCCTTACTGAGCATGTGCTAAACACAGGTCTTAGCCAGTCCTCCTTGCTGCAGCTCTCACTGTTCCTATGAGTTAAAACATATTATTGAACCAATTTAGAGAGTCTGATTCTCATGACTGTAGGACTGTAGCATAGCAAGGCCAAATATGACCCCTCAAGTAGGGCAATGTGATTTTCTTTTCAAACAAATTCTGTTTTACTCATTCACACTCCTGCAGCACATATTCACAAAGACACAAGATACTCATGCCCGAGTCATGTCTTCAGCACACAGAAACCAAATTGTACCTAGGTTGTCTGTCCAGGCTTTCTTGATGTTGCATAGAGGATAAGGGATGGAAGCCACTGAACCTTCATCCCTTTTCCTTGCTTCTATGTAGCTTGCAAACCATCAGCACTATATGAACACTGCTTTTTGTATGATTATTTGGGTCTCTTGTCACTCTCTTCTCACCACCATCTCTAAATGCACCAAGTCTGCTTCAGACTGATTGTAGGCAGCCTTTATTTTAGTACATCTCTTCTTTCAGACTGTCCTTTGTGCCCTTGGTGCTGGGTGCCCTGAGAAGATGCACATGAATTTACTCAGAATCCTGATGACAGCTACACCTCTCCTCAAAGCTGTCCATTCCAGTGCTTCTAAACCTGGGTATTCCCAATCATTCTCCATTCAAGTGACCTTAACATTTCTATGACAGATGATTCTTCAGTCCATCCTGAAAGGTTCTCAGGCTGCATTGCTGTTCAGTGGAGAGCAATGGGTTGTAGGCTGATCGCTGCCTCTGGAGATCAAACTGAATGTAGCAACAACATTTAAATTCACAAGAACAATAATGATTCAGATTAAGAGAAAGAAAAAGTAAGTAGTCAGATGCCTTGCCTTCCCCAGTTGCCCATCCTAAGGATTTTCTCCTTTAGTAGGATCACAGTCAAGAGCCAGGAGACAGCAATTAAGGACAGCAGGTATCAAGAAGTAAACACCACTGGAACCACCTGCTGAGTTTGTCTTTGTTGGCCTAATAGGGAAATTGTATACAACCTCACATGACTATATTTCTAACCATGCAGGTGACACATATTTTTGGGCTATTCTTTTGGACTGAGTCTTTGACTAGGACAAGCTCCAGTTTGATGTCATCATGATTTTTGATTTGCAAATATTGGTTTGGAATGTACTAAAGCACCTGAAATATCAGGGTAGGGCAAGGCTTGCAGTGCTTGTTGCTGTTGTTCCCCAGTAGATCTTATGCAGTTTCATCAAAACCATGATATGACTTTCATGGAATCAATGGAGAAATGCATAGATTATGTAAAAACAGACATTTAAATGTACTAATTTTTATCACTCTAAAATAAAGATTTAAAAGAGAATGTGAATGAATCGTGTCCTACGAGTACCTGTTTTTCTTGCTCAGTATGAAATGAAAGATGAGTTTATAGCCCAGATACCACCTGGAAGCTATAGTGTTTTTAATACCCCCATTTTTAAAAAGAATATTAACATGAAAAGACCAGACTTTTCATGTGTCATTCAGAGAGGGACTATTAATATTCCTTGGCCCATCTCTTACCTTCAGGCATCCTTTGAGAGTATCTTTGCAGAGAGAAGAGAAGATGTTGAGGAGGAAAGTGTATGTTCTCATAATATTCTAAAAAGCTCAGGAACAAACTTATTAGCATAATAAACTCAGAATAGTGGCTTTGCGTTCTAAATCTTCAATTGCTAGCAAGTGTTCACATACGAGAACATAACAGCTACCAAAATAAAAGAATAATTTCCTTTTTTTACAATACTTTACTTTTCCTCAGAGATAAAAGTATGCTTTGCCACCTGCACTTTAGATATTTGCTTACTACTGTAATTTGTATCACAAGTGATATCAGACCAGATCTAAGAAGGGCTTTTATTGAAGAGAATTGTGCTCCCTCTAATATCTGATTAGCCTGAATTTCTGAAGCATCAAAAGAAAAGGAATGCTGCCTAGGTGCTACTTGTGCTCTTGCTGATCTGACCTTCATCTCTTAAATGGTGACATTGAAGTCAATGTGTCTTCTTGGCAAGTAAAGGCCTCTGTGATATGAGTCACAGTGTCACAATTCAGTCTCAGGGTCAGGTTTAGTATGTTGATTAACCATCTTCATTAAGAAATAGGTTACACCTGCACACTTATGTCTGGGCAAGGACAACATCCCTTGTTTCACAGAGGGATGCAGTAGTGACTCAGACTAACCATATCTAGCAGTCTAATTTGCTTGCTCTTGAGAAGGAATTTTTTGCAACCCTGCACATGAGAGGGTTTTTTCCTTAATCTTCGACAGGACATTGCTGCTGGTCCACTGAAATGCTCTAGCTAAGTCTCCAAGTTCAACACTCAGCTCTTTTAAAAGGAAAAGTTTTGAATGTGTCTTTTCTTGCTGTGTCTGAGCAATGATGTACCAACAACACCAGCATGACAAAATGTAGAGCTCTAGCTTTTCAGAGGTAGCATTAAAAATGAAAGCAAATAAAAAAGCATTTAAAAGAACATGGTATATAAAAATCTTAGTCATATTAGACCCTCATACATCTGCCAAAATCAAGTGTTGCCACATAGGTTTTTCTGGCACTGAGATAATGGAGCCTGTTGTGAGAGCCAACTTTTTACACTAATTTGCATTGCATTGCTATTACAAATTTCTAGGCTATTCCATTTGCCAAGGTTTTCCTTGCTATGAAACCAGTGTACTGACCTCCTGCTAGGAATTCCAGCACCAATTATATCCCTATCTCCTGTGTAATATTGCAATAAAGGATGGCTAAAATAAAATTACCATTATTTCATGAGTAGGTGAATTCCTGGGTATTTGGAATTAAAATTATTTGGAATAGGATACATACCATAGCTATGATAGAGGAGCCAAGGTGTGGAACGAGCATGATTTACATTTTTATTCTGAAAAAAAAATTGGTTTAGACATTTCCTTTCTTGGCCAGGAAAATCCTCCAGTGTATAATGAATGGGTTACAGTATGCTAAACATTTCCAGGGGAATACAGAAACTAGTCTGGGAAATAGCAGCCTCAATGCACAGTTTAGTTTCAGAGTTTGTATTTAAACCTCAAGGCAGATTTTTGATGACTGCTCATAATACTTTAATTGATCATAAAATTGTGGCATGGCTTTTGTTTGGAAGGGACCTTAGAGATCACCCAGTTCCACCCTCCTTTAGTCAGGGATGCTGACTAAACCAGGCTGTTCAGAGCCCCATCTAACCCAGCCTTGAGCACTTCTTGGGATGGGTCAACCTGAGCATGCATATTCTTAGTGAAATTAAAGTTTAATTAAGAGACCAAGCCCTCTATGTGTTGTGTACCTTAGCCTGGCTGTTTTTCTCTTGAGTTTAAAAGGTGGATGTCTGCAGTGGAAATGCTGCTGTGTATGGGAATAACTCCCACTTACTTTTGGTAAAGAATGAGGATCTGTCCTGATGTATTTTAAATTGTTCTGTGTCTTCAAGGCAAGGATTCCGTGTGGAGCTGAAGGACTGGCTCTTTGTTAAAGGTCGCAGCATTGATTTGTTTAAAAAGGCTTTGACATTGAACTGTGGAGCTTCTGAAGAGTACAATTTGACTGGACAGATGTACTGACACGAAAATGAATAAAGCACATTAGTGTATTTCATAAACCCACTGAAGCAAAAATTCTGTGATGGTGATTCACTTTAGCCTGGACAAACAGAGAATACAGTTATTTGATTGATAACTGCATAACTACATTTATAAACAAATTGATCTTGAGGCTCTGACAGATGAATTAGAAAAAATGTTAGTGAAAAAGAGTCCAATAAAAAATAAATGTTTTTAGTAACTCTGTTCAGCTCTCTTTGATCTGCTGCCAGAAAGAAGTCTTCTCTGTCTTGGTCTGAGTCCCCTGCATGTGAGAGGCTCCGCATCCAAGTTGCAGGGGTAGCAATCCACATGGTGATCATCCCAGGGTGGCCACACTGTTTGCATTCTCTTCCACAGCATGGGCAGCCCACTTTTACTCTACTTACACAGCTATTTCCTGGGACTGCTTGTAATGGGAAGAAGCACTGATAAGCTGCTTCCATATAGGCCTGAATTTATACCATACACAGATGCTCAGCCCTAGTGCTGGCTCCCGACTTCTCCATCACACGATGCAGGAAAAAACCAGATCAGGAGGCAAATTTTCTAGATGAGGAAAAGGAGAAGGTAAGTGGTTTTTCCCCAAAAGTATTAGATTGTCCTCTTGTCTTTGAGGCCCCTTATGATAAGTATCCTGTTTTCCTCCTTGTATAAAGTGATGTAGGTGATCTGTGCCAAGGACTGCACATTCAAAATTAAGTCAGTCTCATATAGTCCACACAAATAAGACAAAACAATTTGTATCAGGATTAATAACTCATACTTTGCTGCAGTAGCTCAGATCTGTTTCCACTTCTCTGGTGGCTTGTCTGCACCTTTTACCAACAGCACTCATTTCAGGGGAAGCAATGGCCACTGTCCTCCAGGAAAACAGTTTAATGGAACAGAGGCTGATTTTGTTCATATTGTGTCCAAAAGGGCAAGAGGCTTGCTGATGCCTGTGTCTTGCTCTGCAACTTGTACCAGAACCGCTGTATGCACATGGTAAACTGGATCCTTTTCTCTAGGATTAACCCCAAATCTCTTTTCACAGTAATTCCCTGTGCCTTTCCCAGTCTTATCAAACAAAGGTTACGTTTTGTATAGTGTGAGACTGTTAAATAAGACCAGAATATTCACTACTTCTAAAGAGTATGCTGGAATGCTTTTTCAAGGAGGGATAGAAGACAGATTTTGCAATTCCTTAAATTGCATAAAATACAGAAAAGCTATTTGTAACAGCTGTCTAGTTAATGGAAAGATTATTATTTAATAATAATTTTAATATTTGCTAGTCTTAGTTTAAGGTTTGTCAACAAAATTTATGATTAATGTATTCTGTCCCCTATTTTTTACAAATGTCCTTGTAAATGTACAAAAATTACCACCTTTCCCAACATCATTCCTTCCTCAGTCAAAACCTGTAGCTAGCACTGTGCCCCAATATCCTACCCTGAAGTAGCCTATTGCTTTTCTTCTGTAGAGAGAATTGTGAAAACTTTAAGGTTTTTGCATTATGAAGGCTACAGATGGTTTCCATGCTCTATCCCAAGACTGAAAATTCCTTTAATTCTTCATTGTGGCTCAGATAATGAAGGAGATACTGTTTTTGTTTTGATATGAAAAACCTATTAAGACTTCTCCACAGAGTTAAGAAAGCTGCAATTCAGGTCTTAGGCTGACAAATATTTCTTTTCTTCTGTTCTGTGCACACTTACAGAGGGGGTTAGGCTTTTCTGGACAATAATTTCTAAATCTGTAGATGCCAAAAACACTGGAGACCATAACTGTTTCCTCTCATTCTGACAAAATAAATGGGAATTAAATGTTTGAGCAGTAATTTGTGGCAGTGCTAGTCAAGACACTTGCTGTGCTTGAGGAAATATGAAGTTCCCCACATAGCTCTTTCCAGAATACAGAAAATTTTACATCTAGGTCTAATCCCCTCCTCATACCTTTTTTTCTCTAAGTGTATCAAGGATGGTAGGATATACAGATCTCACATTACACGTACAGACAGAAAGGTGAGAACACACTGTAGAAAGCATGAATTGACAAGGAAGTTTGCAGATACCACTATGACTTTTGTTTTTAAAGTTTACTTTCCTTGGGTGTACCTGTTTGTGATACCTTTATGGCCCACTGCTGGAGTAGCCTATTTTTAGCATTTGTAAAAAAAAAAAAAAAGTATGCATGACTTGATCTGTGGGGAAAGAGAGAACAGCCTGTGTTTTGGTGTGAAATATCTGTCACCACAGTGGAGAAGGCATTCTCCTGTCAGCATTCATAACTTCAAAGAACTATTTGTGTACTTGAATCCCGTGTATTGTCTACAAGAGTGCAATTTTTATAATAATTGCACAAGACCTTCCTGGTGTATTTTTATGCATCACAAAGCAAATGCTTATCTCTGGAAGTTCCTAAATAGTGTTATGATGATGCAAATTTCAATTATTTAATTCCTCAAATGTGTTTAGTGACCAGAATCTGGAAGCAGACTGCTGTACATAACCAAGAAGTATATCTCTGTCTGACTGTCTTTGCCAGACTGTTTTTTGAAACTGCAGCTGCTCTTAGGCTTACTTCAAGTATGAAAATAATCCTTTGCTTCTATTTTCAATGGATTATAAAATTTTTCCATAGTTTAAATAAAAAATAAGCCTGAAGGTAGAAATGATAGTCCATACATATGAATTTAGAAAGCTCAGGTGAAATTGCTTTAACTGCCAGTACCAATAGAGTGTGTTTGATGCTCTTATCTGATGAAAATTTATCAGTAGAAAATTGCATTAATTTTTACACTACTTCATTCCCATTTTCGCACTTTTTTTCAATCTTAAAACTGGTTAGGGAAGTTTTTCCATTATATTTTTCTAACTTAACTCCAAGTAAAGAGCAATGTCCTGTTCAAGTCACAGATAATAAAGTGAAAAAAATGTACTTAATTATATCCAGAAAAACAAAAAGAAACAGATTCTCTTCTGTGCTGGCATTAGATATCACGGCTGTTCTTTTTGATATTAGTGTAACAAGCCACAGGCTTTTTCATTCTGTCTCTTCAGAACAAAAATTTATTTCAGTGTCTGTCTAACTTTGGTGAGCTGCCAATACATGAGCTTGGCTTCTGAAACAAAATTTCACAGAATAGCCCAATATTCATATAGACTCAGAACCTGCATCCCTGGAGACATCTTTGCCCTGTTATTTTAGCAAATTGTGGAGTTTAAAATCTCTTTTGGATTTGAACATGTGTTGGTCTCTGTTGGAGCTTCAGGTTGTGCAGCCTATGGAAGGAGACTGGAGCAGGAAAGCACACTTATGTCAGAGTGTGGTAGCAACAAGTCTGTGTGAAGGTTTTGTAGAATTTTGTAAGACCTGTGATTAAGTAGGACAGTGAACTTATTCCTAAGCCCTCATAATTAAATTTGATTCAAGTGAGGCATGGTTGCTTGTGTGGACAGTGCTGTGTACTGCAGCTCAGAATTGCAATTACCAAGGAGGATGTTTGAGCTAGAAATCCATGATGAGTAAAGAGATTTGTCTCTTTGTAGGCTTTGCTCTCTGTGGGAGACTGCCCTTCTCTTTGCAGCAGCCTTCTTTTTCTCTGTCTGCTTCAAACTTCTTTTCATTGAAATCGATACCAAATGTTGACTTTGTTTGAACAGTACTATTGGCCCAAAGTAACGCCAAAATTAAATCAGAAAAAATATTGCTTGCAACTTCTAAATTGATAGTAATTTAACAGTTGTTACATGTAATTTACAGTTATTTATTCCTGTTCAATCAGCAGTATATAATATTATATATTATATAGATTATATATAATTTTATATATATAATATTATTAAAGACTTAGTCTTGGAGTGAAGTCTTGAAGTCACACTCAAAAATTAAGCTATTTTAAAATATTTTTTATTTAGAAATGAGTTTGAGTTAATTGATTCATATGAAAATAAGTAGAACAATGATTTCTCCCAGAAAAATTTGCCTATTTCAGATATTTTAGGTCTCACAGTCTGTATTTCACTGTCTCATATAGTCATTTGTTGTAAATGCTGCAATCCAATGGTTAAATTCCCACACTGAAGAACCTGATGTCAAAAATGAAGTTACCAAAGAATCTTTCCCAAAACTGTCACTTCTAGAATTAAAATCTCATATGAAGTTACCAAAGAATCTTTCCCAAAACTGTTACTTCTAGAATTAAAATCTCATATGAGATATTTATTTAGCTATAGACATCTACTTGAACCACTGACCTCTATCCTGGCTCAAGAATTCCTAGCGAGACCCTGTTGTACCCAGTGCTGACAGTATCACTTTTTTTACAATGGTTAAGTCCTGTGCAAACAGAAAGGAACAGATTTGCTGCCTGAAAAGTCACAGTCATGGTCTTCCAAAAAATTGAGTACTACAAAATAAGTGGTTTTTTCCAATGAACTGTCACTGCAACTGTTGGAAAAGCAATGTTAAATAAAGATGGAGCACTGGTGAGTTTTTCTAAGGATCTATGCACTGCTGAGTATCCAGCACCCAGACCAGCTCTAAAACAATATCATCGCTTCATTGTCTTTCCTCTGAAAATGAAAGCAGAAATGCAAATGCAGTGTAATGAGAGTTAAAATTACAGCACTAAAGATAGATCATTGATTCTCAACACATCCAAACAGAAGATTTATAAAATAATTCCAGGGTCCCTTAATAGGCAAAAGGGGGTTTAGGCTCTTTTGTATATCTGCTGGTAACTCCTTAACTATCTCACCAGAGCAGAGCAATTTGGCAGTTTTCGGACCAATAGCTATAGAGAGAAATTAAAATAAAGTGCACCTGGTAGAAACAAGAAACAGACCCTTTAAATAACTTTAAGCCATTTGTTTTAATGAAAAGACTGTTGCTGCTTTATTCCAGAAGAGATGTAAGACAGTCCTAATCTTCCAAGCAGAATCTTTATTTTCATCTAAGCTTTGCTTCAAGTTTTAATCAGCAACATTTGATCACATAGAAACAAACATTTCCTGGTCTTTCAGGTAGGAGATATTAGTCAAGACTTGCTTGATATATGCAGTACTTGTAGCTTAAATGAGATCCTAAATTATAAAAAATGGAAAATGCAATATAAAATCAGTCAATTTTTTTAATGAACTCAAACAGCTAATTTTGTTATGGTACATGACTAATACTTTCCTTGCAAGTGAGGCACTGAAATATGATTGCCTAGGGTCAGAGTTTAGAGCTTTGGCACTGCCCTAATGTACTTGGGTCTTTCCCCAGGAGGTCTTTTGTACAGGTGGGACCCCTGATTGCAGCACCTTTCCAGACCAAGACAAAGCACAGAGAATTTATTTCACGTGCGTATTTCAGAGTGTCTTTAGTTAAATGTCCTGCAGAATTGTATTAAAGTTCTTCCACCCTGGTACACAGACAACTGACCACTGTAAAGCCACTGTTGATTCCTTTGTGGGCAAAGAATTTAAGAAGGGAGGTGTCCCATCCAGTAATAGGAGAGAGCAGCCCACAACATACACATCCATTGACATCAGGTAAGAGATAGCAGATGTCATCAGAAGCCACAGAAACCTTCTGCCAAACTGTTCAGGGTATATAGATGGCCTTCTGTTGCTGATCTGCTGTTTTGCCTCCCGAAGGTTTGTGGATGCACAGATCAAAAGGGATAGCACTCATAATGTGGACTAGGGCCCACTCACTTCAGAAAGCTAACATAGGATACAGCACCCATGTGCGCTATGCCTGCATCTCATGAAATAAGAACACTGTAAACCAGGTAAATGCTGTGTAGCCCTCTTGAATGCAGGAATACTGGCAGTGCCAGGATACAAGTCTGTGCCGCATCCTTTTGGCTGAATCATCAGATTGAGGAGCTGGTTCAGTGTCTGTCATCCAACTGAGTGGGTTCAGTATCTGTTAGCAGAAGTCCTGGTAGTAGCTGGGACCTAGTTTCAAGAGCTCCAAGCATCTGTCTTCCTCTCGTCATCTTGTATGACTTATGCATCTGAATTTCCCAGTGGAAGTCAGTGTGTTGGCTTTATCCCAACCCTTTCTGATTAAGCAAAACAGCTCTTGGCAAGGGTTCTACTTTATGATTGAAGTCCTTTTCTGACTTCTGCAGTTTGTTGGCCAGAACGGAATAAGTGTTTTGTCTTTTATGCTGCCTTTCACATCAAAAGTAATGTTCATAGTTCAGTTCATGCACAGATTATTTTTTCCACATATGTTCTACTTTTCCTGGCAGAATTCATGAAAGTAAAGCCAGGTTTGTGCTGCTAATGATCAAAGACCAAGTTAATGATCTAGTTACAGTTATCAAAACTTTTGAGTCAAAATCTAGATGCCACTGAGAAAAGTGATGCCAAGAGCAGGATTCAAGATCTGCCTGTTAGCTTAAGCGCCATTGAAGCGCTGTACCAAAAGCTGGTTTTACTGGACACAGATCAGATCACACAAGCAGGAAGTGGCATAAAACCATCTTATGCAAGTCAGGAAATTAGTTCATTATTTGAATTTGTCCCATCATCCTAATTTAAATGTCAAGTAAGCAAGCCAATTTAGCAGAATTATTCAACAGAGATGAATGGCTGGGCAAGAGTTAGTGTAGAAATTCAAGGACCAACTGTTGTTGCATCGTAAGAGCAGATGCTGTTGCATCCTCTCCCATTACTATCAGTATGATTACAGGAGATCAATGAAGAAATGATTGTCATGATTAAAACACTTCAAAACAGCAAAATCCATACATTTGGTTATTCTCATTGACCACTCCCCATATTTTGATGACACTGGAATAAAAGTGGAGTTTCATGCATTTGATACTCCCCAGGAACCACAAAAAGTCAATGTTTGTTATTTTATACCAGTTGCAGTAAATTAAGAGATTTAACATAAAGGTATTCAGCAGCATGTATCCACTCCCCTGCCCAGCAGCTCCTCTGTGCAGCAATGTGTTATTGCATGTTGGTGATGGGATGCAGTGGGTGTCCAGATGCAGCTTGCTGGGGGAGCATTTCTGAAGCTGTGCCTAAGCAAGACTGACTCAGATGGACGCATGGGCTGAGTCATTCTCTGCTTAGCAGCTGTTTGAACTCTACAATGTGAACGCATTTAATCCTTCTTACAGTGGTTCTTTCAGAACTCACTTCCCAAAGTAGCTTTTGTGGAGTTGTTAATTTGCTTGTTCATTTTAGAGTGGTTTGTTTGTTTTGGTTTTGGTTTTGGGGTTTTTGTTTGCTTGGTTTTTTTGCTGTTTGTATTTTTGCTGTTTCTTTTGAAGTCTTTTCAAAGGGATTGTGGGATTCATGATTTGAACCTGGATTACCAACTCTTTTCATTAAGAAGGAAATTAAAGTTGAATGAGTTTGTCATGGTGTGATCCCTGGAGCAGAAATATATAACCAGAACTCCAGCAGCCTATCCTAATTCTATAACAAAGGGCTGGGGATTTTGAGACATAATACAGCCAGCTAGACATGATGTAAAGCTTTGAGATAAATTCCATATGAGTGTTTTACTAAAACAGTTTGGGAGGCAGTAAGCACAATATTCATTGAAAATAAACTAAATTTATATTGCACCAGATTTTCCGTTCTATGCTGTGGAACTCTGTGCTATCTTATATATGACTACATTCAAAGAACATGGAAAGAGTTTCTTCTGGAAAAAAATGCAAGGGTGAAATGAAGTAAGGAATAGTAGGAAAATGCTAAATGTAAGGAAGGGAACCATAAGGTCTGGAAGAAGAAGTTTTAGGACATATAGGCACAGTAAAGTACATTCTGCTATTTGTGTCTTTGCTGTGAATTTACTATTAAACTGTACTATTAATTTCACAGTGATGTCTTTCTCAATCAAAGACTTGGTTTTTCTTTTCCTTGTAGATAAGTGAAACACCTGCTCAAATGGAATCATTGAATGAGGCTACAAAAGGGATATTTTCTTGCACATACTAATAAAAAAAATTAATTAAACCCCCCAATATTTAAAATATTAAGGATCTTTTTATCTTAATAAAGAAAAAATATACAGGTGCTGTTTGCCTAACACATATAAAATACATGGCTTTTGCATTGCATTTTTGCTTGTGTATGTGCAATGTGTGAGATATGTGATACATAAAACCAGATTTTACTCTAAGAAACCAGAGCTGGGTCTCTCACTTCCTTGGTGAAGCACAAAGTACAGTGCAGAAGATCCAAAATACAGACATAACTAAAAATATTTTGATTGTTATAGAAAAAAATATTCTTTAGGTGCTTTTTAAATTGGTGGTGTCTGAAAAACATACTTCATAGAAAAGTCAAGTGCTTCATCGGGATGAGTACTTGGCAAGCTTTAGGCAAAAGCTCCAAGTTACTAATAAGCAAATAAAAGCCTGAGATCTTTCCATCACCAGAAGGCCAAATAAACACTAGAGGGGCAAAAGGCCTCAAGACACAATCTCTACAGATCTCATAATAGCCAGGCTGTGTTAAATTCCCTACACCTTGAGATTTTATACCTCTCTGCAGAAGCTTACACACACACCCATAGACACACATACATTTGGATTTAATGAGAGTCAGGATGAGAAGCAAGGTCAGCTGTAGCTGCTCTTGAAAAGACTGTTCTGACTTCTTTCCAGGGCCATCAGGCATCTTTTCTGAATCTCAGTACTCATCCAAATATGCTTCCCTTTTGTCCTTATACGAAGTACTTTCCATGTGAAGGCACTTGTCTGGCAGTATAATTTATGGAAGAGACCGTCTATTATTTTTCCACATGAAGCTTTAGATCATGGCTGGATATTTGAAGTTTTTAACATCACAGAGAGTCTAAAGTTTCAGGTCTTTTAATTTATTGCCAGTGAAATAAATACTAAAGTTGGCAACCTATGGTGTAACAGGAAAAATCTTGTTGAGAATTACAGACTACTTCCAGGAGTTTATTTTTAAAATTCTTACAAATAGGCTGCTACATTGCAGGCATTTATTTTCTTGTTTAACTTTATCATTTGTGATCCAGATTATCCTTTGTCTCTGCAGCTGGATTTGGTAGGAAGATTTCGGGAAAGCCTAAGCCTAGCTGTTACATAAGCATCCAAGTTCCAGCTCTATATGCTAAACTAAGAACGGTCCCCTGGCACCTGCATGGGTCTGGAATGTGCTCAGAAAGGAAAATTGACTCTATGTTTTCAGCTGACTCAAAACTTGGAGGCTTGTCCTTAGTGACTTCAGATGTCATTCAGGGGTTGGTTCTGAATCTTTTGGGAACTGGAGCCAGAAATTAATTTCATCTGCCCCAGCAAAATAAAACCCTGCTAAAGACATTCTTCAGCCAGTGTATATCAAGACTTCACCAAAAGCAAACC